>NC_141146.1:130556440-130864496 GCF_053477565.2 Lygodium microphyllum | reverse complement strand
TGTGCACCCTAGAAGAGGTACCCATAAATAACTGCCACCTCGATGAGGAGATGAACCACCCTTGCGAAGCAACATCACTGCACGGTGCTGTCGGTACATTTCAGCCAACCACGGCATCACGTCGAAGTGCAGACGACCAATTCCACCCTCCCCCGAAGAAGGGGAGAGGGTGTGGGGGAGTTAGGAATGCTCAAGCAGGCATGCCCTTGGATGAGCCGCAGGCGCAGGTTGCATTCAAAGACTCGATGATTCGCAGAATTCTGCAATTCACACTATGTATCACATTTTGCTATGTTCTTCATCATTGCAAGAGCCAAGATATTCGTTGGTGGAGTCGTTGCGTTTTGTTTTTTGATCCTCCCCTTGGGAGGAATCTTAGACAATACAAGGTTTATTAAGTTCCTCTACCACCCCACGTGCGGGGAGGGGAAAAGGGTTTATCAAGGTGGCGGCGTGCCCGAACGAGCATGACGGAGGAGGATCACCCCGAGCAAGGGAGAGAGGTCAAAGGCGTCCCTCCTTCCTCCTCCATCCGCACGGTCGCAGGACGACCCCGAAGCATAGCCTCCCCCACTGTCGCCAGACTCCAATGAGGGGAGAGAGGATGTTGACCGTGCCTCCGAGCGCAATCCCTCACGGACATTCCACGGTTCGCATTGTTCTCACGGATGTGTGTCAATGATCCTTCCGCATGTTCACCTACAGAAACCTTGTTACGACTTCTCCTTCCTCTAAATGATAAGGCTTAATGAACTTATCACAATGTCACCAGTGGCAAACCACCAGCGTCGCCACAATCTGAAAACTTCACTGGACCATTCAAGCAAGGAAAGTGGGTCCAGACGCCAGACTTCGAACCAGGGGTTTGCATGTACTTTTTTTTCAAAAAAAAAAAGGGCTCTTGGCTACCCAACGAGTGTGCATGTGAAGTTTCGTCACATTCCGATACAAGTTTATGGATTTACGATCACACGATGGACAGTGCATATGAAGCTCCATTAACCCAATTTTGGGGTTTAAATGGGTTAAAAGTTCATTCTTCTTCTCATTTTCACATCTTGATTTCTTTGCTTCCTCCATTTTCACATCCCCAACCTCTGTCTCTTCTCCGTCTTGCCCTCCTTGCATGGCATGGACCAAGCAAGCATGTTGCCATTTTGGCCCCGGGAAGACATCATGCCAAGGTCCGCCACCTGGAGCACAAGGTGGAGGCTCCTCAAGTGCAACAACAGGTGCTCCCTGTAGAGCACAAGGATCACCATAGAAAAAGAGGAGATGGAAACCGGGCATTGTCGCTCTTTGAGAGATAAGGAGAATCCAATGCGGATACGAGCTTCTCATCCCAAAAAGTTCTTTTCATAAAGTTGTTCGAGAAGTCATGCAAGACTTGGAGCTAAAAGGAATGGGAAGATTTTTGGCACAAGTACGGGATGGCGCACTAGTAGGAAGGTGGACTGCTACAGCCATGGAGGCCCTACAAACCGCTGCAAAGGGTTTTCTCATCGACTTGTTCGATGATACACAGCTTGCAGCCATCCATGCAAAACGTGTTACAATCACAGACAAAGATATGAACTTTATCATTCGGCTTCGACACGGCAAGGAGACCCCGCCATAGTTTAGGTGTTATAGCGCCATAACATCTTGGAAGCCCAAAAATTTTTGTATTTTGCCACATTGGAATATTTATTTATATATACATAATATCTCGTGCAATGTGTACTGAATTCAAATAATTGAGTAAAGTTGTTTTGTTTGTTTCTTGAAACGCATGACTCTTAATTTTTGTTTAACGTACGAATGCATCAAAAGTAGTAATACGCGTTGAATTATGTTAATATATGTGGATGCATCATTCATGTAACACACATTATTGTCACACTTACACAATCGCAAGTGCAGTACTATGTGTTGAATTATGTTAACGTATGCGAATGCATCATTCACGCACTACACATTATCGTCACACTTATACGAACCACACATTTATTTAATAAATATTTATTTGTAGCGACAAAGTAAAGTATCTTATATTCATCAAGAAAAATACATGTGATGGTTGTTAGTGATGGTAGATACAAAAAGTTGATAGCCAACAAGAACTCTCAATTGTTCCTTGGCTTTTTCTTCGGTGGAGAGGAGGGGCCAGCTTCCGATGAAAATATAACTTCCTTCTTTGCTTCAAAAATGATGCGCTCCCCCTTCAGCTCTTTCTCCAAGAGAAGCGGATCCGACACTTTAGCGAGGTCACCCAATGTCGCAAGCACACACATAGCTCCACCCCGCGTTTGATCAAACAAATAAAGAAGCTTTGACCACTTGATTAGCACCACCTTCTCTAAGCTAGGTGTCACAGGTATCACTCGAAAATGTCCAAACTTGGTCAAAGATCGAATTTTCATAATTATTTCTTGCCCTCTTGGTGAGCACTTCTTATGGAAAACCACCAAATTTGTAACAAGGTTACCGGTAGACTCCTTAAGAGCTGAATCCTTGCATCGGTCTGCATGTCGAGCTCCTCCTTGCCTTGATGCAAAGTCATCTATATATAGTATATCCTAAATGACAAAGTCAAATCAAACAATATATTTAATGACTAACCTAGAGTTATCAAAAAGTGATGAAACTTGATGGTATGGTGCATCGGGTCCCTGGAGTCCACCGGTGAAATCTTTGCCAAAAATTATGCCTGCAACTACACTGTCTGAAGTCTGGCATCTGGGGGTGGACTCCAGGGGACCCGACACACCTTACCATCAAGTTTCATTGCATAAAAATATATGGTAGTTAGAAATCTCACCTTCTCCAGATCATCTTGTATCTTCATTTCCTCGTGTGTTAGGGAGACTCCTCTTTGAGCAGCGCGATCTACAAACTCCTTGGTAGGGAGCTGGGGCCTTGGTCCGAACAAATCATACTGTAGTGCTTCAAATTCAGCATCGGGCACAAGGTAATCTTCTTCAACCGAGGTTATATGCTTCTATGCTTCTATGATCGCACTCACAGTATCTAAGCTTGTGCCATCATATCTTTCAATCTCTGCCATTGTTGGATGCACATCCGTGTAATTATAATCGATTAGGTCTTCCATTGAATCCCTAACTAGGATAGAAAACAACTCTTCTTCCTTCATTTCCAAGTATTGTACTACATCTGATAGAAGTAAGTATTGTATACCATCTACTTCAATGGGTGTCAAGGAGGCAAGGTTGGGTTTGTTGACTTGTGGTTGTTCTGAAGAAGATGGCACCATGAGAGCCAACCCTTGCTCTGTCACCACTCGATGTTCCTCTTCAACATTTATGAGCTCTTCAATCGGTGCTTCTCCCATGCATGTGATAGAAACAACGTGTGGAGTTGTATCTTCATCGCTCTCCTCCTCTAGGGGTGTATCCAATGCAAGGAGGTAAATTGCCAATGCGCAATCACACTCCATGAGATCCAAAGGTGATGTACTTGGTGCATTTCCCATGGGAACAGTGCATACTCTATGCGAAGGATCCACATGGGCCAGACACCTACTCACCACTTTTTGGTGATTCTTTCCTGCTTGAAATACCATGAGCTATTCCAGAGGCACCCAAGTCATGTCGGATCCCTCGATGGAGTATGTGCATGTAGCAATGGTGCTCACAAAGTCTCCAAAACCTTAAGGGGGGGATCCAGTGATGAGAGCACGCTTTCAAGGTTGAAGTTCTTAGAGAAAACCTAGAATATCTTGTCACCCTAGTTAGCAAAGATAGTCTCGTGGATCCACTCACATCAAAGTGTGCGTGAGCATCCATCGAAGCAGGTAGGAGGGATGTGGTGGATATAAAGAGATGAAGAGAGAAAGTGTGAAATGAAACAATGAAACAAGAACTAAACTAGTTCTACCTTAAAAATCTTAAGTTTTAAACCATTAAGGGTTGTTCACATACGATATTTAGTTATGGCTTTACTTACATCTTTGTAAAGTTTACATGCATATGTAAATGTGTTGATGTGGAAAGTATGTAACAAGTGTATGATTTTGCATAAATACCATAATTTTTAAATATTGCAAGTTTGTAAGCGACAGTATTCTATTGGCTAAAAAAATCCAAACATTTACAAGTGTTGGATATTACAACTTGTGGTGTTGGGATTTTTAGGGAGACTCTACAATTTCTAAAATATGTGGAGCCACACACTTTCCGATGGTAACAGTATCCTCACCTTGGCTTTGAATTTTCCTACCATCTAGTTTAAAATAGAAGCTAGCAGGTGGATTCTGCATTAACATTGTAATTTCCTGGCGCATTATACTCAAGGGCCAATCATCCTCCATTTGTAACACTTGGGGCTTGTGGCCCTCACAAATGACAGTAACATCCACAACTGCACTTTCACGCATGTCTTGATCAAGGCACAACCACTTACCCTTGAGCATCCTCCATCTACGATACTTGAACACTAGGCATAAAGTTTATCGTGCGACAAAGTACCTGTAATTGGAAAGGAAAGTTAGTCGATTCATCCCAAAGTAAGATAATAGTCAACTAAGAGAGAAAATTTTTACCTGAAAGCCGTGTCCCTTGTTGTGACTCGACACTCCACTATGTCAAGACTGTGAGTTATTTTAATGTCCAAGTTTTGCCTAGAATCCTTGTTACATAGTCCTCTGATGTATTTTTTATGGCGTACGTGCTTTTGGTACATCTCAAACCCTTACATTCCTTGAACATGTGTGCAAAAATTGCAATCGGTATGAACCAGCTTAGATATACATTCTTTGAGCCGGTGCTTGGCTTCATAGAATTCAATATATCCACAGAATTTTTTGTGCTACACATGTGCAAAATGTCGCTACTACATAATGGCCATTCTATGCTATTGAGATTCGATATGTGCATATACTCAAGGGATCCATATTCTCGACTCCCCTTGGGTAATATGTACTTGGAGTCATAGAAAAAAACAAGGTCCTTTGCGAGTTGCTTAGTTGTACGCCCCTCAAAGAGAAATCTACCAATTTTGAGGTGGTAACACTTAAAAGAACCAGTGAAACTCTAAACATTTTGCCACTCACAGCAATCCGAAGGGTATAGTTCTGTAAATACAAGACAAGTTGTTGCATAGGTATCATGAAAGTTTTCATTCTCAATGAGTTGCAAATACTTACTGTTTGCAATGTTTCGTTGAAAGGGCACTGTGGACGCAATGTGTATTTGTTTTTGCATGAATACATGTTGTACAAACGCCTCTATTACAAGGTGAGAATCAACTTTCCTTTGTCTGAGAGCTAAAATTTTACCCTTCTAGTGCTTTGATACATCTGCAACTGCAAATGCTTTCACCCTGAAAGCTCCCTTCATACTGGGACGCATATGTACCAAAGACGAGCAATGATACGTATCAATGATCCAATTCCCTTCTTCATCTTTTCTATTACGTACTTCTATCGAGAGAATGCTTGTTCTTCTCTCAGGTATTATAACCTATGCATTAGATATAAAGAAGTATGTATTAACCCCTAAATAATAAGCATTTTAAGTCTGTTCAGTAATCACCAATATGCCATATAATTCAACATGGCACTAAGAGATGTTTACACTTTTGTAAACAGACATAAACATTGATATCGAAACGCATGTGGATATATACATCAACACAAAGTATAGATTTAATTTCAAGACATCACTTTAATCATACCATTTACATGAAATATAATGAAAAGAATAGCACAAGAATACTCAAAGAATTTCGCCAAAATAAATTTTATTATAATGAAGAGGAGTCTGATTTAACTCAATACATTGTATGAAATGTGGATATTATAGAGTACTTGTTACAACGATAGTAGCCACATGGCATGCAAATCTTAATAGGCACATTGGATTGACACCTGAGATATTCTAAGACTCAACACATTGTGTGTTATATGGATGATATAATACAAGAGTTTCATGGATCATTGCCAATTGGCATGGAGATCCAAATGGACACAAAGGACCAATAAAGCAAAGGATTTTTTAACCATTGACTTCCAGTAGATCCATATCATCCAACACAAAGGAATCACTCACCACATCAAAATAGTTGATGGAGAATTATATGCTTCACCTAAACCTTGTATAATACCTGCATGTACAAAAAAACACCTGCATGAATCCCTTTTAACAAAAATACTTGCATGAATCCCTTTTAGCAAAAAATATCTAGATAACTACATGAATAGAAGCAATACAAAACAGGGTCAATTTACCTATAAGTTGATTTGCTGAAGATAAGATTGAAACATTGCTAATCAAAACCCATTGCAAATGATGGACATAAGAAAACATCAATCCCATCAGATATAAAAGTCACTAATTAAATGAATAAATTTTGATACCGCAAAATATGGTAGATTTACCTGCAAATTGAGCTACAGAATCTCTGCTCTACCTTGTGTTAAGTGTTGCAACAACAATTGATCCTTAAGTTAGAACTAGCATCAAACCCTATTGTAAAGATAGTAGAAAAGGGATAATGCAAAGAGGAAGAAAGAGAGAGATTGTGTGAGTATGCAGGAGAGAGAAAGAAATGAGCATCTATCCAATCTTGCCCAAATTGATCTCTGCAAAAGACAATTTTGCAAGAGTTAGTATTTATATGAAGGTATACAGAAGAAACAGTAGAAAAGAGGAAATATACACAGAGAAAGTGAGAGGGAGAGAGAGATAAGCACTTATGCAATGTCACCCAAAATGATCTCTGCAACAAAACAACAACAAGAGTTAGAAATAACATTGTGTTGTATTGAAAAGATATTAGCAAAAAAAAAAAACCAAACATAGAGAGAGATTAACACCTTTGCCTCTTGCTCCAAATAAACTCTGCAAGAAAACAACAATAAGAACCAACATCAAATTCTATTGAAAACACAACATAAAAGAGAAACAACACATAGAGAGAGGGGGGAAAGAAAGGAGAGAGAGACGAACACCTCTGTCTCCTGCCCCAAACTACCTCTGCAATAAAACAACAAAAACAATAAGAAACGACATCAAACCCTATTGAAAAAATAGCAAACAAGAGAAAATGCAAAGAGAGATGGGCACCAGTGTTTTGCCCAAAATCTGGAGCTGCATGGAGAAGAAAGTGCAGAGGTAAGCATAACGCTCAAAACCCTAATTACTCTCAGCAGGGAGCTTCAATGGAGATGAAAATTCACGACTATAGAGAAGAGAGGGAAAGTGGCCTGTTGCTCAACTTTTGGGTCAAACTGATTTCATGAGAGGAAAAAAATCGAAATTGAAAATTCTCCAAAAAAAGGGGGGAAATACAAGGTGAGAGAAACTCAAATTTTGTGTACTATTCCTTCTCCATTTTTTTAATCCCCCACTACCCCTGTTTTTAATAGAAAACCCAAGATTTGGAGAGAGAAGATTCACCTTCCATGGATGTCAACATCTAGCCTTCCTATTGGACAATCCAAAAGGCCCACATCTTAAACTATATTATTTTTAAGGGCCCATTTGTGAGTTCACTTTTTTTCCTAATGCTTTACTACACTAGTCATTGCCCCACCTTGGAGATTACATTCTAGTTCCAAACTACAATCCAACATCGACATCATTGTTTGTAATAAACACCTTTGTTTAGTTCTACTTCAAATGGCTACATATTGGTTCCCAAAAACTATTCCATGACATCATCTATTGCATCAATTAGCCTATCTACTACATTTTCATCCTCCTTAGTTGTGGTCTACAGGATCGATATCATTGTTGGTGGTTGTGCTATATTCAAAATGCATTCTCAAAGTACAATACTCTTCAACACTCCCTCGTTCCACTCTTATGAGAGAGATTTTTTGTTGGACGATCATCACTCCTTAAGCTCCCTTCATCTACGCTACACTCCTTCATTTATTAATTCATTGCATATTCCTCCATACATCATTTTCTTACTCTTTTGCTTTTGCATTCTTGTTTGAGTTCATTGTGTCTTAGATGTCTTCAAACACTCAGCATGTTTTCTTTGCAAATCCTAGTATATCTTCACACGGTATTAGAGCATGTGCTCTTCTAAAGAGTATCTCCTAACTATTGTGAAAAGCTTGGCTTATAGGAGTGCCATGAATTTAACTCATATTGGCTCAAACTTCTTCACCTTGGGATCCTATGGTGTCCATTTTAGGTTGCTCCTTCATTTGAAGCTTTGTGTGCATATCTTCACATGGTGTTAGAGCATGTGCTCTTCTAAAGAGTATCTTGCAACTATTGCAAAAAGCTTGGTTTGTATGAGCACCATGAATCTAACTCATATTAGCTCAAGCTCCTTCACTTTGGGATCCTATGATATCCATTTTAGGCTACTCCTTCAGGGGAGGCTCTAATGCAGCATTACAGTCTTGATGTGAAGGAAAATGCTTCATCATCTTTTTTCACTTATCTCATCTAGTTACCATTCATCAAAGCCCAAGTCTCCTTCTCTATGTACTTCTTCTTCAACAAGTGCTTCTCAGTTGGGGCACTATATTAACAAGATTGATCACCTCTCAATTGGCAAGGCAATCCACTCAATGTGAAAATTTGAAGTTCAAAGTCTTCATCTCAGTTAGGCCCAAAGGTGGGATAGTATAATCCCTCTTTGTGTTAACCTCTAAGGACTTCGTTAGCTCCCAAGGTGTATACAACCTTGCATCATGTTGCTTTGTTGCCAAAAACACCAATTGTGTCCTCTATACCTCTAGCACAATAAACTACCCTCGTTGGTTGCTTAAAAGCAAGTACCCTCATTCTATGCTAATGATTCATATATCTCATTAAAGGAAACATGGGGCTAGGAATCATCCAAACAAATGTGAAGATATGCTAGCACCAAAGAAAACACTTAGAGCTTAGAACATGACTAAAGCATGAGTGCAAAAAAAAAGAATGTCAGGAGTGAACAAATGAATGTAGACAATGTGATGAGAGCAGAAACTATCCAATAGTCATTCTCTATCTTAGGACTGGATTAAGGGAAATTCACCAAGATGTTGTCCTCCATGAATAGATCCCATGTGTGGAAATATCACCAATGATGAGGTAGGAACACTATATTTGAGCTAATGGTGATGAAATGGAGTTGTTGAGGGTTGATCTATGCAATAAATTTGATGTAGAGGATTGAGGATAATAGGATAGTATGCTAGGTGTTGAAACGCAACAACCTCTAGCATTCGAACTAGAGTAGTGTGTGCAACCTATATGATAGCTCTAGATGTATCAAAATGATGTTGGTGAATCAAAATCTGATATAGAGTAGCAAAATACAAAGCTTATATGTGTTGAAAATAGTAGGCAAAGCAAACCACCACCAAAACATAGATGTGGAGTGGAACTATTCAAAACAAGTTTCCAATCGGAGCAAGATGGAAATGCAATTGATGGCAAGTCATGGCAACAAGCCACAATTGGGAGACATCTAAAATAGTGATAGGATACTAAGTTTAGGGCTAATAACAAAAAATACTAACATTGGGCTAAGAACATTAGGAGGATGTCCATAAACACGCTGGCGATAGCCTCAAGGAGGACTAATGGTGATGGTTGGCAACAAGGGTACCACCTTTAGATGATGATAGACTAATGATGGCCAAAATTGTGGAAACAACGGATTTACAATGATATACACATTGAGTTCCTTTTATAGAACATGTTAGGCCTAGAATATTGTCTAGAGTGTCATACGAGTTTCTATAGTGCTTTAGAGTGTGGTAAACCTGGATAAAATGTATTTCTAGAGTTTTTTAATGTGCCCAAAAGTACCCTAAAAACATGATACTAAGGGTCCAAAATCTCCCACCCCAAAGAGACCACATTGGGCCAAGGGTGTCACTCTAGATTTCCCATGGATCTACTAGGATTAGAGAGGTGATGAGTATCTTCTTTTGAGTCACCAAGTAAATGTGACTTCTTTTTTAGATTTATTTTTTTTTTTTGCTTTTAATTAGCTCATTGATACTCACAAAAGTAAGACCTAATTGTACACAATTTCAACCAAAGGTATCATTGTAGAGATATATAAGAAGTAAAGGGTAGTAGATGGTGTGTGGCTATTGCTCAAGCTCTAGGTTGAGCAATAGAGTGCTTATGTATGCTCCTCTCAATGAGGTAAAATGGAAGCATTCTACACAATTCATGGGTTTTCACCTTGGAAGAATGTTTACTTTCGTAAGTTTTCATCCTATCCAACGTGGTGTCCAATAAAAATACACAATGTGAATGTGGAGTAATGAATAAGAGGCAAGCTCATGCAACAAGGTGCCATCCGATAGTGCCCTCATGGGGGAGTTGTTCACTTGCCCAAACACCCTTTTACAATAATGAAGAATAATGTAATGAGCAGCAATAATATATGCAATGAAATGGGAGATACAACAAGGAAGGAATGTCAATGTGGAAGACAAGAAGACAAAGTTGAAAATTGTATGTACCATGTGGAGAAGGTGACCCGTTTTCAAACATTGAATTTCAATTGCCAAAGGTAAAGGATCTAATGTTGGTCTTGTGGTGCTGAGAACTTAACAAAACGATGAAGTTTGATGATGGAGATGGAGAGGATAGGATTAACACCCCTTACTTGGAAGAATTAGAAGGTGGATCAAACATCAAGGCATTCAAAACACGCTAAGGTAATGGTCCACTTGATATGAAAATGAGCAAACTAGTGGAATGGTTACTAATATTGAATGCTAAAAACACCTCAACTAAACTAAAGAAAGAGAGTCATGCTGATAAGAGGAATGAGACCTAAGAAGCAATCTTGAAATCAAAGACATCATCTTGGTCTCCATGTTGATCAAGGATGTGGCAGCAATACTCACCAAGGCTAGAATCGAAAATCCATGTCCTCATCCTAGTTAGGATTGCTAGATTCTTGCAACATTAGTCCTTAATTGAAATATAAAACCCAACATGTAAGTATTAAAAGGGAACTGTTAAAGGCAATAGTAGTAACATCATTTAAAGCAAGGGCCATCAACGACACATTTATGAGCCAATGAGTGTAGGAGCAGTAAAGACCAATGGCATGGCACATGGATGGAGGGAATATCGCAACAAGCCTATTGGCTATATAAGGGAGAGACCTGTCCAAGCAGAAGGTGTGGGAGAGGATCGAGGGATCAAAACTTTGACTATTAGAACTTTTGTGTGTCCCTTCGACCAATCCTTTTTTGTGTTGTAGCACTCAAGCATCCTAAGTGCTACAATAGTAGCAAAGTTCTCTCTTTTGTATGTCCTAAGTCACGACTTTTGGCAATAGTACTACCATTGTCTATGTATGACTAGTTGTCTTGACTCTATGAGATTTTGTTGTCCCTCCATCGATTATTCCTGAGTATTTTATCACTATCATTTTTGTCTCTATTGAGACTAATGCACTAGATACATCTAGCAATACACATTTGGGTATTTCCTTGGTTGAGTATATTTGGTATGTGTTCTCATTGTTTTAACTATGTCAAACTTTGTACATCAAATGTTGACTATAGAGTACGATGTCAATGTCCACCTGTGTTAGCTCTAAGTATAACTATCCTCTACTCTATGTGGCGGTGGTTCTTGGACACAATTACACATGTCGGCACAATCATTGTTCCTTCGCATACTAAGCTAAATGCATATGCGCTCAAAAGGTCCACTTGATGCAATTTTGACAGTTTAAGGCCAAGCACGATAGTCCAGTAAATAGTACCATCTCTTGAGGCTCCTTCTATTCTCAGTGATAATGTGTCCTGACTATAACAACCTTCTTTGTAGTAGTTGTGAAAGTTCCTTTTGTGTTCCCCTCCATCGATTGGTTGTGCATCCGAACTTCAGTCGATCACTCCCACTACTCCACTACACCTAGCTAGACATTTCTTGGCTTTTGTTAAATCAGTTGCTATCCCACCTACCCGCTCATACATCTTCACTTCCTATCCCAATGGTCCACCCACCTAGTATTCCATTTTTATATTTCTTTGGATCTTCCAATGAGGATCCGGATGCCTTCATCTACCAATTTCATGTTGCTTACATGGGCAACATCCCTAGTCAAGTCAATGAGCCTCATAAAGTTGTCATATTCAAAATTTTGATGTGAAAAAAGGGTGTGACCTTGCTAGCGATAGAGCAAGGATGGCCAATTGGAAATGATGCACTCACTGCATTTTGTATTAGATTTCAACCCGACTGAATGGATATGCAAAAGTTGGAAAGGCTCCGCAATCTTAAACAATGCGATAGATCTATCCAAGTCTATACATCTAAGTTCACCATCCTAAATAGTAGAATTGACTCAAATGCCTAATCGAAGGATGAGATGTTAAATACCTTGTATGTCCAAGGCTTCAATAAGCCAATCCAAAAAACTTTTGCTTCTAATAATTTGTTTGATAAATAGTATAGACCCATTTTACAAGAAATCCCTCAAATTAGAACAATTTATGTTGAAGGAAAAGCTAGGTAAAGGAAAGAAATCCACCAAGTCGGGGCCCACAACAATCAAAGTGATGATACTAGTGATTCCAATTTTGATTCCAATCAAACGGCAAAATCTAGCAATGAGGAAACTAACTCCAAGGTGGAGAAAGTGAAAAATCCCAATAAGAGTACGAAGGACAAGGGCAAGAAAACCTCAGAAAGCACTAGAAAAAATGAGGTCAAAATCATATGGTGCGCACAATGTAATAACCCTGGCCACATTCAAACTGAATGCAGCCTAAATGAGAGGTGGTGTAGTATTTGTAGCATGGCCACTCATAACACTGAAACTCCCAGTGCAATGGCAAGTACTAAATGGCCCGCCCAGGAGGATGGAAAGATATTGGAGCATCCTCATCTATCCAATGGACCACCATTCTAGCCAATCAAGCTCAAACACTCACAATTGCTTACACAAATCAAGAGTACCAACAACCCAACAATGGCCATTATCTATAACAAGGACACTAGAGATCCAAGTGTCTATAATCTCAAGCATATGATTCCCATAAAAGGCAAGGACAAGGCCTAGCACCCATGCCTAGAGCAAACACAGTTGAAATCAAGGAACTGACAGAGTCGGAATTTCACTTGGTAACCCGGTCCAAGAAAGCATACAAGGAAGCCGCATTCAAATCCATAGGCACTTCATGGTCAAAGCAAGAGAAATTTTACCATCAAATGGTAGATTGGTTAGCACAAGAGTCGACTACGATGAAATATCCGCCACCGAAACTCAGAAGTTGGTTTGGAAGATCGTGTGTGGTGAGGAATCCTCCATAGCACAAGGATAATGGAGATGCTAAAACCACAACAAGAATGAAAGAGAGCTGCACTGCGATGAATTGTCCATAGTTTAGCTAGCAACGGGATACACATACCCCACTAGCACAAGGAGTACCACAAGGTGCAAAGATAAACCCATACCTAGGATGGAGTCACTCAAACCCCTAAACAGACTTAAGATTGGAGTCTACAAAGTCAAAACCACAGCAAGAATATGGAGAATTTAGGGCAATACCAACCCTAAAACAAGAAAAGAATAAGAAATTTGTGAGAGAATATCCACAACCCAATGGAGTTAAAAATCCAAATGGTCACCCTAGAATACACAAAGGGAAGCATCTAGAGGTTTATCCTGGTAAATAGAAGAATCATATACCAAACAATCATCCCGGTAGGGATCACAAGAAGAATTTGAAAGATCTCCCTAAATAGAGACATGATAAGACCTCGGAGACTACTCTCAAAGGCAGTGGAAGCTAGAAAAATGATATTAAGCCCATAGCAGTGGAAGGGAACAAATCAACAATTTTGGTTGTTCCGAACTCATTCAAAGGATCAATCAAATGGGGGCCAGCGATTATTACTATTGCATTAGGAGATTTCTTGAACCTTGTACTAGCTTTCAAGGATCATCTATTGAAGATGATTTAGCTAGAGCGACCAGTGCTACAAAAACCTAAAGTAGCAGCTATGACCATTAAATCTGAAGGTGACAATTTGAATAATCCAACAAGAGCCAGTACCACCAAACCCATTATCTGACCCGACCATTCCAATAATTCCTATTCGGTGCAAAGATCAAATCATCCACAACATCTTGCTTCACAATGGATCCAGTGTCAACATCAAGTGGCAACTTATCAAGAATCAAGATTCATGGATTGGGAAGTAGTCCCATTCCTAGTCAAAATGGTGAATCGGTAATAAAGGGTGAGACCACTTGGTGTCATATGGTGTGTACTTTTGGAAATTACTATAATTCAATTATCGGTTTCATTAGTTGTGTTAAATATGGAGCATGCAAGCAAAGATTAACACCTATTGTTGGGAAGGCCTTGGCTCCACCAACTAAGAGTTAAAAGATGTGTTTGAGAGTACTCAGAGATGAAAGAATTGGATCCTACATTCTGCCAGCATCGAATTTCCTTGAAACAGAATATAGTGAAACTAAATGAACCCTCACATGGCCAGTTGTGTTAAATATGGAGCATGTAGGTAAAGACGAACACCTATTGTTGGGAAGGCCTTGGCTCCACCAAGCAAGAATTAAGAGATGTGTTCACTTGGGAGTACTTGAAGATGAAAGAATTGGATCCCAGATTCTACCAACATTGAATTTCCTTGAAACTAAATTCAATGAAGCTAGATGAATCCTCACATGGCCAAACAAGTCAAAGAGGAGTTAGACCAACTACCGTGAGTTGGATTTATATCCCTAGTAGAACGAGCTAATTGGATTTTCTCAATTGTCATAGTTCCCAAGAAGAACAAGAAGTTGTGGATCTGCATTGACTATATAAAGATCAATGCAACCATTGTTCTATATCCGTTCCCCATTCCCTACTTGGATACTATTTTGGATGAAGTGGTTGGCCACAAGGTGTACTCCTTTCTTGATAGCTTCAATGGCTACAATCAAGTCTAACTTGCCCCAAAAGATCAATCTAAAACAGCTTTCATCATTGCATGGGGTGTGTATGTCTGTGTACGGTGATGTGGTTTGGCCTCAAGAATAGCCTCTTTTCAGATAGACATGCTAGAGATCTTTGGGCCTTATCTAACTAATTTTATGAGAGTCTTCCTAAATGACTTTAGTGTGTTTGGGAAAACAATGTTGCATCCGATGCACCTCTGGCTTTGTCTCACATTGTCGAGAGGTAACCTCAAGTTTAAATCCTTTAAAATGTGTGTTTGTTGTCAAAGGAGGAATTTTACTAGGCCACATTATTTCTCGAGATGGCATTGATGTCTGCAATGCAGGAACCATCCGCACCAAGATTCTCAAGGAAAATCCAGTGGCATGGCCGCCACTTGCAACTTTCAATGCACTTGGCCATCCCCTTGAAAAAGTTGGCACATATGGCAAAACATGTCTTTCAATGGAATCAAGAGGCGAACTTAGCATCTAATCACCTTAGACTGTTACTTTCCAAATCCCCAATCATGATCCCACTGGATTAGGAGAAACCATTTCGTCTATTTATTGACGCCTCTAATATGGCTATTAGTAGTGTGCTTATGCAAGAAGATGGTAGTGGATGGTTTCGTCCAGTATTTTGTGCAAGTAAGAGATTATCGAATGCGAAAAACAACTATTCAGTCATGGAAAGAGGGTGCCTTGGCATGATATATTCCATCAAGAATTTTTGGCATTATCTGCTTGGGCACACATGTTTTTCATGTGGATCATTCAGCTTTAGTTTATTTGGTTAAGTAACAAAATGTCACTGGGCCAATAGCTCGATGGATTTTGTGTTACAAGAGTTTGAATATGAGGTGATACATCACCCTAGAGCCTAGTAAGTAATTGCCAACTTTCTATCACGCCTTGATTCTACAAAACCCCCAATTGGTATCGAAGATAAATTCCGAGATGTCCATTTATTCGCAGTCGCAACAAATTGATGTACCTGACCCTTAGCACCTAACCCCCCATGGACATGGTATGAAGAAATGATGACCTTCCTAGAGACTGGAGTGTCTTCATCATCCCATCTTCAAAAGGATCAATGAAAACAACTAGCTCTCCAAAATCATTATTTTGAGGCCATAATGGGCTAGTTGTATTGTTGCACCCTCTCTATAGTGCTACAAAAAGTAGTATTCCCAATGGAGTAGCCTATAGTATTGGAGAAAGCTCACCAAGGGAATTCCAACGGCAGCCATTTTGCTACCAAGGTGACAATCCGTAAAATCCAGCGAGCTAGCTTGTGGTGGCCGACCATGCATGGTAATGCACATAAGTGGGTACAACAGTGCAACGCATGCCAAAGGCTAGGTTAGCCTAATAGCGGAGATCACTTATCACTCTAGCCAATCCTACCTTTGGAGCCCTTTCAGAAATGGGGTCTGGATTTTATTGGTTTGATCTCACTAATAGCTACTTATTCAAGAAACAAATACACCCTAACAGCACATTGATTATTACACAAAATGGCTAGAAACATGGGCTCTCCCAAAAACATCTCCAAATCAGTTGCTAAATGCCTATTCATAGATATCTTTACAAGGTAGGGTACCCCTATTGAATTGGCCAATGAACAAAGATATGCATTTTGTCAATAAGAACATCAAAGAACTCACCTCATTTTTACTCATTGTACATAAAAAGTCCTTCCCTCATTATCTGCAAGCTAATGGCTTAACAAAATCAACCAACAAGGTACTATGTAAAATTTTAACCAAGTTGATAGATCGGAACAGAAAAGACTAGGATACTAAGCTTCCCGTAGCACCATGGACCTTTTGCACCTCCTTCAAGGCCGCTACCAAAACAATCCTAGAAGCCATTACACCTCTAGAGTATGTAGTGCCTAGTTTATGAATCATAGTACTACAAGGTCAGCTCATTCTGGATGGAACCATAGCACAACTAAAAGAAGAGTGGATCCACAATGCCTATGTTTTATCCGAAGTCCAAAATTGTCAAAAGCACCAAGTGGATAGGCTTCCAAGAAACATTTTTCCAAAAGGGCCACTTCATCCTAGTCTTTAAGACCCATATGGGCAAGCTAAAATTCAGATGGAGCTATCCTTTCTATGTCTTTCATAATTCCAAAACTAACTCTTTCTATCTAACCAATTTATAGAGTAAACGGCTACCAAAGCCTGTCAATGGACTCCAACTACATCATTATCATGCTAAACATCAAACTAGATTCCCTTACCACTCCTTTGTGATCGAATTCTAGATATTATGCCCCACTAGTTGCCCTTGGACTCGGATCTAGAAGTCGCAAGTCATGGTGATGTGGTGTTCATTTATGAATTCTATTCATTTGCTAATACCCCCAATGGTGGCATGGTGTCTCAAAAAACCCACTTTCATCATGCCCTTTTATGGCCTATCTTGTTGAGTGGCGTACATGCATTGGTCATAGTCCCTTCGCATTAACTCTATGTCCTTTTAAGATAGCTTTTCCCTTTCAACATCCTTATTTGTCATCTAACACTTGTGCTCATCACCTTGTTTCTCAAATATGCTTTCACTTCTTTTGCATTCCCTACATATAGCCTTTATTGGTTCTTGCTTCCATGGCTACTTTCCAAGTTACAACAACAAAGGAATTTTTCCCTCCTCTCTGTGAGGCCATCACAACCTTGGATCGATTCCCTAAATCTTACCAATTTTATAAACCTACCATGGATCACTACCCCAGTTTACCTTGATACCTAGTCTATCTTGTAGCAGCTCCTCTCAGGATCCACAATCGATGTTTAGGGTCGCAAATATACCCTATCCACCAAGCGAGTGCAGGAGAACCTATGCCCACTCAGACATGGCGCCCGCATGATGCCACTCTATCTGAAGATCATTAAGAAACCCCAATGCAACTACAAGCAGAAGTGGATCGACCAATGGGAAAAGCTTAAATGTGAACTCCTGACCGCCATGACAGACTTTTGCTCCAAGTTTCCACCTCTACTCGACAAGTCGGATGAGCCAGGCTGCCAGACTCCGAAGCTAAATCCACCCCCTCTGCCCCAACCTCAATATTCTGCAAGCCTGCCCATTCCCTAGCAACAAGGTAAGAGTGCCCGAATCAGCTCCACCACCCTCCCACTCTGCATCCAACTTCGTGGCCAAGTCCAAACTTGTCGTCCTTCCCCAGATGAACTACACGCACTCTAGATCCTCGCAAATCGGCTGCCCAAGGAGCAAGAAACCTCAACCAAGCCCCCCATGCCCAAAGGAGAAGGAAAGCATATTGGTATGGAGGAGCTCACCAACCCCAAGAGCGAGGAGGATACTTCACCAAAACCACTAGGTCTGAACTTCTTTGTTGGCACTAGCTCTATGAATCCCAAGTGGCAGTGATCGAGTGTTGCCAAGCACTGGAGGAGTGAGACATAGTCCGAGGAGTAGACTCAAGTGATGCAGTAAGCCATACTCGACCTGAACCGGGATTGAAAGGCAGAATCTGACCTTTGGCAACACATACCAAAGGAATAGCAGGTTGTTAGAGTGGCCCGAGTCATGAAGAACACGAATATTCCCTTTCTTGGCTAGAGTCAAGAAGAAATCCCACCAAAATCAAGGAGAAGAATCCCCAAATCCTGATGATCCAAGCAAGGATTGAGGAGGCGGAGATCCTAATCTCAATGATCCACTCTCTGAAGACCCCACTCCACTCCCATCCCAAACATCATGAAGCGATGGCACTATACCCATGCCCTCTTGAGCGCTGAATTCATGCATAAACTCAAACTTGAAGGATGGTAGGCCTACCTCGCCAACAAGATCGCATTCGAGCATGACCAACTCTAACAACAAATTTATCTACTTAGAAAAGCTTGCGGCCGAGCTCATCTTCCACAACGTCCCGCAGACTCCCCTTTTTGGACCAGGATGGATCTTTGGCTGGTGAGCAAAACCACCTCCAATACAACCCACTCCCTTCACTGTGACCCCAACATCCCAGCCTGATAGCACCTTGTCTCTGGCCTCCTCCCCTCAACCCCAATCCACTTCACCCCTTACTACCTCCCATCCCTCTTCTCATCCTCATTGCCCCACCTCCGCACTAGGATCAAATCCAGCAAGATGATATGCCCGACATAGAGTATGAAGGCAACATTAGCAAGTAATTTTGTGGGTCCAAGTCCACCATGTGTGCCAATGTGAAAGGCAGCGGTAGCAAGGACCACCACAATGCATTTATGATCCAACATGTGCATGAGCGGTAAATACCATTGGCATGTCACATGGACGAAGGGAATATCGCAACAAACAACATGCTATAAGGAAGTGACCTGCCCAAGTAGAAGGTCCAAGAGAGGATCAAGCGATCAAAGTTTAATTGTTAGATTTTCTCCGTGTCCCTCGGACCAATCTTTTGACTAGCATTCTCAGTGCTACAACAATAGCAAAGCTGTTCTTTTGTATGTCCTAAGTCATAACTTCTGGAAGTAATACTACCATTGTCTATGTATCACTGGTTGTCTTGAGTCTATGAGATTTTGTTGTCCCTCCATCTATTGTTCCTGAGTATTTTGTCACGATACTTTTTCTCTCTATTGAGACTATTGTGTTGGATTCATATAGCGATACGCATTTGGGCATTTCCTTGGTTGAGTATATTTGGCATCTATTCTCATTTTTTTTCACTATGTCAAACCCTGTATACCGTATGCTGACTATAGAGTAGGATATCGGTGCCCACTTGTGTTAGATCTGAGTATGACTGTCCTGAAGCCTAGACCCAATTATAGGAAACTTGAATCTACATTCTCAAGTTATTTCATATTGAGATGCTTTCAGTACTTTGCTAAAGCTAAGAATGGATCAAGTGAGCATATATGGAAGTAAATGAAAAGTAAGATTTTACAATAGATCACGAAATAAAAAGTGCTAAAAGACTTGGCATATGGTGGTCTAAAGATATCTTTGGTACTTATCGTCTTTTTCCCCCCCTTGTGCTAGCTTTCTATTTAGGATCACTTTTAATAAATTATACCAATTCTTTAATTACTTATCAAAAAATAAAATTTCCTAAATATTACAAAATGATTAAGATAGTTATCCTAAATATTTGTAATATAGAAACATGAAACAAAAGCATCCAAGCTTGACTTATCTGTATAAAGATCCATCCAAAAGAAATAAATAACTTTTGTAAATTTAGAGTCAACTAAGAGAGGGTGGTTTATTTTCCCATCCAACTATGTATATGAATATCCATAAAAATATCAAAGCTTAGCTATTTGATTTTGTGTAAGCACACTAGGATGGTATGTAGCATGCATAAAGAAACTTATGTGTCAATCCATGCAATGGCTATAGCCATAAGACAAGGTACAAATGGTTAACCAAAAGTAACACATTTCACCCTAATTTCCTAAATGACATTGCAAAGAAAGTTTACAAAATCTAGTGATAGTATTTAACCTTTCTTGTGTGGCATAGTTTTTCAAGTTGCACTTATTTCAAACAATCTCATCCTTATCATGTTGTCACATCTCATCAATGCTATTTGAGCTACTAAAAAGGTAACATACAAGTATTATGGAACTCCAATATGTCTCATACAAGACTTTTTAATGGATGGATCCTAATATTTATGTTAAAGTACCCTTGAGCTTTTAATGATCTGATACTATTTAAATTGTAAATGGATCATAGTATGTGCACTATCATTTAGCTTTTGATCATCTAATACTATTTAAATTATAAATGAAACATAACATTTACACTATCTTTTGGTCTTTGAAATTTCCTTTATTAACCTCCATTACCATTTATTTCTCAATAACTAGGGTTGCATGTATATTTTGAGAGCTTATGCAAAAAACACAATGCTCATCTCTCCTAAAAGTGATGACAATTAAACTCTGAAGTCTAATAACTATAATTGAATGTCCAATAACTATAATGGGAATGTTCCGTTGGAATGAACACACAATCAGCATTGTGATTGGCATGCACCTCATTATGGAGAGATATTTGCAATTTTATAAGTAAACTATAGTGGTCTTGTTGGCGACATGACAAATGGTATATTTGTTATATGAGTTCAATTCATAGACCAAAACTACCCTCTTAGAAACTCTTAGGACCATTTTATGTTATTTAGTGCCAAAAAGTGTAATGTGTGGAAAAGAAATGCGTTTGGACATCTAAGAAGATGTCAGTTAGGATTGCATCTTTTATAGGAGTGTAAGAATTTATGAGCTTTGTACAAATAATCTTGATATAGGTAGAGACTTGGTCTTGAAAAAAACAAGTTTTAAAGTTTATAAAGTCTTGCATATAAGCTTCGTATGCATGTATTTATATATCTATACTCAGCATGTCTCGTAGTGGGCCACAATAGCATTGTAAACCTCACGATAGTGTAGGGCCTACCATGACCTTGATCAACTTAGATGTATCTTCAAAAATTGTTGTCGATAAACTAACATATGGCCTACAATACTCCTAATTCGCCCAAATGTGCTGCATATGTCCATTCCAAGTTTTTATTTTGAAGTAAATCATCCAAATAACTAGATAATGAAGGAGCTTGAATATCCTTATTTTTATTGGACATGATTATAGTTTATGAAACGTAATGGATCCATAAGAAACTTGTAAAAATAAAAGTTTGTCATTTCTTACATGGGCAAGATCAGTGCTCATGTTTATGTCTATTGATATTGAGTATTCCAAAGAAAGAATATTATTCAAAATTTGTTAGTACATCCACAAACCATAGCATGAAAATTAAATGAATCATATATTGATCAAATAAGGCTTTTAAAGAGTTATAAATATTTGACAAGAAACATAACTACATAGATAATTACTCAAATAAGGCTTTTTTGTATGCATGAGTGCACTCATATGAGGCTATCCAAAACAATTTGCCTCATTTGAGAATGTAAATACAAGTATCTAACGAGACTATTATTGAACCAAATTTAAAATTAACAATATTATAAATATCTTCAATAGAATTGAGCTTCGATATTTGATTGTCATCCTTTCTTTCTTATATAAAACCAATGGAGCTCACAACTAACCAACCCAAAAGATAGTGAATTGAAACTAAAACATCTTTTAAAAAGGTGCCTAAGGGATGTTGCCCCATGGACTCAATATGGATGTTAAAATACTTACAATCCACAACAAAGAAAAGAATGAAAAAATTTACATCTATAAACACACCACATACTTAAGTGAACAACTCTTATAATATTGCAATTTTCTAAGATATTATCATTTCAAAGTTTGAATAATGAGCTTGAATAATAAGTTTTCAAGATCATGTTCAATTTGCAAAGACAATGGAATTCATCCATTTTTAAATTTTTCATATATTAAGGTTGGGAATGTCACTTGATAGCTTCATGAATTTGGCCTCAAGTTTAGGAAGCTTTGGTCACTCCATAGTCTCAACACCATTACTTTTACCAATGTAAATATTCCAAGGACTTTAAGCTTCTAGGTTAATTAATATTCTAGTGTGTTCATGACATTTGAAAACAATTTAAATCTAATATATTAGAAAAGATATGTTCAAAATCAAATCCAAACCTTGTCCTTAAGTTTGAAGACCAAAAGCACCCTCTTAAACATCGAGAGGTTACGTTCTTTTAATGAAAAAAAGATGTGAATCAAATGCTAGTTTACGAGTAAGGCCTTCCAATACTATAGTTTGAAACGTTGTATTGAGAACACTAACAAACTGTAGGTACTATCAAATTTTTCCTGATGTTGAGGAAGAAATGACTAACAATGAAGATGTACCAAGTTATACAAAGGACAAGGACTATAATCATTTGGAAAAATGTGAAATTTAAGATCAACAAGTCCCCTTATAAGTTGAGATACTTCACTACAAAAGAAAGCATGGTTGTTAAAACAACCTTTTGATGAAAATGTAGAATAGCCTTAGCATTACTTTGTTGATGATACCATATACTATACACAAATCAAATACAGAACTATAAATTTGGGGATATAGGAAGGGGAGAGAGAGAGAGAGAGAGCTTAAATAACCATTGGGTTTTGCCTTTAAAAAGTCCCACAAGCTGCCTTGCAACTTGCACACATATAAAGCTAGTGTATGAGATTTATTGATGCTCAAATCAATAGATGTGAGGTAGAAGCGAGAAAGAAAACATGTATTAACTTCGGAGAAGTACAACGCCATGAGGACCATTCAAAAGCTGAAAATATAAGCTTTGATTCACAAGTGCCACCACAATTAGGAGCAAATCATTGATGTTCAAATCAATAAATGTGAGGTAGAAGCAAGAAAGGAAACATGTATATACTTTAGAGAGTACAACACCACGAGGACTATTCAAAAGCTTAAAATATAAGCTTTGATTCACAAGTGCCACCACAATTAGGAGCAAAAAAACTCAACGTAATAATTATTTGACATTGCTCTACACTCATGTTCAATATCCACTAGTAATAACAATGTACAACTTTGAAGGTTTTTTGGATGCCCTAATAATCAATTTGATCCAATGTTCATTAAAAACATTTTCCAAAGCCAAAACAAAAACTTCACCCTCGACAATTTGCAAGGTACTACACATAGGCTTTACATGCAATGGTAAAACCCTTGATTCCAAAAACTTTTATTTATAATGTGTAGAGGAAGAGTTTGGGCAACTACCTACCTATAGATAGTAATGTTCCATGATCACATACGCATATATCTTTGTATAACTAGGCCTAGTATTGATAATAAGACTAGCCACAAAAGCCATGTTTCCAAGTATACAAAGACACAAAACCATCCCAAATACTTTATCAGCACACGTGCACATGACATTTGCAAAGCATCAACACAAGAACATGAACAATGTTGGCAAAGCTGCTAACTTCTTAAATGAACAACGTTAGCAAAAATACTAACTTTTTACTGTTGTACGGTGATCTGAAGATAGAGTCCCTGGAGTGATGCACCAAAGTTTTCACAAGATTGAAAGGCACAAATACAACAACATAGCCTAATTGAGAACCACTAGAAGAGGATGACTACAATGGCTAACGTGCAAGTGAACTGGAGTAACCTTATCTAGGTCAACAATGATAGAGGCCATAGGGACAATTTGTACCAGTCCTTCAAGGATTAGGTTGACCATATCATTAAGACTCTCCCCTAGAGTCTACAGCTACCATTCCCCCAAGTACTCTACATGAAATTACTAAGACCCCCTCTTGATGCTCATTAATGTAACCACGCCCAGATTACACTGACGAAAGGAAATCCCTTTCAGTACAAAAACCATAAACAACTCCCTCTTGATGCTCATTAATGTAACCACACCCAGCCAGATTACACTGATGAAAGGAAATCCCTTTCAGTACAAAAACCATAAACAACTTGTAACTCCATACACCTTGAAGTGAAGCACAAGATGAAGAAATGAGGGTTGCTTCCACAAGTAGCAGCTCACCAATGTGGCCTACAGGTCCACAGCTCACCAATGTGGCTTACAGCTCCGAAAAGGCCATCCAGTGATTTCAGCCATCCCAGCCCAGGCAGTTAAACATTAAGAATACCATACCACTTGTTCATAGACACAAAGATGATAGGACGATGACCAAATTGCTGATGCTCATGGCGTCTAAAACAGCAGTCCTTAATTTAACTACTATGTCCCTCTGTGTCTGTGTGCACGCACATGGCACATACATACATACATACATACATATGTACACATACATATATATACATATATATATACATATACATATATATATATATATATATATATATATACGTACGTACATACGTACGTACACACACACACACACACACACACACATATATATATATATGTATGTATATATATATATATATATATATATATATGTATGTATGTATGTATGTATGTATGTATGTATAGAGAGAGAGAGAGAAGGGGGTGGGAAGGGGTGAGGGAGAGGTGTTTATTTCTTGTGTAGAAAGAGTGAGAGAAAACTAACTTGTTAAACCACAGTAATTGATTCAGTATACTGGAGGAGGATCACAATATGGCAGTCGGCTCAATTCTGTATGCTAGTCGAGCTTGTTAGTAATAGCAATGATTCTGCCATTCAGCAGAAAGTTGCAGGTTAACATACCCCTCTGTAAAAACTGAGGCACAGATAGCTCTTATGCCAGATGAGGTCCTTGTATTTATACACGGATGTATCTTCACCTGCCAATCTGTTGGATAATCTTGTTAGAGTAGACTAGTGTCATCTGCTTCCACCAAAGCTCTCCGATCCAGTCCCTGGCCAACTGAAACATTTGTCTACCCTATCATTGCATGGGGAAGAACACTACATTTGTCTACCCTATCATCACACGCTTTCTTCCCCGCAAGCGTACTGTAACAAGATTAGAAAAAGACACTAGTGAGAGAAAATTTTGGAGCCTAATAAAAAGCATTAATTTTGTAACACCCAACATCAATATCCATTTGTCTTTTAATAAGATCCAATTGAACATCAACAAGTATATTCATATAACCTCATCTACCATGCATATCTACCATGTGCATGTACCAGATACACAGTATATTCACATATTCATACATGAATATGTGCATCTAAAATGTGTAGGCAGAGAGCATGTCTGTGCAGGTAGTGCATACAGAAACCTCTCCTAGAATGTCTAGAAGACAGTAGACAGTACCCAAAAAATCAAATGTTCACTTAGTGTCTTCAAAAATGCATGCTTGGCTTCACATCCTTTACTTCAGAAGAAAGCAAAAACGAACCGCTAGTGGATCCTAGCTGCACCCTCAACATCAAACAATGTAAAAATTGAAAAGTTTTGCTGAACCTACAATAACCAGCAACAAACATGCCCGCAATGCTGTGCAAATATGAAATTGACACAATGATCATTAATTAGGTAGGTGTACTGCCTTCCAAACTGAAACTGATCCTATATTTTGGGCTTAGTCCTGAAGGAAGTTTGCATCCAGGATGCAAATTTATGCCATGAAAATCATATCCAGTCCAGCCTGATGTTTCAATAGCCTGATTGCAGCTTTCACCATGTCTTCCTAAACTTCAGGCTCAAGGTAGCTGTTATTTATGAAACACGACCTTCATGAGACAGACCACAGTTGCCCCATGCATCGCAAAGTTACGGCTAATCCAAAGTAGTGTTGATCAGAGGACACTCCATCCAAATTGACATGTAAAGTTCTCATATGGGCAAGCATTATCATCCAACTTTGCCCTTAAATTTTCTCAACCCTAAGGCAATCAGGAAATATGTTTCCCCAAAACATGTGCCCAGAGTACCGGTACAAAATGGGCATTCTAAGCCTTCTCTAAGCTGATAATCACATACCAACAAGATGAGCTCCCCAGTAGATTTATATTAAGTATTGAACATCAAAGCATCTTCAGCCGACTCAAGTTCCAGTTACTTCATGACAGAATAAAGTAGAGAGAATAATTAATCTCTGTAGACACATTGGTTTGACTAGTAGTGTTTTAACAACAGTATTTTATGCATAATAAAGTATTCAAAAAGCTCTTAGACTATTAAAAAATATACCTTGAGCTAGTTTATTCATGGTGGGGCACCAAAGTTTTGAAGATTTCTTGTATGCATCAAGAATCAGTTCCATCTGTTTGAAGGACAACAGTCGATTGATTTAAAGATCAGATTGACCTGAGCCCAAAGTAACAAGGTAACCATGAAGACAACAAGAGCTAACAGTCTCATGTTTGAGCCACAGGAGGGTTAATCAGCATCTTTGAGCTACCACATCACGCAAGAGAATATGTCCAAGTTCCAATAGGCCCAATTTGACCATCAGAACAGTCTAAATTTCAATTGGGCTTCAAAATATTGAACAGGTACCAGAACCAGGTGTCAATAAGGAAATAAAACACCTTGACGAACATAATATACATCACAAATCATAGGGGGACGCTTAAATTATGGGGTATGGTTTAACTCACAACATCCCCACACGATGAATGAAGAGACAAAAGGGCTCTTTCTAACACGTAGAGATCAACTGCTTTATCTTCTGGAAGTGTAGATGTAAAACTGAGTCCAAAATCAATCATCACCTGATTGAGCACACAAGCATCTATATTAGAAACACTGATGCTGTAAGAAAAATGAACATCGGCCTTTCCCCTTTGCACCATTAAGAATAGCCACATTCAATTATACTGTCATCAGATGAACCCATAAAGATAGATGTAAGAGGTAGTAATCTACAGAAACCAAAAGAGGCAGACAATATGCACAAAACATGAACATACCATGGGAAAGTTCTATCTGCTTAGTTGTGAACAGAGAAGGTTTTACATTATCTTATTTGATTTGAAGAAAGCTTGTGAATAGCTGAGTTTGATTTCTATACAGTGTGACTCGCATAGTGTGTGCGGCTGATGTTGATCAGCATACCAGAGACAGGCAAGCAAGATTGCCAAGCTAGGGTTTGATCTACTCTTTAGGCATGAAAGTACCTTTTTGCTCTTCTGGGTTTGTGTCTTTGCTCTATCCCAGCAATGTTCTTTGATGGGGACAAGGGCACCAGCTGGGAGGGGCAGATTCTTTCCAATGCTCTCCTGAAGTGTATCATGCAGCTATCATGAAGGCTTGGTTTGCAGCAATGTTCTTTTATGGGGACAAGGGCACCAGCTGGGAGGGGCAGATTCTTTTCGATGCTCTCCTAAAGACTATCATGAAGGCTTAGTTTGCAAGGGCAACCCAAATCTAATTCATGAGCTAGTGCTCTCCTAAAGAGAATCCTGCAGCTATCATGAGGGCTTGGTTTGCAAGAGCGACACAAATCTAATTCTTTAATGCATTGCTCAAACTCCTACATCTTGGGATCCCCTGGTATCTTTTATTGCTGCTGCTCCATAGGAGGCCTTGTTGAAGCATTATAGTCTCAATGCAGAGGACAATGCTCCATCATCACCTTCTAATTATTTCTCACCTAGGGATCATTCACCAAAGTTCAGCTCGTCTTTTCATATTCCTTCCTCACATAGTACTTCTCAATTGGAGCACTCATCTAACAAGACTGATCACCTCTGAATTGAGGGAGGACAATAATCAACACGAAAATCCAGATTGGTACCAATATGGATATGGAGAAAACTCAGTGATAAGAAGTGCTTCAATAGATACTCCTATAACTCGTGCTTCATTTGAGTATGAGTTTGGTGCTTCACATCCACAATTCCCACCCTTCACTCATACAAGTACACATTCAACTTCATGTACGTAAAATTTAAAGCCCTCATTTAGCCTCACCATAAGGAATAACAATTTAGGACACATTGTTTAGAGTCTACATTTAGGCATTTAGGCTAGCTACTCAAAAGTATACCACTTTGCCTATAGTGCTTTATTGTCAAGAATGCCACCCATGCACTATGCACCTCCCACATACTAACAAGTGAGCTGCACTACCTTCTAGTCTGATAGTATTGGCCATTCCCCTTCACCACACTGCATCACCCTCCCTAGTTGTTCAAAAACTTGGACCTCCCTCCTATGCTAATGAGCTGCCTCTCTCATATTAGGGAACAAGGAATGGTAAGGAATCACCTAGCATAGTACCCTAAAACGATGTTTCGGCAGCCCCCAAAGGAAATGGTGGTTTTAGGCCCAAACAGGAACGGGGTAATGCCATTTCGGCATCTTGCGGGAGCATGGCAGACCACTTGTCCAAAGCGAAAAACGCTTTGTTATTTGCATATTCACCTTCATCGTCTTGGTTGTGCAACTGTCTCCTGCTCTCCAGCACTCATGTCTCTTACCTCCTGCAACTCCAACAGCCAGCCTTCCTCCTCTTCTAATCTTCTTCCAAGTTCTTATTACTTAACTTTTTTCCGAATGCCCATTAGCTAATCATGGCGCCAAATCCATTTTGGAGGCATGTCACTCCAATCAAGGGATATGATGGCTCCAAAGGATCAAAGAAGTGGCGGCACAACCATTGTGTATTGGAGAAATTAGGGAGCGTTAACCTGCGTGAGAGACCACTTGGCATGTGTCCCCAACAAAATATCGGGCCTTGCACACATGTGCTAGTGGAAGTAATGGTAAGTCTTCATCTTTGGTGTCGAAAACGTATGGTATTGAGCTACAAGAGGATGAATTCTCTCATCCAACACCACATGGGGCTAATGAAGCACAAATGGAGTAAAGAGAGACTAGTGGGGGCCCAGTGGCGCTAGACAAATTGGAGGTGCCAATGGCCCATAAAAAAGAAGTGTGTCTATATTCATATAGGATCCAAGTGCAAAAAGAACCCCATTGCCATCTTCTAGTGGCGGTGGGCAAAGGGGCTCCTTACATGGTGCAAGTGTCCATGCAGGACTTCAAAGGCAAGCTATTGTGGAGGCAACTAGGAAACTCACACGCTTATTTATTCGGCATGCTATCCCTTTCAATGTGGCCACTACACATCAATGGAAGAAGACAATTAGGATAGTTAGCCACATAGGGTATGAGTGGAAAAGCCCGTCCACAAATGCACTATGCACATGGAAGCTTCAAAAGGAAAAAGTAACTACAGAGGCTCAATTGGGGCCCTTGAAAGAGACATGGTTGAAATATGGATGCACAATATTATGCAATGAATGGTCAGACATGCATTGAAGGAATGTATACAATATTTTCATATCTTCGTGCAAAGTAACCATGTTCATTAAAGCCATCAATGTCTTTGCCTCAAATCTTACAGTCACAGGAGCTTTCATTTGGGAGCACATTGTGTGATAGGTCATCATAGACATAGGAGTTCAAAAATGTGGTGCAAGTTATGACAAATAATAGAAGCAATTATGTCTATGGGACATATACTTGAGAAGGTCCTTAACATAGTATGAACTCCATGTGCATCCTATTGCCTTGACTTGCTTATTAAAGATGTTGGGCAAATATCTTGGGTGGATGACATTTTCAAAACAGCAACAAGCATGGTAAGATTTGTGAAGAAAAAGCCATCCATCACAAGCATGTTAGTAGCGCACTTGAGCTATTGAAGCCCTCTGCCACTAGATTTGCATATATGTTTCCTGTATTGGAGAGGTTTATATGAATCCGCCTAAATTTGATACGAACCATTGCAATCCAAGAGTGGCTCACATGGAGTGAGAGAGAGTCTCCAAAGGCTCTTACTTTTTAGACGTAATATGTCAAATTAGAGTTGGTGGGTTGAGGTAGAGGCATTGGTGAAAAGTCTTGCTCCTATTTACACTATATTACACATCACTAATATGGAGGGGAGTACTTTGAGCCTTCTATACGAGTATATGGATGTCAAAATGACCTAATTTCATATCAGAATGGCCTTTTCACATTTAAGTATAAATTTGACTAACTTTTGTCAAACAATTTTGAAGCTTTTGTGAACTTCGGTCCAATTCATCAAAATCTAGGTAAATTTCATCATCTTCATCAACCTTCAAGGACATTGGAGCCTTCTCAACTAAAATTTTTTTCCTTAACAACATCCATTATGTGCAAATTTGTATGTCTTTTTATCTTTCCTAGCTTTTCCATACTACTATACATTTGGCAACCGCTATTGTGAAAATTCAGTTTTAATAGTAAGCAATGGCAGACCAAAAGGACTTGTTAAATATGTTCAAGGGTTCCAATAAATTGGATGGCACAAATTATCAAATGTGGACATACATGATGAAACATGTTTTGGTTGCGAAACAACTTTGAGGCTATGTGTGTAGTTCAAAGGTTAGGCCTGTAGGCCCTGCTGCACTACTGATGCCACATGAAGGAAAGCTGATGCCAACAAGGAAGAAAGATTGCTAGGCCACCAGGGAGTGATGGGCGACTAGAAGATGAAGAATGCAACCAAAACGCAACCTGCAAGTGGAGAAACGCGACGCTTGACAACAAGGAAGCACATGCCACGAACCGCAATGTCCTCCCTGTGGAGTGCGAGCAACAGTGGAGAGACTCGAGAGGAGAAAAATCTGGAAGAAGATGACTGAGAGTGTCAAGATGAATGATGTGTGTTGTAAAATGAGTGGAGTCAATGCCATATTTATAGGTACAAACTATCTCAACAATGGCCTATAACAGCTTGATTTATGTGAGAGGAGAAAATCAAAGGATACATTACAAGTTGATGCTACCATTATGGATAACACAAAGTTATGGCATACTCGATTTGATCATCTCAACTAGGGCAATTTACTTCGCTGAGAAGAAAAACTATGGTGTTTGATCTCTCTCCATTGACAGTCACTAGGCTATGTTTGCATCTTCTAGGCTGCATTTACAAATACTATTTCATTCTCTCTCTCTGGGAGCTGCCTAGCCTGTCGCCATCACTCCTACTAAGTTTTAATCTTTTTTCTCTCCTCTGCCCATCTTTCACTAATCCAGCTGTCACACTGATGTGTTCGCTATTGCCAAACATCTTCGACATTGCTGCGTTTCGAGATCCCTTAGAGTATAACACACTGTATAGCTCATTACTACTACCTTGGACTTTGAGATGCGAAGCTTCAAGGTTCTATTTTCATTCACTATATAGTGTGTTTGTTGGAAGAGCATTGTATTATTCAAATTATTAACTATGTTCATTGTCTCCAAGTTATCCTAATCCTAACTATGTTCTATTTTGTGTTTCTATATTAGGACATTTCTTTATAGGGTTGTTAAAATTTCTTAGACGAGCTTTGCCAAATTTCAGTCATATCCAATCTTCTCCTTGTAAAACCAAGTATCTTTTATGCTTATCTACCGCTTTCTCTTGTTTTTCTTGAGATCTTTGTAAAGCTCATCTCACTTAAGCAAAGTTATATCCATATCACATATGAACTCATCAACATGAAATATCTCCTCTTTTATTTTCAGAATAGAAAGTAAGAGTGTTTTCCATATATGATCTCAAAGGGTGCCTTAGCTATGGAAGTATAAATTGTGTTGTTAGAGGCATATTCTATCAAAGGCTAATACTTTTCCTATTATTAATTGCCTTCATAGTAATAGCACTTCAATATATCCAATATTATGAGATTGGCTATCTCACTTTGACCATCCGTTTGAGAATCATAAGAAGAAAAAAAAAGTAAGGTTTGCACCCAAATTTTCAAAAAAAAACTCGCCAAAAAAGACTAGACGCTCATAGATCTCTATCACTCACGATGGATTGTGATAACACATGATGCTTGAAGATTTGCTGAATAAATATTCTAGCCATATATTGAGACTTAAAGCCTTCTTAACTAGAATGAAATAAGTCCTTGCAGAATCTATCAATCATGGTCCATATGCCATCATTGTCATTTGCTAATTTTGATATGCCAAAAATAAAATCCATAGAAATGCTTTTCCAAACTTGGCTAGGGATCGAGGCTTTTAGCAATCAAACTTTGTTTTTTGACACATACGACATTCTTTAACAAATTGTTCAATGTCTCATCAAAGACCTGGCAAAAGAAAATACATTTCAAGTGCCTTGCTTGTGGCCAAAATACCACAATGGGCCATATAAGGAGCAACATGACAATCTTTCATTACTTTAGGCTTAAAAACTTTAGTAATGCACAGTTTATTCTCCATCAAAATAAATCCATCTTTGATAACATAAGAGTTCACCATTTTACCGAGCTGTGCACTTTCCCATATGACTTTAAAGCGATATGGATTTGAGATTTTCTTGTCAGAGCATCAACTACATTGTTTTGCTTCCCATGAATATGCAATATATAAAAGTTAAATTGAGCTAAATAATTAGCCCATGAAATACATTTTTCAAAAATCTTTGATTAATTAAGAAAATGTCTTAGATTGTCATCATTTCTTTTGATGAGAAATTCTCTACCTAAAAGATAGTATCTCCAATCTTTTAAAGCTTAAATGATGGCCATTAATTCCTTTTCATAGCTAGTAGCTTCTTTTTTTTTTACATTTTGCCATCTTCTACTTGCATAAGCAACTGCATGTCCATCCTAGTTTAAAACCACACTAATGCAATCTCCTGGAGTATCGCATTCTACAAAGAAAACTTTTGACAAATTAGATATAATCAAAACTAAGTCCTTTGTTGATATAGAACTTCATAGCTTCAAAAGCTTCCTTCTCTAGTCTGGTCTACCAAAATGCCACTGCTATCTTGGTCAAATCATGCAATGGTCCAACAACCACTACAAACCATTTAATGAATCTCCTATAATAAGAGTATAATTCCAAGAAACTTCAAACCTCACAAACATTGGTCAATTCAAGCCATCTTGCAATAGCCTTGACCTTTTTTAAATCCATATGAATCCCATCATTGTATACAATATGGCCCAAGTAGTGAATCTCTTCTAGAAAAAAATTACTCTTTTTACAATTCACATAAAGTTTGTGTTTACGAAGTTCTTGAAATACTATTTTTAAGTGTTGCTTATAGTTTTCTTCATATTTTTAATGAACCAAAATATCATCAAACAAAGCACATGTAGACTTCTAGTGTATTCTAAAGATTCTTTCTATCATTTTGTTAAAAAATGTAAGAGCACTGGTAAGACTAAATGGTAGCACAAGAAACTTATACAAAACAAAAGTTATCCTAGATGTTGTTTTATGAATATCTTGAGGAGCAATCCTTATCTGATGGTAACCGCTCTTCAAGTCAATCCGGCTGAATAATTTGGATCCATCCAGCCTATCCAAGATATCATCAATTCTTTGAGTGAAAAACCTATTTCCAATTGTGATTTTGTTTAGGATCTTATAGTCCATACACATGCATCAAGATCTATCTTCTTTTGCACTACGAGGACTAGAGAACAAAAAGGTAGCAAACTGGGTCTTATTAGACCCTTCTCCAATAGTTCATTCACCTACTTCATATTCTCCTCTTGTTGTATTGGACTCACACGATAGAGTGGCCTATTTGGAGATGGGTTTTTCTGTGATAATCTTCCGACCTCTCTAGAGGTGACTCATCAAGTAAAGTATCTACTAAATAATCTTCATACTCCTTTAAGAAATTCATTCGCTCCTTGTTTATATTTGAGATGGACTCTTCAATTCTAGAGTCTTTGTTAGAATCTTTGACAAAAATCAAGTACGAGAAAATAGACTTTTTCATTGCTTTAAAAATTTGTACATGGGATAAGTTGAAAACAGAGTTTCCTTTCACTCCCGCATCAAAAGATACTTGTTCACCCTTAAAAGGAAATCACAATTTATTTTCATTCCAATCGTCTACTCTTCTATACTAGGGTATTTCTAATATAATATTACAATGACCAAAATCCCCCATGACAAAACTCTTATTATCTACGTAATCTCCTCTCTCAATTTGTAGTTTCCCAAAAATGAAAGTAACTTGAGACTTCATTCCTTGAAAAGCAACACTTGACATTTCTAGTGTTCCAAACCTCTCCTTTGGTAAATGTAGAGCTTCAACAATCTGAGGATGGATATAATAATAAGTAGCTCTTGTATCAAAATAAGTAAGAATACGTTGATTAAAAATCTTATCCCAAACCATAAAAAGATTCCATTTCTCTAATGCAATTTCATCTTGTAGTAAGGATTCCTTAGGTACAGTATTTGCTTGAGGTCCATTATGAGATTAGTTTTTCCTCTTTGCCTTCTTAGGGCATTTGATCAGCCATGTGTTTTTTTTCTCCACAAGAGAAACATTGCCCTTCCCTCATATATTCTACTAACTATTGATATGCTAGCTTCTTTTTCGATGACAAAGGTAATATATCTCCATCCTTACGCTTTAGCTTCTTTTTCGATGACAAAGGTGATGTATCTCCATCCTTACGCTTTAGCTCTTGAAAATCTAACCTTTTTTTGTGAAACATCTTGGTCTTTTTCTTTGTGATTCTTCTTTGGAAGATTTACCAAGCATCCATGGTATAAGCAATCCTTCAGCTTTTTCTAGGGCTACATCTTGAGCTTCTTCCAAAGTATCAAGCTCTGACATCTTAATAGCTCATTGTACCATTGGATGTAATCCATGGATAAACTTTCTCATCTCCATATTGCCAGGAACTTTATCAAGAGATGTAAATTTAAGAGAAATAGATGCAAACCTATTAATATATGTTTCAACATTGTCTATTTGAATTTGCTTCAGCTCATTCCATTCTTCTTGCACATCAGCTTCAAAGGATAAAGGCAGAAACTTCTTGTTGAGCATCTCCTTAAACTCTTTCCAAGACTTGTGTTCCTTTCCCTCTTGAACAACTTTGAGCAACCAATTTGAAGCGGCATCCTTTAAATCCATTTTAACCATCCTGATCTTTGATTTTTCAATATAATATCTACCACCAAAAGCAACATTAAATTGTCAAAAGACATAGCTTTTAGAGAATCTCTCTTATCATAGAAAATATTAAACATGACCCTCTTCTTTGAAGAAGAAGCCTCATTTGCAATCATTTTCCTTTGCTAAACACCTCTTTGGAGATTCAACAACCATGGAAATAGCCGATTCTTTAACTTTCTCCTTGCTCTTCTCCATGGAGGGATTTTTTGGACAAGATGAGGCAACTTTTATATGATAAGAGTTCGAAGTCACCACTTGGGTGGATCCTTAAATCATGAATAATCGATGATATATTATATTTTACAGACTTTGTTCCATCAATAACATTGATACCTTTCATGTTGAGATAGACCTTTGCAACCATAATGCCATCTCCCTCAAGAGTCTTCTTGGCAAGGAGATCTTCAAAGACCTTCTATTCAGCTGCTTTAGCCCCTCTCTCCATCAAAGCTTAAATTTCTAGATTCGCTTCGAGCTCCTTGTGTCTTTGTATCTTCTCATAATCAGAGCAACATACAAATACAACATGTCAAGAGCCTTCCAGTTGGCCAAAATTCTCTTTTTTCACCCCTTGACATGGTAAGAATGTTGAACCCAAAGATCTTATTGCTCCAAAAAAGTTCCTACAAGGAAGAAGTCCTTGCTTTGATACCAATGTAAGCACAGGGAAGAACGTGGGAATAACAATACTTTAAACTTAACCAACTTGATCAATTATCACCACAAAAATTAAAAACTAGGAGAGAGAGAGAGAGTGAGTGAGTAAGAAGAATCAACACCACGTTGAGAGGAAAACTGGCCCCTCTCCCTTTCCAAAATTTTATTGAAACAAACCACAAGCACCAAGTGTATGAACCATATACAATGGGCTGATTTGCTACAATTCTAAAAATTAGAGTTTTGAAACCCTAATTTATGTATACTCCAGGCAGCAAGCTGATTTTCTTCTTTAGTACTTGGACTTTATCAAGATGAGCAAAAAGTACTTCTTAGATGAGTGCTACACAACCATGTATAAAACATACGACTGAAAATTCATCGTTAGAGCTTGTTGGAAATTAAGAGAGAGACTTTCACTACATAGATATGGGGCTTGGTGTCAGAAGTGGAGCAGCGGTGGAAGCATAAACATGTGCTGAAATGAACTGCTGAAACACAAGACAAAAAGAGAAAAGAAAAGAAAAGAGCACGATACAGATGAGAACTCAGATGTATGCACGGGAAATGGAATCCATATATCTGAACACGAGACAGTCGCATACAACAGTGAGTCACTGGCTGCGTGGGCACTGGCACTGGCACTGGCTCCTCTCTCCACAAAGTCTGCAGATGGTGAAGATGATGATGATGACTGAGGAGGAGCACTGAGTATAAATAGGTTGAAAAAGTGGGGAGCAATAATGCTGGTCGGACAGCATTAATGCTGTCCGACTAGTGCATAAATATGCTCCACTTGTCGGACAGCATTAATGCTGGCCGACTAGTGCATAAATATGCTCCACTGGCATAAAATGCCACACCAGAAAAATACCTAAAATACCTAATAAAAATGCCCAGCCCAGATCAAGCTCAGACTCACACATGAGCTGACAAATACTCTGCTAACACCCTCTCTCAGATCATGGGTGATTTGATACAATACAATAGTATAATGAAAAGGGATCAGAAACTATACAACATAGAACCACCGAGTAGAACCATGGATACCCAAGCAGTGGGTGATCAAGCCACCACCAAGGTGCCTCGGAGAGAACCTGATGTCGATGTCGATCGTACCAAACACCTAAAAATAGAGAAGATCATAGCATGTCTCTTTGTCCATCATCAATGTCTCGCAGTAGCATACAAGACCATCCTGTCAAAAATGCCCTTGAACATAGGTGACCATGGATTCCCCGCCTTTGGCTAGACCGCCAAAGTGTCCCCTCATGTGAGCTCCAGACGAAAGCCTCCCGCTCTCTGTCAGATGACCAGCTCATCATGAACCTGGATGTCAATCCCAGCTCTAGGATTTGATTCCACCAACAGACTGAAGTCGATGCGCCAGGGACGTCCCTCTCTGGAACCTGTGCACCTGTATAAAAGTATAGATGAGGCACGGCTGCCCCATCTGAACACCTGCTCACACTCCCTCTCTGGCACAAGAGAGTCGTGAGGGATGACCTCATCACCACCACTAGAAAGTAGCCGAGGAAGGGGCCACCAAGCCCTTCCCGCGATCCGAAGAAGAGAATCCCTTCCGCGCCTTGGACTTCACCTTGGTCGGAGGATCTGAGTTGAAATCCGATGAAGGTGAGAACTCATCGATATAGTCAACATCCCGCTTCGTCTTCTGCTCCTTCTTCCTGTAAGCCGCTAACGTCTTGCAGTCCTGCCGCAAATGTCCCTTCTTACCACAGTGGTAACACTGGGCCTTCGACTTCTTCCCGTCACCCCTCTCTAAAGCTACATAAGCCTCGCCTCCATAATGTACTAGAAGCCGCCCCTGTAATCTCAAGGATGTCTCATGCTCAAGAAGCATCGAGGTCATATGTGTAAAACTGACAGGAGTTGATGATGTCTGCGCCCGCAAAGCATTGGCCACTCCATCAAACTCCGGGGGGAGCTTGTAGAGGACTGTCCCGACGAGATGCGCCTCGAGAAGAGCAGAGTGCATGTGCCGAAGCTGGTCCTGTACCTGCGTAACACGAAGAAGAAAAGAATGAATAGTATCTTTCGGCTCAAACTTCATATGCTGGAGCTGGCCATAAAGTGTGACGGCCCGCATGGTGAAAGGTGCCTCGTATTTCTGTTGCAACTTTTGCCATACTTCAGGAGATGTCCTACAAGAGGTAACCGCCGGTAAGACCGCTTTAGAAATATACCGAAGCAATACCGAGTAAGCACGGGCATCGTCCGAGTCCCATGTGAGCACCGCTTCCTCATGGTTGTCCTCATCAAAGTCGTCAAGAAGAGGAAAAGGACGGAGAGGTCGAGGAATAGCTCCACAGACGATGTACCATAACCGCTTCTGCACAAACCAAGCTTTCATGACAGCACTCCATGTGAGATAATCGGGTCCATGTAACTTATCATCAGTGGAAGTGCACGGAGGAGCCATATGGAGAGGATAAGAAGAGAAGTAGAGAATAGATGGAATTGAGAGAGGAAACACAGCCAAAACACAAGCACGGACTACAGAAAATGAGAGTTCACATGCAATATAACCCAAAATCTGAGCACTAGAAGACAAAATCTGCTGCAAAAAGTCAAAAAATCAGTCAAAAACTGCCAAAAACAACAAAAACGGTCTGAAGTAACAGTCACCCAGCCATGAGAGACGCTAAATCAGCAAAATGCAGCCTGTAAACTGGAGAAAAACAGGTAGAAAACTGTCGCCAGCAGCTGCAGATGAAAAACGCAGGCAGCAGAGGGTGCGTAGGCAGCAGGCGATGGGAAGACTGCAAAAAACGCAGGCTGAAAACAGCCCCAAAACAGGTCACCTGGCTGCGACAGCAGTCGTCTGATCAACAGGGGTACAAAACAGTCCTGAAATCAGCAAGAAAACACAGCAGAAACACAAATCCTGAAAACTGATACCATGTCAGAAGTGGAGCAACGGTGGAAGCATAAACATGTGCTGAAATAAATTGCTGAAACACAAGACAAAAAGAGAAAAGAAAAAAAAAGAGCACGATACAGATGAGAACTCAGATGTATGCACAGGAAATGGAATCCATATATCTGAACACGAGACAGTCGCATACAACAGTGAGTCACTGGCTGCGTGGGCACTGGCACTAGCACTAGCTCCTCTCTCCACAGAGTCTGCAAATGGTGAAGATGATGATGATGACTGAGGAGGAGCATTGAGTATAAATAGGCTGAAAAAGTGGGGAGCAATAATGCTGGTCGGACAGCATTAATGCTAGCCGACTAGTGCATAAAAATGCTCCACTGGCATAAAATGCCACACCAGAAAAATACCTAAAATATCTAATAAAAATGCCCAGCCCAGAGCCCAGATCAAGCTCAAACTCACATGAGTTGACAAATACTCTGCTAACACTTGGGTGCTCAAAAGTTGAAAGTACAGCCTACAAATGACATGTGTTTTTACTAAAAATGTTAAGTATTGAGTAAAATAACAAGTATAGGAACACTTATCTCTCCAAAATGACACATATCCTATTCTAGATGCCACGTGTCCCTTTCTAGAGAAAGAAGCTTTTAAGCCTTCTATCCTAAAAATCTCACAGACCATTAAGAATTTAAGATAGCAATTGAACACAAAATTGTTTTTTACAAAATTCCGAAGCCTTTGACATGAACAAAATTTCCATTGAGCAACTCTCAAAAATAGTAACCTCTTAAATTTTTAGAAGTCACCAAATTTAAATTCTTGAGAGCTTAATTATATAGGTTCACTGGTTCATGATTCACTTCTTTAATCATGAGCATCTAGTTTTACTTTTTAAAACCACTCATTATATAAGCTTCTAAACAATGTGACTATCCGAATATAAAAGTCTTAATCATCTGGGCTTTCTAGTCAATTTGACTACATGCCTAGACTTTTCATTTCTCTTGGATATCTCATCAATGATGATCCAAGTATAATTATAGGGCATTTTAGCCATTGGCCACTCTAAATAGAAAGATAAGCATTTAACCATATTCTAAAACACACAAATAATACAAATTACCTTTCAAAGTATATGAGCATTAAATTAATTTGAATTACTAAGCCAACATGTCTTGATAATAGTTGATGTATAAAAGGTTGGTTACACTAGATATATTTTGGGGCTTCTTTTCCTTGGGATCTCCCTAATTTTCTCATTTTCCAACTTGCTGCCTATTGGGACAGCCCTCAACCATGTGACCCTCCTATTCACAAACAAAGCATTCATTTGCAACCCTTGATTCCTTATGTTACACATTTGTTTTCCAACCCTTTCCTTTTTTATTAGGTCTCTTTTCAACATGATTTTCAAATCCGCCCCTTTTCTCAACCCTTCAAAACTTCTTATTCAATTTCCCATCTGTGTCTTGGAAACCCAAATCTTTCACATGGAGCAATGCATCAGCTATACTAGTTTCTATGAGCTAAGACATGCTACTATGGTGGATTTAATGCAAATATCCCCGATTCCTTTAGGCAGCCCACATACATACTTTTTCACTTTCTCGTGAAGAGAAATTGGACAATAAGAAGTTGGCACCAATGCATCCCAAAACTTCTTATTATACTATTTCAAATTCTTGCATTGCATTGCATTGCATCAAGCTTATTCCAAGCCATCATAATGTTCGCCTCGAGTATACTAGTCAACAAATTTCAAGCAAGCGTTTGCTTAAATTGTACATACATTGATTATCCTCTACCTTGCATCAAGAGCATGGACCACCATTGCAATGCATTCCCCTTTAAAAAGTGGCTACCTTTAGAATCTTTAACACGTCAATGAAGTTGCCTCCTAAAGCTACATCAAAATGTTGAATAAAAGTCCAAGCTTTCAGCCTATCTCATGTCCCATTGAAGACCTCAAGCTCTACCACCTTTCCCCCCTCATCATCGTCCAATGCTACCCCTTTGGAAGTCAAGTTATTAGACACTAGCTATTGCAAAAAAGGCACATTTGTTGTATTTACATCATGAGTAGCACCATATAAAGCATTGACATGACCAGCACTCATTCCTTGAGCCCCATAAGCACCAAGGGGTGCCAAGGCATTACCATACATGCCACTTTGTACCCTAGGTATCATGTCAATGCTACCATGCATGGAGTGATGCATATTACCAGCGATATCCAAATGCATTGAGCCTTGCACACCTTGCATTGATTGTTGCATAGCATAAGAAGTTGTCCCATACATTCAATGTATTGTTCATGTGGATGGACGGTATGGATAGTCAATGGGCTAGAGGGAGCAAGCACATGGCTCAGGAGGAGTAGATGGCACTTTTTGAGACAAATCCATAACTCCATGCAAGCAGTTGGAAAGCATCACAAGGAAAGGGCAATACATCGGAGATTGATGGGCAGCTACAAATATGTCACAGGCAGGAGTTTTGCAGTGCTTCAGTCAATTCATACTTGTACTAACATGATGGTTTTCCAAACTCTATTACTGCCATGTTAAAGCCTTGGCATATCGTGCATGTTTCACCATGCAATACCATCCAACTGAATCGGTGTCAATCAGTATCTGTCTTAGGAACCCACTTCAAGTGGAGATGCTTCATTCCCTCTAAATTCAAGTTCAAATGAAGGGCTTGATTTATTAAGTAATGCAAGAGCCCTGACACAATATTAATCACAGAATGCCTGAGTCACAGTTCAATCAGGGGCAGAACTTTAAATCGTTATGGGCTGGCCATCTTTGTGATAACACATAGACATTCAATCTCATACTCATCTGTCTTGCAAACCCACTTCAAGCGGAGATGCTTGATTCCCTTTTAATTCAAGTTCAACTGAAGGTCTTGAACTTGAAATTAAGTATTGCAACAGCTCTGACACAATACTAGTTGCAGAATGCCTGAATTACAGTTCGATCAGGGGCAGGAACTTTAAATCGTTATGGGCTAATGGTGGTCTTCAACATGTCAAGTCAACTTCTATCACTGAATTCGCTTGAGAAAATCAGCAGGCTAATCTTTACTGGCCATCTTTGTTATAACACATAGACATTCAATCTCATACTCATCTTCATTTTGCTTCCTGTAATGGTGCAAGTTCATGTGCTTCCAGCCATAAACTCTTCTCCACCGTCTGCAGAATCAGTGCTACTTGAAAGAAAGCCTGTATTTGGCATCAGATTCAAGTCTGGATGACAAGAAATTGGAACTTCTTCCAATAGAACCCCAACTCAATTTTACCAACATGCATCGTCCAACCTGGTAGTGTAAAGCAAAAGGGTTCTATTTTGCAAGACCTATGAAGACTTCCATGAGAAACTCAAGACTTGTAAATAAACGACAGACATAACCATTAAAGCACTTAGCAAATGCACACCAGGTCCTTTGTTTCATGAGAGATCAGCATGTTGGAAGTTGTTAAGTCACCATGGATCAGCCCACCATCGTGCAACCTAGCTATAGCTACTCCAATTTTGCTTGCAATGTTCTCCACCTCGCCTCCTGGAAAAATAGTACACTCACTCACTTTCTGCACATAAGTTGAAATTTAAAATTGCAAAAATGTTGGCCTACATCACTGGGCTGGGTAGAGGGCCACTGTGAACAAAGAACTGAAAAAAGATGTAAGATAGTATACCTGGGCATGGGACAGGGTCAGCCTGTAGCAAGATATCTTTCACAGATATGCCCTCAATATATTCGAGTGTTATGGTATGTGAAACAGAATCAACAGCATAAAGAACCGGAGCTGCAACACCAAGCCGACGAGCCTTTGCGATGCTCCGGGCTTCCTTTATTGCACGTTGCCCTTCTATTAGAATTCATCAAAGCAAGCTAGTGTGTACAACTTTAAAACAGAAATGTCCATACCCCATTTAGTCTTCTCTGTGTAATTTTGGAATCCAATACAGGATGCCTGTATTTCTTGCTGAAGCGCTCTTTGACAATGGCCTTTCTTCCCATGAAGGTGGTTTCGTAAACACGCTGCAGTCCATGGACGCACAAAACAGCATTGTAAAACACATGAGCCTCCAGGATACGATTCCAGTTGAAACCATCAATCACGCACTAAAATCTTGAATGAAGACCTATTTCACGTAGAACCTTGTTCCATTTCTTCTGTTATTGGAATATTGAACACACACACATACACACACACACACACACACACACTCTCTCTCTCACTCTCTCTCTCTCTCTCTCTCTCTCTCTCTCTCGCACGCACGCGCGTGTGAAAGTAAGACCCTTACAGCTTCTGCCCCTTGCTTTATCAGCTTCCCCAAGGTATCCTCTTTCGCCTCTGCCGGGACCTCCATCGCCACCAGTTCCATGTACGAGGGAAGCGTGTCGCTTCTTAGATCAAGAGCCTGACACTGTTTAATTAGATTTTATCCAACGAAAAACGTGGGCTATTTTCAGGTTGAGGTTTGGAGTTCGACTTAGGCAGAAGTAAGGCTAGATCTAACGACCTAGGTCTTCATAATTTGGGTGGCCGGCTGGCAGGGCTGGGACAGGGGGCCGGGGACCCTCAGGACTATCTCCCACGGGTTTTTATGACCCCGGAGAGATGGGATCAACAGCGCATGAGCCACCTCGATCTCCGCCGTTGATCCACGAAGAAGTAAAACCATCTTTCGATTGAAAACCCAACACCAAAATTTAAACTTGTGTGCTCGGGAAACTGCTACAGGGTGATGGACGTTCGTGGACCCACTCGCGCCACAGTTCTAGACATGCCTTAACTAACCATGATTGGTGGCTTAGAATCTTCGTAATTCTCGCCATGGAAGTGACCAACTCCTGTCATCGACGGCCGAACTAGAGTTGAGATAGAGATCGAGGAGTCCTCCATCATTTCGTTTCTTTTCCTCTCGCCTCAGCCTCTACCTCGACTCTGCACTGCGTACTCCATCTTCGCCTCAGGACTATTTCCCATGAAATATTAGTCGAGGTCCGCCCCATATCCAACCAATTAAAGAGGATTGTAAGTTTCATTTATCTTTCGGTTTCTACTTTCAATGAATTGTATTGAGTTGTAATGATTTCATGAGGGGTGCCTCCATTTTTATTTTGTAGGTGACATTACCTTCTTAGCCTACCTGTGAAAGCCACGATGAGCATGTTGCACCTCCGCCACACAATGATGGTTCCATCTTCGAGAATCACTCACTGGTAAGAGTTTTGCAGTACCATGCATAGTGTTCGATGGCATTATGGCGCTCTCTAAGATTTTGGCATTGTGATGTGGTGGCCACTCACTACGCATGTGCTTGCTTAGGGTCAAGCATCGTATGTGGAGATCACTCTCCCTGATGACTCTTAAGTTTGGTGGTGCCGTGCTAATATCCTTTGCCCAAAGAGACATGTGAACATGAAGAGGAGGGTCAGCATGGTCGTCCACTTGAGGGATGAGCATGGCATCCATATAGATATTCCTTAGTGAAAGACTAGTCGCCCTGTTGGTATCACACACACTCATGTTGCTGTTGGTACATGGCTTCGCAAGGCCGAGACTCATTTTGGAAACTTGGAGAGAAAATTAGAGCTGGCCCTAAGAAGTATGAGAGAGGGAAATATGCAAGAGCAAGACACTTATGGGACTTGCTAGAGGAGGAGGAGCGTACCATGACACAAGAAGAGTTTGTAGTCACTTTTGTGAAAAGGATTATGGGCCAATACGATTCAAAGAAAGAGAATCGCATCCAATGCACACAAAAGCATATTGCCGAGGGATATGATAAGCATGTGAGTATCTAATCTTTATCCTCTTGTGAAAAATGCAATATATTGGTTTAATTATCTCACGTTTATTTTAACGCATGTTTAAAAATGACTTGGGTGTGCATAGGGATGGCCCCACACTAGAGAGCCTGAGGAATTGGCGAGTGGTGATATTGATGGGGCTGCCTGTGGTGAGGGTGATGCCATCAACCATCACCATTAGTCGAAAGTAAAGGAGTAGAACTTACAAATGGAGGTAGATGGCTTTGTTGCAATGTGGTCCTACCACTAGTGATGAAGACATGGCTCCCCAAGTTAGTATTTATTATTGATGCTTATGGATAATTTTGAGAAATACGCTCGAAATACGTGGCTTGTGAGAATCGAATGGTGGCTTGTGGCTTGTGGCTTATTGGGATTGCAGGTCAATAGGAGGAAGCTATTCACATCCCTTCTTCTCCCACCTAAATCACATGCACCACCCAACCCCATCACCATCTCCTCCCCTCATGGGAATATTAGCCCCGTATCATATTGCAGGTATACGATTGGCAATGGCATGATAGATGTTACGAAGAATGGGTCTCCTGTCAAGACAAGGGGCCAAAAAAAAAGTCACATCAAGGTATGTTCATATCTCTTGGTATGCCTGTCATTGCGTATGTTAGTTCTATGTGAAAGCATAATAATGGAGGATTTGCATTTTAGGTTGGAGAGTTGTGTGTACACAAAGCTTGTGGGATCATGGTTGAGGCTACATGTTGATATTGACAAGGCCTTGATTGATGCCTTGCTTTGCCTTGAACAGGCATCAACACGCACGTTGAATCTATTTGTCATGTGAGTAGTATATTGTACAAAATGTGGTGTTGAGGGTTTAGGGTAATATCATAGATTACATTATTAACCATAGTTTTGGTTCTAGATGGATGGAGCATGTACTTCCGAGAGAGCACACACATGATGTGTGCTTTGTCGATAGTTTGTGGTATCCGTACTTGTCCATGATTGAGGAGCATGACATTGTGGCCTTGAAGAATTACTTTGATGACACCAATCCCACAACAACCACTTTTATTTTCTTTCCAGTGGTTTTGAGGTTTGTATGCCATGCGACCAGATTGTTATTTACAAGGGACTTTCACTTAATGTTGATGGCGTGACATGCATTCTTGTTTTGTTGCAGGTCAAATTGGAGCTTGTTCGTTGTCTAGAACCCTAGACTGAAAAGGATCGAGAAATCGCCTGATGATCGAGGTGCCATCTTATACCTCGATTCATTGGGGTGTACTAATCCCATGGAATGCTAGCCCCTTGTATACAGGTACACTAAATCCAACCAACCCCATTTACTTGTGTGGATTGTGATGTTGTTCCACATATTGTTTTTTGATCACTCGTGTGTATGTGTTACAAGGCTATGTATGCATTGTCTAGGCGTTGCACAAACGCGGAATGTGCCAACATGTTGTCAAAAGTGGATCAAATGAAGCTTGTGCACATAAAGGTTGTACTTTATGAACATCACATAAGGGTCGTTCATGGTTTAGCGATTAGGGTAAAAGGCCCATTTAACCTTCTTTTTGTGTTTTGCTATAACTAGGGCCCTCAACAAACAAATGCAATGGACTGCGGGTTCTACGTGATGGCTTACATGAGAAGCATCATCGAGGGTGGGGTGATTGGAAAGCCACCAAAGTACTGGGTAAGAAATTTTCAAGTTAAGAAAAAATGGGTTTTGGTTTTTTGGGCATTTCTAAGGATTACATGTTGCCTCTTGTAGTTTAGGAGAAGATGGTTTGATGTTGAGTACATGCAATCGACCAAGGAGGATCTTCACAAGTGGGTTGTTACTGTGTTGGGGTGATAGTTGAGTGGTAGTAGACATTCTCTTATAGTCTTTGGAGTGCAAGTTAGCATTTGTAAGTTTCATGTATGACTCTTATGGAATTGGATCACTCTTGTTGTGGAATTTGAAATATACTTTCAAGATGATTTGAATGTGTTAAGGGAGGTAAATGCCAATACATGAATCCTCACTTTTTGTGAATTTGTAAGAGTAGTAATATCTATGAAATTGATAATAAATAGTTGAAGTGTTTTTAGCATATTGAATTCACAAAGTACTTGATTTTGTGATGAAATAATCCTATGTTTCAAGAATGGACCATCATAGAGATGCAAGAGGTTCAGATTCTCTCATAGACTTTGGAGTGCAAGTTAACCTATGTAAGTTTCATGTATGACTTGATGAAATATGGATTTGAAATATGCTTTTATTGTGCCCTGCTTATGGAATTGGATCACTCTTGTTGTGGAATTTGAAATATACTTTCAAGATGATTTGAATGTGTTAAGGGAGGTAAATGCCAATATATGAATCCTCACTTTTTGTGAATTTGTAAGAGTAGTAATATCTATGAGATTGATAATAAATAGTTGAAGCGTTTCTAGCATATTGAATTCACAAAGTACTTGATTTTGTGATGAAATAATCCTATGTTTCAAGAATGGACCATCATAGAGATGCAAGAGGTTTAGATTCTCTCATAGTCTTTGGAGTGCAAGTTAACATGTGTAAGTTTCATGTATGACTTGATGAAATATGGATTTGAAATATACTTTTATTGTGCCCTGCTTATGGAATTGGATCAATCTTGTTGTGGAATTTGAAAAGTTTCAGGATGATTTGAATGTGTTAAGGGAGGCAAATGCCAATATATGAATCCTCACTTTTTGTGAATTTGTAAGAGTAGTAATATCTATGAGATTACTTGCCATGAACAACTACTTGTGTGCTCTGCCATGTGAAATATAAACAAGTTTCCACCATTTTTCTAAGTGTAAATGTGTGAAACCCATAGACGAAAAACTCGGATATGTTGGTGTCCATGATGCGATTACATGGAAACATTGTCTTTTAGGAGTGGAGGGTAGAATGCCCTTAGAGTTAGCAACATTATTATCAAGCTCACTAGTGCTTGTGATAAGTAGTGCTTGTGATAAGTTTTAGCAACTTGTGATATAGTTTTCCAATGTTATATCTTTGACCACATTAAAATTTTTCATTCCACAAATTTACCTACTCTACTCTCTTTAACATTATTATCAAGCTCACTAGTGCTTGTGATAAGTTTTAGCAACTTGTGATATAAATTTCCAATGTTATATCTTTGACCACATTGAAAATTTTCATTCCACAAATTTACCTACTCTACTCTTTTTAACATTATTATCAAGCTCACTAGTGCTTGTGATAAGTTTTAGCAACTTGTGATATAATTTTCCAATGTTGTGATTGAGTGGGTGAAGAGAGATTATACTAATATCATATTGAAAGCATGAAGAGGGGATTATGGACGTTGAAGATTTAATTATGATACACTCTTATTGTAGCATAAATTAAATGTAAGTTAATTGTATGTGAAGCAAGTTCCCCCAAAGTATATTTTTAAATGAATTTGAAATACACTTTTATTGTATCCTGCTTATGGAATTGGATCACACTATTCATTTAGATGCAAGTTAATTGTATGTGAAGCACGTTCCCCTAAAGTATATTTTTAAATGAATTTGAAATATACTTTTATTGTGTCTTGCTTATGGAATTGGATTACATTATTCATTTAAATGCAAGTTAATTGTATGTGAATCATGTTTCATGTATGACCTAATGGAATATGAAATTACGATATGCTCTTATTGTAGCATAAATTCCGATCATTGGTTGCTTCCTTTATTACATAAGACTCATCTTGGTTATGCGCAAACATGTTGATTTTTCCATATACCAAAAATAGGTCTACTAGTTTCTAGCTAATGCATAACAACTATAAACCATAAACATGCTTATATAGAAAAAAAATTGGTGGAATCCAAACAAGTAATGCTCAAGTATACAATAGCAACATCCGACATCTAGATGCTAGCACGGGAGTGATCACTTCCCCATTGTGAGATGTGAGGGAGAAATGTCACTCCTCATAAGGCTCCATATAGAAACAATCTAAAATAGTGAGAGTGCCACTACATGCCTCATCATAGACTCGCACTAATCTACCTACCAAGATCAATGCCCCATCACGTGGAGCATGCCATAAGGTGAAAGGGAGCAAAGCATGGCATGTATGGCATGAAAAAATGACCATAGGGTTGACCAAGAATGTTTTCATGCAACAATGACTACAATATATGCGAGGTTTAGTGCTGAACCTCACTCGACCCCTTCCTCTCTGATGCTTGCACTTTAGCATACCTGTGACAAGAGGAAGCATGGGTTGCATGGAAGAACCCAACTCCTCATTCGGGCGACGGTGAGATCTCCTGCCATGGCCTAGGTATGTTTGTGTCACGTTCTCTTGGATTTGATGGACCCCACCCTTTGTTGGCATACCAATCTCCATAGGGGCAAACATGTGATCAAGAGAGCTCTTGACACTCTGTAGTTTCCGCAAGCAAGCCTCTTTCTGTGATGAGTCATATAAAGGAAACTCGCCCTCAATCCTCTTGAGAAGCCTCCTTAGGTCCTCTATAAAGGACACGAGATCCTCCTCATGCACCCCCTCCTGTGAAGAAAGATCCTCTAAATCAGGGCCTTCGGATGTAGGCACGCCAACTTGTGCGTCACCAATTGCCCGCAAGTTATCGATGATGGGTAAAACTTGGTGAAGGTGTGGAAAGTGCCTCTCCAAGATTAGTCTCAAGTCATGTAAGTGTTTGTAGTCAGTGACCCAATCAGCACAATCACAGCAATTTGATTGCATACTCACATGGTACCATTTCTCTTGTTGTGTTGTATTGGCCATCTTGAAGAGCATCATTCCCTTGTTCATGACTTGAAGAGAGGATTGATCCCTCTCATACTGTTGGAGTATCCTCTCCCCTGTAGCCAGCCTAGTAGTGTGATTCTTGCTTGATCCATAAATGGCAAACCCCCTTAGAGTCAGCTGTCACAAGTAATCATGTTTAAAGTTACTCAATCACTCTTATAGTCCTAAAACAAGCTCTATTATAGGTTGAATATGCTACATATCTCCTACTTTTGTCTGAAAAACTTGATCGCAATTCCACCCATCCTAGAACTTGAGGTTGAGCTACCTGCTAGGGCGTGTAATAGATCCAAGGCAGACCTATTGATCTGCGCATCAAGTAGTGTGTACTTTATGAATTGCCATAACCTCTCAATGAGATTAGTGGTGTCTACATTGCCATGGGGAAACATCCAACCAAACTTGGGCCACCTTCTTCGCCAAATGCAAGTATGCCCACACCATCCATTGGTCACATATCACACCACGAGAGGAATAACAACGCACCAACTGCTCAAATAGTTCCTCAAATCATTCCTCTGTTGGGTAGTTCATTAGATTGCTTAGTGATGTGTAAACATGGTCACGCTTGTCTGTAGGAACCTTCATTCAATGGCCACACATGTATGAACCTCAATGTATAGAATCTTAAATATAAACCCCAAGCTAATCAAACTACATCAAATGAAGCTATTTCGTACCTGGGGGAGGAGATTCTCAACCCATGCCTTCTTTGTGTGAAACCAACAAAGTATTATGTGGTAGGCAACTTGGCATCTCCCATCATCAAGGTTGCTCGTATGCCAATAAAAAGGACCATCTGAAACAATGCTAGAGAGGGCCTCTAGGGACTTGTCAATGACAAGAGCAACCATACAAATACCACCCATCCTGGAGAGAACTACCTGCATTGTAATTTGCAATGCCACGATCTCCTGGTTGGAACTGTTGTTGCTTGTGCATAACATGAACCAAATGGGAACACCCATTCCATGCTGGTTTGGTAGAATGGTGGCATAAAGCGGTAGACCAAACACATTGGTCTTAAAGGTGCTGTCAATCGCCCATGCATTGTTCCTTGAGAACCTCTTGCTCATCTCCAACATCCATTCATCTTGGATAACCACTATGAATGGTTTATCCTTATCCTCTTTTGCATGGGGATTGTAAGGCTGACTATACAACACATACATGATCCAAAGTTGCTTCATCACACAGGCACAATGATTGTTGTAATATACGAACGTGAAAAGGAATATGTGCAATACCTTTTTGTTGGGGGTAAAGGTGCCTCTGCCTAGCCGCCCATGTATTACTACACTGACAGTACCTGCCACTGCACACACTGTAGGTGGCGGGCGCCCGTCACAGTCACTTATTCTTTATTCTTTTAGTGACAGTTTGAATAAAGGAAGGCCTAGCCACACATTGTGGTTGTTGGAGTTCCCATTTGTGTCTCTCTCTCTTCTTGCTCTTGCTCTCCACCATAGCTCACTTCTAAGCAAGCTTCAATCCTTCTCACCTTTCAACTGGTATCAGAGCAAGGCTTTCCAACTTCTCGAGCTTGGTTTGTGGCATTCTTAGCTTCCATTCAAATACCTACAACATTGGGTCTCCTTCTCGGCAGCCATAGCCGACCTTTTCGAGCTCCCGTCACTCCCCAACTTCCCGAGCACCTTCCTGGCCTATTAAGGCACACTCAAGTCATTGCTACAGAGCTATTGAAGTATTCTTTTAGTGTTTTTCTTCAGTTCTCAGGTTGCAGTCAAACAGGGCAGCCATAGCTCAAACCCTTGGAGCTTGGATCTTGCTTCCTCCTGCATTTGGGCACTTAAGGCTTGTTGTGGGTCTCCTTAGGCACCCCCTAGAGCCTCCAACCACTACCATTGAGGCCACGTGGATGCACAGGAGCAGAAGAAGGGATCAGCAAATTTGCACCATTTTTTTGGCTGTTCTGGACAGCATCCTACAGTAGCTCACCTACTCCTCATTGATGGCTATGTCATGCTTCTTCGGGCTTAGCAATGCACTTGTTGGCAATGGTCTCTAACTTTGGTTGAAGCCTTCTTGATCATTGGCATCAGTTTTGGGTCTAATCTATACATTCCCAGGACTGTTTACAGTAGTCCCACAGTCATGTTATGCAGAAGTAACACTGGCATCTAATGCTATGCTTGTTTAGGCACTTTTACTTAATCGATTTGGTACCTACTGATGCCCGATTGTTTGGGGGATGCAAGGCACATGTTATGCCATCATTTTGGACTGATTTTCTTGCTGAAAATACTCAATTTTGAATAGTAAATCACTGCTGTACCAAAGTGGGCTGAAGCCTATTATCTCATGATTGGTTATGCCTATTGGTTTTGGGCTATGTCTTTGGGATATGCAATGAAGTATTGACCTTCGGGGTACGAAATCGAGCTTGTCTTTGGTGCCAGAATGCTTTTGAGCTTGTATAAAGCTCCGACTTGGTTGTTCTTCACTGGCATTTGGCTTCAGTTGGCATGCTTAGGACCGGTCTATGCCTATTGTCACTGCTTGATATTTAGGCCTCTTGCAATTATGCTTTGGTCAGATATGGATGCCACTTGGTTTGCCCATGCTTGAAATTTACTTGGAGCTTCATCTTCAAATGTATTTGAGCATTTTGGATCTACTGAGCATTACATTTGGTTGTCTGTTACATGCTCTTTGAATGCTTTTAGGCTTATGCTTTACGGGTCTGAGATAGCTTGGAATTTATGCTCCGGATGTACCTTACTCGGATTTGGCATGTCTGATGCTATGTATTTGATGTATTAGAGCGTTGCTTGCTCTCTTTGCATTTGACTTCACTTCCAATGGGAGCCTCTTGGTATATTCGGATGTACACATAGTCTTATTTACACTTGAGCTTGAGCTTGTGGGATAGTTACATGCATTTGCTCTCTTGAGAGCTTTATGCCTGCAGTTTGTCTGTAGTGGGCTAATTTGATACGCCTATTGGGGCAAGCATCTATCTCTGTCACAGGTTTGTCAGATTTGTATGCATCTTGAATGGTTATGTATTGAGCTTCTTGCTCTATCAGTTGTGCTTGTGCTTGGTCTCTTCTCTTACCTCGAGACCCATTACATGCATGACTTCTGGACCTATGAGATGTCTCTTGCCTGACAGGTTATTGGTTTGACAGTTCTTGCTACCTTCTTGCCCCTGGAAACTCATTGTTGGGGATGTATCTTGTTACCTGGTAGTTGCAATGACATATATATAAGTGATTGCTTCATTTTGGGACAGTTTTACATACTGCTGTCATTTATTATAACAGGCTGAATCTACAGATTTTAAGCACTTCTATGAGAGTAATGCTTACTATTTGATGTTATCTTGGTCATATTTGGTGGACAGGTGCTTCTCTTGGTAAAATCCACCCTTTCACCCAGTTTTAGCAGTGGTTTTAGTGCATTTTCTGCTAATTACAGCAACCTGCAATTTTACTTTTTTGCTTTGATTTGGGACAGTATGGTTGGTCATTTGAAAGATACAGCTCTCTTTAACATTGCCAAGTTGGATGGTACCAATTATGGGTATTAGAAGTCCCAAATATGGCAGGTTTTGGTGGAGAAGTTGCAGACTAAACGCTTGCGTTTCAAGGGTGTCAAACCTGAGGACATGGATGATGATGTTTGGATGGAAGTTAATGAGCTATGCAAGTCTACCATTATTTTGTCACTCTCAAAAGAAGTCCATCATAATGTTGCTAAAGATGAAAATCAGAGTGCATGGGATTTATGGAAGAAGATTCAGAAGCTCTATGCACAGCAGAGTCCCGCGTCACAGATGTATTGGCTGAAGTAGTTAATGGATCTTCGCATGAAGGAGGGGACCTCCCTTTCATCTCATTTCAATCAGTTTCATGCTATCATGAAGAGTTTGTTGTCACAGGGTATTGAGTTCAAAGACAACTTGCACTCGTTGTTCCTGCTTGGCACCTTGCCTGAATCATGGGATGTCTTCCGTACTGCCATATGCACGAACAAGCTTGATGGGCTGAAAATCAAAGATGTTGAGAGTGCTTTATTGACTGAGGAAATCAACAAGAGAAACAATGATGCTTCCTGCTCTTCACATGCATTGATTGTTAGAGGTGGCATAAATGGTAGGCATGATAATGATCATAAGGGCAGGGACTCTCAGAAGTCCAGGTCCAAGTCATGTGGTCACAGTAGGACGGAAGTCTAATCTTACATGTCATTATTGTGGGAAAGCAGGACATATTAGGCCGTAGTGCCATAAAATGCACTATAATAAGGGCAAGGAAAAGGGAAAAGAAAAAGTGCATGAAAAGTCTTTTGAGTGCAGTATTGTACCTGCAAAGTCCAGTGTGAAGATAGAAGAGGTTAATGTCATGCAGGCCACTAATTCAGATGATGATTACATACTTGCAGCTTCTTCATGCGATGCCTTATAGGCTTCTGAGATACATTCTATGTATGCGTAGTGCTGGCTCTTGGATCCGGGTACATCCTTTCATGTGACACCCTATCGAGATTGGTTTCATACCTATCGTACCATGTCTGGTTCTGTGCATCTTGGTGATGACAGGTCTCTTGACATTGTGGGCATTGGAGATGTTAGACTGCAGTTTCCTTCTAGCAGTTCTTTTGTTTTGCATAATGTACGGCATGTACCTACATTGACTCGCAGCCTTATGTCAGCTGTATAGCTTGATGATGCAAGGTATTTTGCATCTTTTGGAGACTATGCATGGAAGATTACTCGTGGCAGACTTGTACTTGCAAGAGGTGCCAAGTCTGGCACCCTCTATCCCTTACTTCTATCAGGAGCTACATTGGATCATGTTTTGTCTGTGGGTTCTATTCCCCATGTATCCCTTTGGCATGCTCATTTGGGGCATATGTCTCTTAAAGGAATGAAAATGCTACATGCTTTGCAGTATCTTTCGCATTTTGACTCTTCGCATTTTGATTCTTGTGATCATTGTTTGTATGGTAGGCAGACTAGAAATAATCATAAAAATTCTGGTAAGAAACACATGGGTGAGCCCTTGGCTCTTGTGCACTTAGATGTATGTGGGCCCATGCCCTGTCAGCCACTTGGTGGGGCAAAGTACTTTGTTACTTTCATAGATGATTACTCATGTAAGGTTTGGGCTTATCCCATAAAGAGAAAATCCAATGTCTTAGACACATTTTAGCGTCGGCTTGCATTGGCAGAGAATCGGTCTGGGAAAAGGCTCAAATGACTAAGGTCAGATAATGGGGGTGAGTATGTATCACATGCTTTTGAGCAGTTTTGTGATGAGTGGGGTATTAAGCGTCAGTTGACCGCCCCTTACACCCCACCTAGAATGGCATGGCTGAACACATGAATAGGACCATTCAAGAAAGGGTTCGTAGCATGCTTAGCCAGGTTGGCTTACCGCATCACTTTTGGGCTGAGGTAGTTACTATTGCAGTGCATCTTATTAACAAGTCGCCTAGCAATGGCATTGATTTTCAGGTTGTAGAGGAGGTATGGGCAAGCAAGCCCCCCTCTTATGATCATTTGCATGTCTTTGGATGTGAGGCATTCTGCCATGTGCTCAAGGACAAACGCAATAAGCTGGATCCTAAAAGTATCAAATATATTTTCATTGGCTATGAAGATGCAGGAGAGATGGATTACTGTCTATGGGATCCACAAGCGTGAAAAGTGATCCGCAGCCATGATGTCATCTTTCACGAGGACAAAATGCATATGCAACCTGAGAAAGTGGTTGAGGTACGCAGAGTTATCTTTCAGGAGGAGCCACCTTCTCTTGTTCAGCCCGCTCCACAGCTAGCTAGATAGCGTGCAGTATCACCTGATACTCATGGCCTAGATGCTAGACATGCTGATGTTAGACAAGATGTCGGTCAGGCAGTAGAGCATGGGTTGAGGCATTCTACTAGAGATAAACAACCTCTTGACCGTTTTGCACCCTCTATGGATTATGTACTAGTTACAGATACAGGAGAGCCTCTTACTTATATGATGAGGCTATGCAGGGGTGATTGTCACTCTTGGGAGAGGGCTATGCAGTTTGAGCTTGACTCATTGCATAAGAATAAGACTTGGGAGTTGGTTTCCTTGCCTCATGGTAAGAAGGCTTTGCCATGCAAGTGGGTGTACAAGTTGAACATATAAGGCTCAATTTGTTGCTAAGGGTTTTAAGCAGGAGCATGGCATTGACTTTGATAAAGTCTTTTCTCTTGTGGTCAAGATGACCACCCTATGCTGTCTTGGCCTTGGTTGCATAGCTTGACCTAGACTTGTACTAGATGGATGTCAAAACGGCTTTTCTACATGGGGACTTACATGATGAGATTTACATGGAGCAGCCTAAGGGCTTTGCAGACCCTGGTAGGGAACACCTAGTGTGCAAGCTCAAGAAGAGTCTATATGGTTTGAAGCAGGTACCTAGGGAATGGTACCATAAGTTTCATGCATTCATGGAGTCACAGGGCTATAGCCACAGTGCTATGGTTCCGTGCTTGTACACGAAGAAAGCCCGTGACAATTCTTTACTAATTTTGGTACTCTATGTGGATGGCATGCTTTTAGCAGGGACAACTCACGAGGAGCTAGATGCTCTTAAGGCTCAGCTCAAAAAGAGCTTTGAGATAAAAGATCTGGGATATGCCTCTCATATACTTGGTATGTGCATTATGCGCGATAGATCTCAGGGACTACTCTATCTGTCATAGAGGGAGTACATTCATAAAGTCCTTGAGCGCTTCCGCATGCAGGATGTTAAGCCTATTGGCTATCCATTACCTTCTCATGTGAAGGTTTCATAGATCGATTGTCCGTAGACAGATGAGCAGAGGGCCGAGATAGCCAAGATTCCCTATGCATCAGCAGTGGGCAGTCTTATGTATGCCATGATAGCCGCCCATCCAGATATTGCTTTTGCAGTTGGGGTTGTGGCACGTTATATGGCTACACCTGGCAAGAAACATTGGGATGCCGTGAAGGGTATCATGAGGTACTTGAAGGACACAATAGATATGTGTCTTTGTTATAGCAGCCAGGATACAGCAGTCATGGGGTACATTGACTCTAATTATGCAGGACATGCAAATAGTAGGAAGTCCACTTCTGGCTATGTGTTCACTTATGCTGGAGGGGCTATCTCTTGGATGTCCAAGGTGTAGAAGTGTACTTCCCTTTCTACCACAGAGGCTGAGTATATTGCAGCCACAGAGGCTTGCAAGGAGGCTATTTGGTTAGGCCGTTTGATTACAGACCTTTGTATGATAGATGCTATGCCTACACTGCATTCAGATTCTATGAGTGTTATTCAGTTGGCCAAGAATTCGATCTTCCATGCGAAGATGAAACATATTGAGGTGAGATATCACTTCATTTGTGAGGTTGTTGAGGACATATCTGTTGACCTTGTCAAGATTCCGACTGAGTAGAATCCTACAGACTTGCTTATGAAGAGCCTCACTACTAAGCCCGATGAGATGACGTCTTTTTCCTCATCCTGTTGTACATGTGTACATGTTGTACTGTCTTTTCTTTTTTCTCTCTCTCATTGGGGCAGATTCGCCTTTAAATGGGAGGTTGTTGGGGGTAAAGGCGCCTTCGCCTAGCCTCCCGAGTATTACTACACTAACAGTACCCGCCATTGCACGCAAGTGGCGGGCGCCAATCTCACAGTCACTTATTCTTTATTCTTTTAGTGATAGTTTGAATAAAGGAAGGCCCGGCCACACATTGTGGTTATTGGAGTTCCCATTTGTGTCTCTCTCTCTTCTTGCTCTTGCTCTCTGCCATATCTCACTTCCAAGCAAGCTTCGGTCCTTCTCACCTTTCACTTTTTCAAGTCTCATAGATGAATCGCTTCCATGTACGTGGTCATCTAATCATCCTTGGAAAGTTTAATTGGTGCCGACAGTAATTGATTGGCATATAACTGAAGTTTCAATAAGCCCAACATACCTTCAAGGCACAATTGGTATGAAAAAGTTCACACTTCTTTTGGGATCATGAAGAACCTGAAGGTGGCGTGATCTTGTGGAGAGGCATTTTGCAAGTGAAATTGTTCCTTTGAAAGACTCATCTTGTCAACATGGTGGGACGTCCCAACATCAAACAAGTCCTCCTTGCAGCAATCAATGACATGAGGATGCACTAGTAAGTGATATAAATCTGCACGAGAACCATGAACATGCCCCTCGTGCAAGGCATGAACCCTTATAGTGACTTCTTGGGTGCCATTTTTATACTCCACTTGGACCTTGAATGTGCAACCACACTTCTTTGATGTTCTCAGCCTACGAACTTGGGAGCCCTTGCGAGTGGCACTACCACCACGATGGCATGCAAACTCCCCAATCACCTTGGATGGACCATGCTTTTTGGTTGACCGAAGCTTGTGCAACCTAACCATATGCTCAACCGTAATTTCTTGCAACCAGCACTCCACAAGTGATCTATCTGACACAAGCTCAATGATAGGTGCTTTCCTTTCCACCGCATGAAATGGATACAAGGAAACTCCATCAAATTGATGGGACTTTGTGATACCTTGCAAGCACACAAATTGATAAGCTCCTTAACATAGGGGAGATGAATGCCATGGCTCCGCATGTCAGTGCACCACCTTGATTTGATACACTCAATTGTCACACTGACACCTTCATGAGCACTTGTAACCTTGCTTATATGATTTGCAATGGATATGCTCTCCCAATCCTCGAAGCATGCAATGTGGAGTGAGGGCTTCGATCTCAAGGCGAGCACAACTTGACCCACATCATCTGTGATAGTGCAAAGAGATTCTTTGATCCTTTTCCAAGTCTAGCAACTCCGTCCTGTTGAGTTGCTGAAGCACATCTAGTATGATAGCTCTCTCCTCATTCAAGTCACTCACCATCAACATGTAGCTCTTTCGGTCGAACGAGATGTACTTTGGTGAGATAAAATTTAGTGGATTCGGCCCAAAGCTACAACTTTCTTGTGGTGTTGTATCATTCTCTTCAACATAAGTATCATGTATCTCATCCTCCTCGCTCAATGTTTCCTCATCAGTATCATCATCACCAATCTCAGCATCTCTCTCTAGAATCCATTGCCATTGACTAAACAAGCACACATCACCAATCTGTTATCACAATATTACACTACATATATTAAGAGAATGAGTGGAAGAGATAGAGTGAAATGCACCTTGATGCGGAGGCCATCGTTGGAGAAACGCAAAGATTTCCACTTCTCAGGCAAGTGTGTTGTTGTAATGTGGGTCTTGTATCTTAAAATGAGTCATTTCCTTAGCAATTTTGTTTGGTAAACATTGTTGTCAGAATGGAAAAGTAATGTTGCCACTGTTGCAACGTCCACCGCAGCCATTGCATGACTTGTTGCATGGTATACATCCTTAAAGTAGAATAAAGAAGAATTATATACGGGTGTATAATAGTGCTCTTGTATTTGTGTCACTTGATGCCAATGTTGATGAGTTTTTATGTGTTGCAAGGAATTCTTATACCTTTAGAGTGCATGGCTCCATGTATCATCGTATAGGCCCTCTACTTCCTAATGTGCAACGATAGGAATGACCAAGATTTGCACAAGTTTATGTTTATGATACTAAGCATGAGTTATCTAATTGATTGGGTGTTATGCCTAATTTATTGCCAAATTTACTTGGGAAGCTTCAGTCTATGATGCATCAATACAATGTATATGCGCAAGCTTTTAGATCCGTGGATATGCAATTGCAAAACAATCCCTTGCATGATTTAAGAATGACTATTTTTGGCATTCAGCAGGCTAATAGACAATATTCAGCTCCAATGGCAACAACTGAAGTTGCGGCTATCATGCCAAGACAAGGCGATGAGAATAGTCTTGATCATCGAGATATACATGTTTATAGTCAAGATGGATGATGTATTGCTATTTCGAACTTGCATAGGGCATATATGCCAATGCTATATGCTCTTCTTTTTCCTATGGGTGATGATGGTTGGCATGTAAATGTACCTTATAGTAATATTAATATTCTAGTTAATGTACATGGATTGTCTAATAAGGATTGTGTTACTCAGATACAATTTTATGCATTTCGACTACAAGTGCGTGAGGACACTGAGGTTTACATGTTGTGTGGTGGTCAATTGTTGCAACAATTTATTATTGATGCTTATTGTAGTGTAGAGCAATGTAGGATGGCTTGGTGTCATCAAAATCAATTAGTTTTACACTCGAAAGTTTATAAAGGGTTGGAAAATATGATGGGATTGATGGATAATGGACCAGTACAAGTTACTGGTGCCTCTGTTGGTAAAAGGGTGGTTTTGCCATCTTCTTTTACTAGTGGGCCAAGGCACATGTATCAGTTGTATCAAGATGCCATGGCTATAGTGCGGAGTAAGGGAAAATCAAATCTCTTTATAACAATGACATGTAATCCAAAGTGGTCAGAGATAACTAATGCTTTATTGCCTAGATAGACTACTTATGATAATCCTGATTTGACTGCTCGGGTCTTTCATAAAAAACATGCTAATATGATGCATACATTGTTGAAAAGGAATTTGCTTGTAAATGTTAGTGTGATTGAGTTTCAAAAGTGAGGGTTGCCACATTCTCATACTTTGCTGATTTTGGAGCACCCTTTTAAACCCTTTGAAGCATGCCATTATGATAGGTTTGTTTGTGCTGAGTTTTTTGATAAAGAAAGGTTTTCAGCTTTGTTTGAAACTGTCTCACAGTGCAATGTCCATGGTCCTTGCGGTGTGTTGAATCCCAAGAGCCCTTGCATGCATGATGGTCAATGCACTAAAAAATTCCCTCGGAGGTTTGTGAATGTGACAACTATTGATAGCTCTGGCTATCCTATTTATAGAAGATGGGTTGATGGAAACACAATCACAATAAAGGATAATACTATTGATAATCGATGGATTGTTTCATACAATCCTTGCTTGAGTAAGAAATACAATGCATATATAAATGTTGAGGTATGTTGAATAGTGGCAGTGTAGCTGTTAAGTATTTGTATAAGTATATATATAAGGGACATGATTGTGCAACCATTAAGTTTTTTGTTGGAAGCTCAGGGTTGAATGGTACGAGCATCCATGAAGTGGATGAGATCAAGAGCTATTTAGATACACAATATGTTTCTGCTTTAGAAGTGTGTTGGCGAATATATGACTATGAATTGCACAATGAGAAGCCTAATATATAGCGGTTGCAAGTACACTTGCCTAGTGAGAATTGTGTGGTGTTTCGGAATACAGACAATATATTAGATGTTGTGCAAAATGAAGATCTTCGGAAAACCACTCTTACAGGGTGGTTTGCATGCAATCGTGTTCATCCAGAGGCTCGAGCTATTCGCTATCAAGACTTCCTAGTGTACTAGGTGTGGAATGCAGAACGAAAGGTGTGGACAAAGAGAAAGCATGGAAATACATGTGGTCGAATATACTTTGTGCCGCCTACATGTGGTGAGCGTTATTACTTGCAAATGCTCTTAATAGTGTCTTGTGGATATACGTCTTTTGAGGATTTGCGTATTGTTAGCAATGTGATGTACAATACTTTTAAGGAAGCTTGCATTGCAAAGGGTGTGTTAGAGGGTGATGATGAGTGTGCAATGTGCTTGGGAGAAGTTGCCTATGTGGAGATTGGTGCCCAATTACGTACTTTCTTTGCTTCAATTTTGGTATTTTGTGAACGTGCTCAGCCTGCTCAGCTTTGGGATAGGTTTATGGCACCAATGGTAGAGGATATTTTGTATAAATTGCAGTTAGAACATACACATGTATCTTCTGCAAATCTATACCAAGAGGCATCAAACAAGGCTTTAGTGCATCTTTAGGACCTTTTGCGGTAGCATGGGCGAAGATTGTTTGACTTTGATGGATTTCCTGAGCCTCATTGAATGGATTCTTAGTTGTGTGCTAACCCTCTTTTAGAAGATGAATATGCATATGATATACTAGAGCAACGTAGAGTTTGTCTTTCTATGGAGGCAATGTTGAATGATGGACAGAGAGTTGCATATACTGCAGTTATGGATGCTATTGGTGCAAACTTTGGGGATGTTTTTTTTTTTTGGATGGTCCCGGTGGGTCTGGGAAGACATTTCTTTATAAGTGTTTGCTTGCTAGGCTACGTAGTGATCGTCATATAGCATTGGCAACGACATCATTTGACATTGCTGCTTTGCTTCTACAGGGTGGTCGTACCTCTCACTTGAGGTTTAAAATTCCATTAGATTTAAGTAATCGATCCACCTATAAGATTCCTGTTCAGAGCGATCTTGCTCAACTATTGAGACGGTCGAGCCTTATTTTGTGGGATGAGGCTCCTATGATGCATAGGTATGCGTTTGAGGCAGTTGATAGAACTTTAAGGGATATTATGAGTTTTGATAAACCATTTGGTGGAAAGGTCACTTTACTTGGAGGTGATTTTAGACAAATCCTTCCTATCGTGATGAAGGGCTCTCATGAAGATATTGTTAATGTGACACTATGTTACTCTCATTTATTGCAGTGTGTTAAGGTGCTAAGGTTGTTTGGGAATATGTAGATGTCAACCGTTGGTGATGCAATCCATAATGGGTTTATTGGTTGGATTCAAGGGATAGGGGATGAAGTGGGTATTACAGAGAATTGTGATATGTTACATATTCCATCTGGCATGGTATTAAAAGGACACTCTATTGAAACCTTGGTTGATAGTGTGTATAGTGAAGTATCCACTATGACAAACTTTGGAGCATATTTTAGCAAGTGCACTATACTTGCAGCGTGGAATACAGAGGCAGCCTCTTTGAATCATCATGCTTTGCAATTGATGCATGGAGAGGTTATACAGTACTATAGTGCGGATTCGATTGCAGAGACAGATGGTAGCTCATTTTTGTACTTTGTAGAGTATCTAAATACACTAGATCTCGGAGGTGGGTTTCCTCCCCATCTATTGCTGCTAAAGATGAATGCACCTATTATTCTGCTTAGGAACTTAAATCCGGGAAAAGGTTTATGTAATGGTATATAGTTGATATGTAAGGCATTCAATAGAAAGGTGATAGATGCTGAGATAATAATAGGAACAAATGTAGGGGAACGAGTTTTCATTCCTAGGATCACTTTTATTCCTAGCACTTTGCAATTTCCATTTACTATGAGACGGAGGTAGTTTCCTATTTGATTGGCATTTGCTATGACCATCAATAAGTCACAAGGCCATACTTTGTCTGTTGTTGGTCTTTACTTGAAGACACTGATATTTGCACGTGGATAGTTGTATGTTGCATTTTCAAGGGTGAAATCCTCATGTGGTGTGACAGTCTTGCTGGATGAAAATGGGAGCATTATGAATGTCACAATGAACATCGTATACAAGGATGCGCTTTAGAAGATGCAATAAGGTGTATTGCTTTTTTGCAAGGATGCATACAAAGATGTGTTTTTTTTTAGGGTGCAATGGTATGCTTGCTTTTTTGCAGGGATGTATCCATTGAAATCTGATAGCTTCGTAGTCATTGCTTGGCTCATATGTGAAATGGCCTTTATGCCATGTTTGGTTGGTATATACTCTATAGTATGTAATTATTTCCTACACTATATTTAAGTGCTTACTCCACTTTTGCAGATGCCTACTCCATGTTGGGGCTATTATCTAGCTTCTGAGTATCAAAAGGAATTATAATGTATCTTGCGTGCAGTAACAACGCATGATATTATAAGAAGAATGCTTGCAAGGGTCATTGAGCATTTATATGATGATGTCAATATAGATATTTTACTTCTAGTTTTTATTGAGGTGGTGCATTGTGGATATACTCAGTGTTTTCGAGTGCATATAGGTGAAGTTGAACAGGATAAGAGGTTTCGACGATCTCACGCTAATAGAATACCAAGGGGGTGGCCGACGTATGAATTTAAAGACATCGGTTGCTTTGTGACGCTACATCAAGCTATGACAATGCATGTTGAATGGTTTGCAGGTGTTAGGCCAGGTATTGTTATTCTAAAGTTAAGTAATCTTTGTCAATTATTAGATATGTTTACGTTTACATTGTGGCTTTCTAAAATTTTAGGTGCAAGAAAGAGAGGAAAGACTGTCATGTCCCCTATAGCATCGCTAAGGTGAGGAGTGGAAATAGGACTTGTTTCACCTAACCATGTTGTGTTGCAGAGTGAAAAATTTTCTCGTGTTTCCTCGAAGAAAAGAAAGCTTTGTTTTGGTTAGGTTCCCTATGAAATTTTTGGTTTTTTTGTTCGCATTGGCGCAATCTCTAGAACAAACTTTGGTTTTAGGCTCTACTTCATCTATGTGTATTATTTATATTGAGATTTTTTTTATAATGCTTGGATACACTTAGACTTTGTAATTGTGACATCCAAGGATAATATAGAGGCACTTCTAATTATTGCACAAAGCAAGTATGGATACAAGTTTACAAGTTTGGTGCATGGTCATTGCACATATATACGAGTGTCTGTACACCTATGTACAAATGTATTTTTAGCCTTTTATACATGCATATACGAGAGAGAGGGAGAGAGAGAGCGTGTGTGTGTGTGAAAGGGGGAGAGAGATGTAAAAAGGGTGAGAGATGGAGGGGTTGAGGGTAAAGGAGAGGGGTAAGAAAGGGGAGGGAGAGGGAGAGGTGAAAAGGGGGCGGAAGGAAGACATAGAGGTTGTAGAGAGAGAGAGAGAGAGAGAGAGAGAGAGAGAGAGAGAGAGAGGTAACAAATATATGAGAGGAGTCACAGAGAGAGAAGGGGGTGAAAAGGGGTAGGGAGAGAGAGAGGGAGAGAGGTAAAAAAAATAGTAAGACAAATTCAAGATAGAAAGAATATAAAATATGCATTTCGTATGTCTTTTGTTTGTGGTCAAGTGCAATGTTATTTCTAATTGTAACATGCAAAGCAAGTATGGGTAATTGTAGGATGAATATCCATTGCAGGCAAAGCATGCAATATGGAACAGGAACCTCCATTTTGAGGGCCAAAGGTTGGATCATTACTGACACATGACTCGTTAATCACAGAATTTCGTAGGTTTTGGCTATTTTTAGTATTGCAATTATAATTCATAGCAAAAGAAAATTGTTGCTCAATCAATTCACGATTCCCATCTAGAACCCCCATGCGAGAAGGCATATTTTGCATACTATGCAAGGTACTCTGAACTCCCTCATGGATCACACTATTGTGATCTAGAGCTTCTCTCTGTGAAATGTTTTGGCACCCAACCATAGCAAAATACATCTCTTTGTGCGCCCTTCAACCATATTTTGTTCGTAGCCGAATCATTTAAGTCCTAAGCCTAGCAACTTGTCGTCGTCTATGCCACGTAGAGTCAAGTCTATGCCTCTGAATATGTAACACATAATCTCTGCTAGTTGATCGATGTGAAAATCCCATATTGTGCATTCTTTCAAGAAAAGACTCGATTGGGGTTATTATTTTCAAAAAGACTTAAGAGTAGAACCAATCTAGAATCACATAATTCAAAACACCATAGTAATTTATTTAAATCAACACAATGTTACGTGCAATGAATGCTAGTACTCAAAATAAACTTTATATATATTTATATTCCATATATCATTAGATATTTTATTGAAAGAAAGACAAAGAATTTTTCTATCTAACCAACAAGTGATCCCCCAAGCTTATCACTCAAACCCAAATATATCATTCAATAGGAATGCGGAGTATATCCAAAACATTAAGATTCTTAAATCGTTACCAACACCAACATTCCCAAAACTATGCTAGTACTTAGTAGAGACTTGATGAAGATTCAAGAACTACCTTTGCCATGACAAAAATAGCAGCAAAGTTATCTCTTCACAAATTGCAAGAGGTTTCACAAAAAGGAAACATATATCACCATAAGAAAGCGGTGGCCCAAGCACTTTACAATAAGCAAGACAACAATAGCTTATAAGTTTCATCCCGAGCAACAAATACATACTTAAAATAAAAAATGTGATCTAATCCAAGTCCTTATACATAGAACCAAACATTGAAGAGAGAGAGAGAGAGAGAGAGAGAGAGAGAGAGAGAGAGAGAGAGAGAGAGAGAGAGAGAGAGAGAGAGAGAGAGAGAGAGAGAGAGAGAGAGAGAGAGGGAGGGAGGGAGGGAGGGAGGGAGGGAGGGAGGGAGAGACACGAGCATTTAAATGCAAAAATCAATTAAGTTTTCTCTCTAGATTTCAAGACAATAAGTGTTCCCTATAAACCTTGAGAGAGAGAGAAGGAAAGAGAGAGAGAGAGAGGGGGAGGGAGGGAGGGAGGGAGGGAGAGACATGAACATTCAAATTTAATCAAATATTATAATTAGACCAAACACCAAGATCAAATATTACTCTCATATGCATCACATTGCAAAAATCAACAAAGTTCTATCTACATTGCAAGAGATAATGCCTCTTCCTACAGACGAAACCTCAAGAAAGAGGTATCACATCACATTGCAAGTACCCAATACATTTTACTTAGTTTAGCTTTGCTACATCAAAACCAATGTAGGCCCCACAAAAAGGAACCGCACATCACCACAAAAAAGTGGTGGCCCAAGCACTTTAAAATAATATGGAACCGATGATAAGCTTGATCTTGAGCAAGTCCTCCCCCTTAGTTGTGACCATTCATTTGATGACTCAATTTTTGCAGCAAGGCATTAAACCTATTAACATTCATTTGAAACTACAAGAATGGTAGTCGACAACCTCTTTGGCAAATCACAGGCTCGTGGTTATCTCCAATCCCCCAAAACGATGCCCACATATCATTCACCAATAAATTCATCAACCTGCTTGTCTCAGAGACAATTGTCGAAAGTTCCTTTACTTTAGTATCCAGACCACTTGAGACTTGTTGAAGAATACTCTGGGTGTGCTTTGTCTCACACACAACACTATATAAACCCTTAGCGTGTTCATGTAGCTCTGTGGAGTAAATGGCAAGTGCATGATCAACACCTGTGTATAAACTCATCCGCAATTTCATCAACTCATTCATCTTTGCCTCGAGACATTTAAAGTCTGAATAACTTGAAGCAGCCTCTATGCTCCTTCGAACCCTTGCTATTCTTGCAGATTTAGCAACACATGTTCCTTGTTGCCTTGCCACTTCTTTCATTTTTCACACACTAACTTTACTAACTCTATTAGACTCCACATTTTGGCTGCAACAACATATATAAATATACAAATGATTATCTCCAAAAAAAGTATACAACACCTAGTCGTAAATACAATTAGAACTATCTTCCATACCCATATGAACATATCCAAGTAAGCAAGCGTCGAAGAGACGATATCGTGGCCGTTTTCTTTAATTCCATTGAATCAAATGCATTCAATGGCGTCGAATGTACTATGTATGGAACATTGTCCATAGCATTGCTTTGTTCCATGATGACTACATGAAACTTTCAAGAGATTATAAGAGTTCCAATAGAGAAATCTCAAAGCTACTCAAGATACAATCGATAAACACTTTTGCAATCAAAAACCCTAAATTCAAGGTGACCCAGACTCAAAGATAAAAGAACAGGCACGCGCATGAGTACATGCGTAAGTGGGGCCATACATGAGCACATGCATACATGGTGCTTGCCAAAGGCCAACTAATAACCCCTCCCTCTCTAATGGAGGTCCATTCATCCACATTTGCACACAACTCTCACATCATTGAAGGCCTAGCAAGCACCACTCAAACTTGAAAATATGCTAGTCTAGACCATATACGAGACTTGAAAGAAAAAGAATAAACATGCATTAGGCCCAACATGGATAAGCAAATGTGTATATGTCCATGGTGAGCACATGCATACATAGTGCTCAATAAAGGCCAGCATTGTCTAATATTCCTTCCCTTCTCTCTCTCTCTCTCTCTCTCTCTCTCTCTCTCTCTCTCTCTCTCTCTCTCTCTCTCTCTCTCTCTCTCTCTCTCTCTCTCTCTCCAAGCCTTGCCAATGGATGTTCGTTCATCTACATCCATACGTAGGGCTTGCCAAAGGGTCGAAGGTGTTGTAGATCCAAAGGTGTTCGAGGCTCCAATCGAAAGAATACCAAGGTGAAAGATGGAAAAAGAAACCATTAAAATGGCTCTAAAAAAGTTTTGCAATCTAAAAGAGATAAACAACATATTTCAAAATGTAGACTTTCATCAATCTAATAAGGCAAATAAGAAGTCTCGTAGAGGTGATACATACACCAAGCAAACCATAGATCCGAGGATGTGCTTATGTGGTGATTATTTCAAGTTAACATTGCCAAAAACCTATCAAGATAAACTTTGAAAGAAGCAAGTTACGCATCAAGGGCAATGTTCTCCAGTGTAAGGGGATGAGCCTATGCGGCGATTCACACATCAAGGGCAATGTTCCCAGGTGTGACCAAGCTCTCATTCTTGTGAGTAATTAACTCACATACTCCATCCTCTATACGACCTGCACTATCAATAAGATATTTCATCTTCTCGTCACAATCATCCAAGGGTCCAACATGTGGTCAATATTTTCGAATATGGTCGTATATCTCCCCTATGTAGCCCTTGATTTCTTCCAACTCATCCTGTATCCTCACTCCATCATCAAGGCTCCCTTCATATTTCTCCCCCAACATTCTCTCAATCCTCTGTAGATGGCTACCAATGTTCTCACTAAGAGAAATCAAAGCTCTTTGATGTCGAAATAATTTCTTCACTTGCTTCTCAATCCCGTCCAAACGACAAATGATTCTCAATAACCCAATAGAACTATCATATCCTCCAACATGCTTGAGTGCATGACAAATTGCCTTCCTCCTTGTAACATCTTTCACCTTGTGCATACCCATTTGTATGCTAGGAATGCATTATACAACATTTGATGCAGACACATTCTTGTTTGCTACAAAAGCCTCCATCCTGCGCAAAACACATGCATTAACATTAAGGTGCATATCAACTATCCTTAAACTTTAGAAACAATGAAAAATCCTAAACGGAATTAGATTAGCCTTCCAATACATTAAATTTGAAACATATGTGATTTACACCATGTGATCGATCACGATAAGATTTACTACAGTAAGCATCACTTGGAGTGAGGTTCCAATCTGTTTATTCCACATGTAGGACTCAAGTGGATCCTTCACTAACTCACATACATGTATTTCAAGCAAATTCACATGGCTTTTTAGTAGGCGAGAGATTAGAGTTATTGTCACAATGGATGTATTCATTTGAATATCCCTATGAATACATCCCTCATTATGCAAAACCCCTCTCTTAGTCTCTTGTCTTTGTTCACAACCCATGTACAAATTCAAAGTTCTCTATAATTATACCCACCTCACAAATTGTAATGAGCAAAGTCGAGGATGGATCTTTTAATGTACATAATGTTACAACAACCAATGAGTTGGGCTTTTAATTGAAATGAGGTTTTTTCCCCAGACAAAGAGTCTCATTGCTTATACACACTGCACAACATTCTTTCCTAGAAAATCATTCCCTGCAACAATGCAACAATCCCCATCCTTGCTAATAAAACCAACATTAAAAAAATCCCAAAGTTAAAAAATATAAAAAATAGGTATTTTTAATATCATCAAAGTTAATTTATTATTATATGCATACCAACCTCACAAATTACAACGAACAAAGTAAATGATTGATCTATCTCTCAATAATGAAAGTCATAAATAAATAGTATTATCACTTAGCCCTTGGTGCATTGAATGTTATAATGTGGACCCTTATAGTCCAAGGGTGCACACTACAAAATATCCTTCCCTAGAAAAGCACTGCTTGATAATCCATGAAGAACATAAGTATAGAAATTTGTAGTTCCTACATTAGAGTTCAAGAGATATGGCTCCATCCTGGTACCTATAGGGGTTGATAATAAAACACAGATCTTAAAATCAATATAAAATATAATAAACTAAACATAAATTTAAATCCCCAAAGTGTTGATATCTTGCGCTCCATGTCTTAAAATGCATATCTTAATCTTAAAATGATTATTCTAACATAATGTACATCCTCATATTTTAAAGTGTGTGGACAGGTGTTCTCTATATAAATCCAACATTGAAAACTCCACTATTTCAAAAGGAGAGAGAGAGAGAGAGAGAGAGAGAGAGAGAGAGAGAGAGAGAGAGAGAGAGAGAATTGAATCTTCCACTCCATGTACTAAAATCAGTGAAGATAATAAAATAAACATAGATTTAAATCCCCATATTGTTGACATCTTGCATTCCATGTCTTAAAATGATTATTCTAACATAGTATAGATCCTCATATTTTAAAGTGTGTGGGCAGGTGTTCTCTATATAAGTCCAACATTGAAAACTCCACCATGTCAAAAGCCAAGACAGAGAAACTGGTGTGTAATTTGAATGTTGTATACGTACGTAGCGAGCGCCAAAAGGTTTCCAAGAACAAAGAACTCTGCTTTTTGCTCAAAATCCAAGAGAATAGACTTGCACGACATGAAGCAAGAAGACCAATTGGGTACAATCTCCCCCCATGCCTTGTGTGAGGGCTCCACAAAGCATGTATTTAATATATTATTAATCTCCAAGCTCAAAAATAGCCCAAATTTACAATTAGCATGCTTTAGCTTTTGTGTTTGCTTTTGTCCAAATAAAGAATAAAACAGTTGGGAGCCCAAGAGTCGGGTTGTGCCCAAATACAATGACCAATAATGAATATTTAAATTGTGCGCCCATGCACATACAAAATAATAAATATATGTCAAACGCTTTAATAAATAAGCATGCCAAAATAAATATTGGCACCATGCCTAAGACAGGCACCCATCAAAAATGATAATTTCTTCTAAATAACTTGAATACACGCTATCACCCAGTACTTCCCACTGCCAACATCGCCTGCTCTACACATCAACTGAAGCATTCACAATTGTTAGAAAATAATAAAATTAAACTGACAAAAGTGAATACCTAGCAGTCTTTAGCTACAAAATAAATAAATAGGTTAGAACTATGTCCTAACCTTAATTTAATACGAGTGCGCACTCTAAACTCATAAACGTCTATTAATTTAAATATGTATTTTGCGGAATCACCCGCTATGGAATCACCCACTTGCACATTAAATTAACGAGACACCTGAAAAGGACAGGCATCCCCATTGACTTGTCGCACAAGGAATCCACCTTGTGTACGAGCACTGTGAATGATTTTGAAAGGTCCATAAAATCTAGGAGCTAACATGCATTGTTATGGCATTATCGCCTAGGCCATATGCACCATAGAGAGATGGAGATCTTGTCTCATTCAGACTCATTGTTGCCTCCTATGTCACTACAAATCTTGATGCTTGCCCTGATTGTACTCTTGGTCCTTGCAGAGCCCCCTTGGCTTATGGCGATCGTATGAGGCATGCTCCTCTAGATCTTGTCGATTGTGCAGTATATGGACCTATGCCTTCCCAGTCACTTGGTGGAGCATCGTAATTTGTGACCTTTGTTGATCATGCTACCCATCGTGTTTGGACTTTTCCCTTGGTGCAGATTGAGGATGCTGTAGTTATGCTTGATAGGTTTATGGATTCTGGCTGGTAGCAAGCCTAGGTGCTTGTGCAGATGGATTATGAGAGTCATGCTCTCTCTCCTAGCTTTTGGGCCTCTTGTCAGCAGTATGGCATTGATTTCTTGTGCCCACAGTATTATGGGATTGCTCATGGCATGTGTCTGACCTGGCAAAGGTTGCTTCTATGCTTACCACAGTTGGGTTGTCTTATGGCTTTTGGGCTGAGGCCCTTATGACAACAGCCTATTTGGTTAACAGGACACCGTGCTTGACCTTGGATGGTATTACACCCCATGAGGTGTGGAGTGGCATGTAGCCCTCCTATGATTACTTGAGGATGTTTGGCTGCTAAGCATTTGTACGTATCCCACATGAGCCTATGTCACGTAGATGTATCCTCCTTGGTTATGGAGATGGTGACTTTAAGGCCTACAGATTATGGGATTTGGATGCCCAGTAAGTCATACATAGCCATCATGCTGTCTTCTATGAGACGCAGACACCTCTTAGCCCTCTTGATGAGCGTTCAGTACGCTTTATGGCTGATTTTACAGCAGCTACAGTGCCATTACAACAAGCTATTTATCCTGAAAATGAGGCACTTATTGGCCCAGATGACGTAGCTATGCATAGCAGTCATGGTCATGATGTTGGTGGTCAGATGCTAAACCCCTTACAGGCTCATGAGAGCCGTTTTCTTGCAGTTTTGCAGGCTAGACAACCAGCCATATGCCAGTCTTTCTCTTTGTTGAGGCCACATGTAGTCTTGGATGAGTGTCCGGGATGTTGGCCCTCTTTCAGTGATTGACTCTGGAGAGTTTGACTGCTCTTCGCTGTCTTATATGCACCACGTTGATGCTATGCACGATTCTCTGATGCTTTACAGCCGTGCACTGATGAGTTGTGCTTGCTTCATGAGAAGCATTCTTGGATTGCTCCGTTGTATGGAGCTATGGGATCCCTTATCTCCTGGATGTCATGGACTCGGGATGCTTGACTCTTCTTCTGCAGAGATTCGTGACACTTCTTGCATAGCTCGCTTTCTAATTGGGCGTTGGGTGAGATGTTATGATTCCTCACCTTGTCTTTTTCTTTTCTTTTCTTTTCTTTGTTTTCACTCCCTGGCCACATTGGCCTTTTAGTGGGAGGTTGTTGGGGTAAAAGGCCTTTGGGCCTACCCATGTATACTGTGACTGCCCATTCTTTATTCATATATAATATGATAGTGCAATAAGGCTGTCAGTTCAGTTGGACAGCACCTACATTGTGTGTGCTCTTCTCTCTCGCATCTTCCTCTTCTCCTTCTCCACTACCATTGCATCCCCTTCATCCACCTTGTGTATGAGCCTCGACAAATATAATTTTACGAAATCCACCACAAAACCTCACGGAATCTACCGTGGAATATGCCTCTTGGTATCACACACACACACACACACACACAAAATTTTTACCTATAAAACCAAATTATTACACAAAGTCAAATCAAAATACAAAAACCTTACATCCTACATGAGACTCTAAGAGAGAGAGAGAGAGAGAGAGAGAGAGAGAGAGAGAGAGAGAGAGAGAGAGAGAGAGAGAGAGAGAGAGAGAGAGAGAGAGAGAGAGAGAGAGAGAGAGAGAGAGAGAGAGAGAGAGAGAGAGAGAGAGAGAGAGAGAGTATTAAATCTTCCACTCCATGCACTAAAATCAATGTAGAAAATAATAAAATAAACATAGATTTAAATCCGTATTGTTGATATCTTAAGATGTTGATATCTTCCATTTTATGTCTTAAAATGCATAAGTTAAAATGTTTATTCTAATCCAAGGTAGATTCTCATATTTAAAGTGCGTGGATAGGCGTCCTCTCTCTCTGCCCCCACACTTGTGTCAAGAGATCTTCTCTTCCTCCCACCCACCTCTTCTCTCCCATATTTGAATATATATATATATATATATATATCACACACACACAAAATAAAACTCAATAAAACTAATAATTAACCAATAATTAACAATCTCTCTCTCTCTCTCTCTCTCTCTCTCTCTCAACTAAAAACAACTAAAAAATTAACTAATAACAATAAAAACTAATAGCTAAATATTAATTTAATTAACCATATTATCTTAGTCTTAATCTTAATCTCAATTCTTACTGTTAATAACTTTAATCAACCAATAAATAATAATTATGATTATTAATTAAATTATCTATGCTCAAATTAACAACGAACTAACTAACAAAAACAATCTATAGCACTACTTTCTTATTTTGGCTCTTGGTTTAGTTATCTCTCTCGAACCTCCATTATAATAACTTAATAATAACAATAACAACAAGAATAATAATAACATCAAACACAATATAATAAGAATAAAATAATAATAACTCATCACAATGATAGCAATAACAAAAATAATATAATAATAACTATAACTAACTAACTAATACATACAATATAATAAAACTATACAAAAACTAACAAATATAGATAGATATAATAATAATTATATCTATCTATATTTATTATTCTATAGCTATCAATATTTGTGTTTGTATTTGTCTCTATCTATAATCTATAACTATAACTATAATAATAACTATAATAATAATAATAATAATAAAACATATTAATATACATAATTTTATATAATATAATGTAATATGTAATATATAACAATAATAATAAAACGACAACAACAACAACAACAACAAATGCAATATTAAATTGAAAAAAATAAAATAAAAAACCAATATAATATAATACAATATAATAATATAATATAATATAATAATAAGCTACCATTAATTATTTAATAATATTAAAAATTAATACCATAATATTAACATTAATATTTATAATGTTATTCTTGTTATTTATATTTATAATAATAATAATAATAATAACGACAACAACAACAATTATTATTATATCTATCTTCTATCTATATTTATTATTCTATATCTATCAATATCAATACTTATATCTATAATCTATATATTAACAACAATATAATATAATATAATAATAAGCAACCATTAATGATTAATTGACATTAACATTAATATTTATAATAATAATAATAGTAATAATAATAATAATAATAAAGTATTATATTATTATTGATATTGATAACTAACAATAACAACAATAATAAAATAACAATAACAATAAATAAAATATAATAATAATAACAAAATAGTGATAATAATAACAATAAAAAACCAATATATTATAATACAACATAACAATGATATCTATCTATATACTATAATCTATATTTATCAATATGAATATCAATATCAATTATGAATATTTGTATTTGTATCTATATTTATAATAATCTATACTTTAAAGACATATAATAATAAATAATACATTAATTATCTCTATATAATATATAATGTATAAATATTATTAATGTATTATTTATATAATATAATATAATGCAATAAAATAACTAAACCAATATTATATAATACAACATAACACTAACAACAATAATAACAGTAACAAAACAATGTAACACTAACAATAACAAAATAATATAATATAATAAGCAACTATTAACTATTAATTAACATTAACATTAATATCATATCATATTATATTATATTTATAACTATAACAATATAATATAATATAGTATAATGTAATCCAATAAAATAATAATTATATAGTATAGATTAATCTATAATATATCTATCTATATTCTACAACTATATCTATCAATATCTGTATCTATATCTATATCTACATTTATATTTATAATCATTTATAATTTAGCCATCCATATCTATAAATTATACATTAGTAATGAGTAATAATTAATAATATGTATACAATATATATATTAATATTAATGTACTAAACACACACACACACACACACACACACACACACACACACAAATAATCTGTATCTTATCTTATTCTTATAAACTATAAATATAAATATAATATAATAACTAATTCATTCATTCATCATTCATCATTCATATTCATAATGAAAATCAATGACAATGACAATGATACATTAATAATAATAATATTACATTAACATAATTAAGAGTAACAATAACAGTAACATTAATTAACATAATCATTACATTAATAGTAACAATAACATTAGCAATAACAATAACAACATTAACATTAATGTTAACACTAGCACTAGCACTAACATTAATATTAATGTTAACAACAACATTAATATTAATATCTACATTAACATCAAATATTAATGAATGAGAGAGAGAGAGAGAGAGAGAGAGAGAGAGAGAGAGAGAGAGAGAGAGAGAGAGAGAGAGAGAGAGAGAGAGAGAGAGAGAGAGAGAGAGAGAGAGAGAGAGAGAGAGAGAGAGAGAGAGAGAGAGAGAGAGAGAGAGAGCGTGCTCCTTCTCCAAGCGAAAACTTGCGTGCCCCAAGCTTCCATGAGTGCTCCTTCTCCAAGCGGAAACCTACGTGCCCCAAGCTGCAATGAGTGTGCACCTTGCTCCAAGATTCCACCTGCATGCCCCAAGCTGCCCCTAATAAAAAACGAGATCAAAATTCAAAAATGAGAGGAAAAATGGTCTTAGTCTAATCATGAGAGAGAGAGAGGACATGGGGCATTAAAGCCACCTCAACCCCCGTCAACCATGCATGCAATTCGAATTCAAAATGGAGGTTCGAGAGATAACCGAACCTCGAGCCAAAATAAGAAAGAATAGATAGATGAAGTGGCCTTTAGCCTCTTGGAGTTAAACATAGTCCCCTAAAAGAGCACCTTTTGCATCGATCTAGTTGCACAACCTAGCCTACTTTTGACGTACCTATTAATGAATCCTTGATGGCATAGTTTCAATAGTCCATTCAATGATATGCCTAGGTGACTCCATCTAGAACTCCCACTGAATATCCAAACTTTGTAGGCTAGGGTTACTTAGGCTAACCTCGTGGAGGAAGCTCCGCTCCTTTCTCCACAAGGATCAACCTACAACAAGGTTACTAAATGGCTTGTCAAGTCATCTAACAAGTTTCTAGTGTCGGTTATAGGCAACTACTTATACAAGACAACCCAAACTGAAGCAGACTCATGTCACACTTGGTTCAAAGAGAGTGAGGAACAAGGGGGAGCTAAATGCATTGACCCCTCTACCTATAGGGTAAAGTCTCACCCTAGCCCCCTAGAATGACACAAGATCGAGATCTATGATGGCAATCTAAGACAGTGAGCATAGGGCTCTTCGTAAAATTTCCCTAATCTAGCATGTCCTTGAGGGAACTCTCTCGACTAACCAAGACTACCCTATCATAGGATGAATCCATTGAGGATTCACCCTCACACTTCCCATCCATGATGGGGTTTGCTTAGTTATTACCTATTACATTTAGTTTAGCACATAAAAATAACATTCTTAATTAGCGTGTTAAGAATAGAGTTTGTTCACGTAATTTAGACACAAACACAAAGACAAGCAAGACAAGATTGATCGATCCTTTAGAAAATAGTAGCATCAATATACTTAATCCATACCCTCTTTAAGGTACAATGCCAATCCGATATTCTGTCTTTTACATTGGGACCTATGTCCAAAAGATCTATATATGTGTGCCCAACTCTTGTAGACACAATCTATATAATCCACCCTTTATCCATAATAAGGTCTTTCAACGTCCATAAATGTTAGGGCATGGAGGTTTTTATGTCTATCCTAGGCTCAATAAAGGGTGTTTAAAGCCTTCCTAATGTGTATGCTACCTAGGAGAAAATTTTTCCTTCCATGGCAGCCTTCTCACCACTCAATTTTCTATGAGTGTGCCAAGCAATGCCCTTCTGGGTCTCTTGCCTTTTCTTAGCAATCCTTTCCAAAGTGCGATCATGGAGGTGACCCAAGTTACCAAGTCATCTTGATAATTTTGATCCATTGTCTAGTTCATAGTTTTGTGATTTTTTTATCATACTTCATGAGACACATTATTTCATGTAATACTTTCTTATCAATGAAAGAAACTAAGATTACTAACCCTATAATATCTTCCTACAAGGATAAGTTTACTACTATTTATAAGCACACTTAGGACCATGCAAGTTTATTATAGCCCTTCAAGATGACCTAGTCATGGGTTATTTATATCCTTTATAGCATGATCAATAAATTACTATTAGTACTAGCATTAGACTACATGGACCGCTATCATAGAAGGCAAAACCATAAATGACTCCCATCTTTCTTCTAGTATGAATAACCCTCACTTTTAATGAACAATCACCCCATCACTTGTATGTAAGAATATTTTAATTTATGTATTGATGAGTTAGAGCTAAGATTCAAGAGATAGGAAATTATTGGGAGAGAATCATAGGTTGATCATGACCTCAACTAAATGGAGCAAAACCCATTATAACTAACCCAATAGAGGTAAATCACAAGAGTAGGAGAAGAACTATAGGGTAGCACATGGCATCCTTTGTGAGTTGTGGATTTGATGTGATCCTGTTCGACATAGTAGCAAACTTGAAGTGTTATCAAGGAGCCATCCTCAAGCTTGGTCTCTCTCCAATGCTTCACTGTACCTTTAAGCTTCCAAGTCTTCGACTTCTCAATAGACTTCAAACTTTACAAGTACACCTTGGTCTTCCAATCTATGTAGCCCTCCTTTCACCTCTCTCTCTCTCTCTCTCTCTCTCTCTCTCTCTCTCTCTCTCTCTCTCTCTCTCTCTATGTGCTCCCCTTAAAAAAAAAGATTCATTAATCAACATTTAGCTGGGGGGAGCTATTATATAGCCTATGCCTCCCTTGACATAATCGCCTCACTATAGGTATCTTGTGATTATCTCCTTCATCTCTTGTGCTACAAGGGTTATGGTAGAGTTGCTATTTTATCTCACCAAGTTTATGTCTCTCTTGACAATGGTTCATTGAAACTCTTGATGATGGTTTCGATGAAGGTGATTGAAATGGCAGTGACTATTTTAATGTATACAAGTCTTAAAACAAAGAAAAGTTTTCCTTCTATTAGACATATTCACCTTTAGAATTTATAGCCCCCCATTTCATACGTACAACATAGGATGTTATATCCTCTCCCCTTTAGAGGAATTGAGATGTCCTCATCTCATTATTAGACCCTAAGAGTTGTGAGCTATGGACCCATCACACTTCCATTACGTTACTCTAATTGCATACAAACACTCAAGCTCCAAGTCAAGTTTATTTCAAAATGTTGCATCAATAACTTATACAAAAATAAAAATTGTTACAAGTATGCAGCTTATTGTATTCATGGGAATTTTCATAGGGTTTTTATTCATCTTGGATGGTTACAATGGGCTCTAGGCATTCATCATTATTTGATTCTTGAAGTATACTGAATGCTAAACTTGTGCAACATTGTTTCCTTTTACTGGTTCCACATCTTCTTTGTCCAATTTAGGGCAATTTGGTTGGATGTGCCCTAGCTCAATGGAATGGAAGTATTGCAATGATTGGGGCATCTATTTCAGATATATCCTATTTCACCACACTTGTGGCACTTCTTTTCTTAGTCTTCTAAGTCATTATATTCTTCTTTGGTGTCCTCTGAGAGAGGTAGTTAACTTCAAGATGCTAGTCTCCATTTAGCCCATTCAAAGCTTTGGCTTGTATAATTGGGGCTTGTAAGTCAATTGCCCTTAGGGACTCTAGATAAGTATCCAATGGTTGATTCAATCCTTGGCAAAATATTGCAACTTGTTGGCAAATATCCATCTTAGAGACATATTTCACGAGCATTACAATTTGGGAATAGTACCCTTTTAGTTTTAGGCTTAGTTATCTCAAATTGAAAAATGTGTTCATCTTGATAGAATGATAGGAAGGTGGCAAGTATATTTATCTTATGACACCCTTGATCTCTTCCCAGCGTACAATTACTTTAATGGTAGCAGTGTCAGGGCACCATTGCTTCCATAATGAGCATGCCTCACTTACCAGTTATAGATTTACAATCATGGCCATATTAGTTGCACTTATCCCAACCACATCAAAATAATCCTCAAGGGTTTCAATCCATATTTTAGCATTAGTCTAAATAGTCAATTATTTTCTTGTGAATTTAGGCGACTTGATTACTTCAAGAGGAAATTCATTTATTTGAGCTCAGCACCCATGGTTATGGAAAGTGCATGGGAACCAAGATCAAGGTGTTTAGAATAAGTCCTATGTTATCTATAATCCTTTTGCTTTTGAGTTTATAAATTAAATCATCAAGCAACACATGCAAGATTGTCACTAATTTACCTATAGAATTTTACATTGATGCCACGTGTGACATGCCTATGTAATGAACTGTTGATGGCATGATTTTGGTGGCCCATTAAGAGATATACTTAGGCAACTCCATTTGAAACTCCCATAAAATATCCAAACTTTGTGACCTAAGGTCTCTTGAGTCTACCCTTGCAAAGGAAGATTCATTTCATTCCTAGGAGGATCGACCTACAACAAGGTTTCTAAATGACTTCTAAGGTCATCTAACAAGTTTCTTACATTGGTTGTGGGTAGCTACTTATGTGAGATGACCTGAATTGAACCATGTCACACTTTGGTTCAAAGAGAGTGAGAAATGTGGGGAAGCTAAATGTGTCAACCCCTATACAAGTAGTGTGAAGTCTCATTGTGGCGCCCTAGAATGACACAAATTTGGGATCTATGATGACACTCTAGGAAAAATAGTGTTTAACTTAGCCTAAAATTTTCCTAATCTCGCATGTTCTTGAGGCAAACCTCTTGACTAACCGAGACCACTCTACCATAAGATGATTTATTCAAGGGTTTTCCCTCTTGCTTCACATTTGTTACAAGGTTTGCTTAGTTATCTACTTATCTACCACATTTAGTTTAACACATAAAACAAAACTTTCTTAATTAGCCCATTAAAAATAGGGTTCACTCACGTAATTTAGAGTAAACACAATGACAAGATCAATCAATATTCTAGAAAATAGTAGTAACAATATACTAATCCATATCTTCTTCAAGGTACAATGCCAATCCAATGTTTTGTCTCTTCCATTGGGACATGTATCCAAAGCATCTAGATCTACGCGCACAACTCTTATGGACACAAGTTATATAATCCACCATTTATCTAGAATAGGATCTCTTAACGTTAGTAGACATTAGGTTACAAAGGTTTTTATCTTCATCCTAGGCCCAACGTAGGGTGTCTAGAGCCTCACTGATATGTATGCTGCCATGAGAGCGAACCTTGCCTTCCATGGCAGCCTTTTTACCACTTGACCTTTGGCTTCTATGTGCAATGCCCTTTCCAATTGATTGCCTTTCTCAACAATTCTTTATGTAGTGCAATCATCGTGGTGACCCACTTGGGCATAAAATTCTTGTTCGACAAGCCCATAAAAATGAGTATAGCACTCCCCCCTTAGGGGATTCTCAAAGTAAATTAAAAAGTAGGCAAACAACCTATCTTTAACTAGGAAAATATTCCTTTTCTAGAGTAACAAATGTATCTTAAAACAATTCAACAAAGGCCAAAACAATTTCCATTAACTCTTCCACATGGAAAAAATACATTTCATAACATATTCCTACCAAGGAGTACAATTGTCCTAGAATTTAATTTATAACTTTTTGATACATAAAGGTTTGTTCATAAGTTTTTGTGCATGCTTAGATCTAGGCATCTTGTTATACTCATTTTGCATTCTAGGGCTTTTAGGTCTCTTGAAAATATTTCTAAAGCTTAGTTTTTTTTTTAAAGAAAAGAAATTTATGTTAATAACACCTCAATAAATAACCAAAGGTAAAATTCAATGTACAAGGAACTCTATGAAGAGTAACCAAGTACATCACAAATATAATGGTTGTGCCAACAACCAATCTAGTGGGGTATAATACCAAACCATATGAGGAATAGTATGCAAGGAAGTTCACAAATCCCACGTCCATAGAAAAGCCTCTCTTCTCTTCCTCATCCTATCTGAAAGGGGAGAAGGATCGAAGCTTGCTTGGAAGAGCTATGGTGGGAGAGCAAGAGCAAGAAAGAGAGAGAGACCAAATGGGAACTCTAACAGTCACAATGTGTGACCAGGCCTTCCTTTATTCAAACTCTCACTAAAAGAATAAAGAATAAAGTGACAGTGATGGGCGCCCGCCATGTGCAGTGTACAGTGGTGAAACTGTCGATGTAGTAATATACAGGCGGCTAGGTGGAGGTGTCTTTACCCCCAACAACCTCCCACTTAAAGGCAAATCTGTCCCAGTGAGGAGTGAAAAGAGAATGAAAACACGATACAACATACACATGTACAACAGGATGAGGAAAAATGTCATCTCATCCAACCCCTATCAATCTCCTGAGGAAGGCAAAGCACTCGATAGTGAGGCTTTTCGTGAGTAGATCTGTAGGATTTTCGTTAGTGGAGATTTTGACAAGGTCAACAGACTTGTCCTCCACGACCCCACGTATGAAGTGATACCTCACCTCAATGTGTTTCGTCTTATGGAAGATCGGATTCTTGGCTAGCTGAATAGCACTCATAGAATCCGAATGCAGCATATGTATAGAATCAATCCCAAGGTCATGAACCAAATGGCCCAACCATATGGCCTCCTTTCAAGCCTCAATGGTTGCAACATAGTCGGCCTCAGTGGTAGAGAGAGCTGTACACTTCTGAACCTTGGATATCCAAGAGACAGCACCTCCAACACAGGTGAATACATAGCTAAAAGTGGACTTCCTACTATCTGCATGTCTTGCATAATCGGAGTCTATGTACTCCACAACTCCTATATCCTGGATGTCATAGCAAATACACATATTTATTGTATCCTTCGGGTATCTCATGATACCCTTCACGACATCCCAATTTTTCTTGCCAAGTGTAGCCATATAGCATGCCACAACACCAACTAGAAAGGCAATATTTGGACGAGTGGCTATCATGGCATATATCAAACTGCCCATGACTAATGCATAAGGGATCTTGGCCATCTCTGCCCTCTGCTTATCTGTCTACAAACAATCGACCTATGAGACCTTCACATAAGAAGGTAATGGACAACCAATAGGCTTGACATCCTGCATGCAAAAACGCTCAAGGACTTTAAGAATGTATTCCCTTTGTGAGAGGTAGAGTAGTCCCTGATGCTTGTCGCGCTTAATGCGCATACTAAGAATGTGAGGGGATTGTCCCAAATCTTTCATCTCAAAGCTCTTCTTCAGCTGAGATTTAAGAGTATCCAGCTCATCACGAGCTTTCCTTGCTATTATCATATCATCCACATAAAGTGCCAAAATAAGTAATGAGCTATCACGGGCTTTATTCGTGTAAAGACACAGATCCATAACACTCCTACTGTAGCCCTGTGACTACATGAAGGCATCAAACTTATGATATCACTCCCTAGGTACCTGCTTCAATCCATAAAGACTTTTCTTCAACTTGCACACTAGGTGCTTCTTGCCAGGTTCTGCAAAGCCCATGTGCTGTGCCATGTAAATCTCATCATGCAAATCCCCATGCAAGAATGCAGTCTTGACATCCATCTGATACATATCTAAGTCAAGCTGCATGACTAAGGCCAAAACCAAGCGTAGGGTGGTCATCTTGACCACAGGGGAAAAGACTTCATCAAAGTCAACTCCATGCTCCTGTTTAAAACCCTTAGCAACAACTCTTGCCTTATAAGCCGGCTTGGGGTGCCTAGGAGTACTTTTCACCTTGTACACCCATTTGCATGGCAAAGCGTTCTTGCCTTTAGGCAATGCAACCAAATCCCAAGCCATATTCTTATGCAAGGAGTCCATCTCAGACTACATAGCCCTCTCCCAAGAGTGACTATCACCCTTGTGCATAGCCTCATCATAGGTGAGAGGATCTCTTGCATCTATAACCAATACATAATGCATCCAGGGCTCAAATCGATCAGGTGGATGTCTAGCTCTAGTAGACCGGTCTCACTACAAGCTTTGCTGCATGTCTAGCATCTTGCCCAACACCCTGGCCATGTGTACCAACTGCTACTGTTGCAGGCTGTCCAACTGGCTATGGAGGAGCATGTGGCTCCTCTTGGAATATAACCCTGCATATCTCTACCACCTTCTCAGGCTATCTATGCATCTTATCTTCATGGAAGACTACATCATGACCTATACCTCCTCTGCAACCTGGAAATCCAAACCACTGGAAAGTGATCTATTGATGACATGCATAGATGTACTGACTCCCTCAACCCAAAAGCTCTATGGTAGGCCTGCATGACTAAGCATACTGTGTACATGCTCCTGGATGGTTCTATTCATCCACTCAGCCAAACCATTCTAGGATGGGTTATAGGGGGCGGTCAACTGATGCTTAATACCTCTTTCTTCACATAACTGCTCAAAGGCACGTGACACATATTCGCCCCCATTGTCAGTCCTAAGGCATTTCAGCCTATGCCCAGTTTGGTTTTCAACCAATGCAAGCAATCTCTAAAACATAGCCAAGACATATTACTTAAGCTTAATGGCGTAAGCCTAGACTTTATGTGAAAAATCATCAATAAATGTCACAAAATACTTTGCACAACCCATAGGATGACATGGCATGGACACAGACATCTGAATGTACTAATGCAAGGGTCTCACTCATGCGTGTCCTGCCAGACTTCTTATGCATATTCCTAGTCTATCTGCCATAAAGACAATGCTCACATGAATCAAAACATGCATACTTAAGGGGCAGTAAGTACTGCAAACTAGAAAACATTTTCATTCCCTTCAAGGACATATGGCCCAAATGGGCATGCCAAAGAGATACATGTGGGATGGAACTGACTGACAAAACATGGTCAACAGAGGATCCATCAACTACAAGAGGGTAGAAGCTGCCAGCCTTGGCACCTCTAGCAAGCACAAGTCTGCCATGTGTGATCTTCCAGGTAAAATCCTCAAATGAAACATGAAATCCAACATCATCAAGCTTCCCTGTAGACATAAGACTATGTGTAAGCATAGGTACATGACGTACATATTGTAACAGAAAAGTAATGTTAGTAGAGAATTGCAGTCGTACATCCCCAATGCCAATAGTAGCAAGTGAGCTGTCACCACCCAAGTGAACTAAACCAGAGATAGTGCAGTAGAAATGGAACCGCTCACAACATGGGGTAACATGAAATGAAGCACAAGAATCCAAAAGCCTGCATTGCGCATACATAGAGTGAACCTCGGACAATGGCGTAGCATCGCAAGAACTAGCTTCAAGTATGTACTCCCCATCGGAGTCATCAGCCTGCATGACATTAATCTCCTCGATTTTCACATTGGAATTTGCAGGCATAATGCTATGATCATAGGCCTTTTCCTGTACTTTGTCTTTCCCCTTCTCTTTGCGCTTCTCATTGTGCAACTCATGGTACTGTGGGCATATATGACCCTTCTTGCCGCAATGATGACATGTCAGATTTGCATTTCTCCCACGAGACTTGTTGTGCGACTTACCAGGCGACTTAGACCTAGACTTCTGCGAGTCTCTGCCATGTCCATACCCACTATCATTCTTTCCATTACCATCTCTGCCTCTAACAGTCAAAGCATGCAACATACGAGAGGCATCCAAGTTCTTACGGTTGATCTCTTTCTGCAGAAGAACACTCCCTACCTCAGGCAAGTTCAAAATAGTAGCATGAGTACATAAGGCAGTGCGGAATACATCTTATGACTCACTCAGAGTCCCAAGAAAAAACAATGGAGTAACCCCATCATTGAAGGTAATGCCCCGTGAAGTCAAGTTCTTGAGAATAGCATGGAACTGGCTCAAATGAGTAGACATCGTCATATTCTCCTTCATGCGCAGGTCCATAAGTTGCTTCAGCCAATACATCTGACTTGCTGGACTTTACTTGTCATAGAGGTTCTTGATCTTATCCCAAAGCTGCCAAACACTCTGTGCTTCCTCAACCACATTGTAATGCACTTATTCAGTGAGAGACAAGATGAGGGTGGACTTGCATTACTCATCAAGCTCATCCTATTCGTCATCAGTCATAGTTTTAGGCTGCTCTCCATGCATCCTTAGTGGCTTTATCTGTGATTTTTGCACCAATACCTATCAAAATTGGCTCTTTCAACATGCATAATTCGTACCATCAAGATTAATGATGTTGAAGATAGCATTGTCAGTAGAAGATGCCATATTGTAGTCCAAAATGGTGCAGACACTTCAAAACTGCTTTTTGTTTTCTATTGTAAACAGTCAAAATACCACCAAAAACCAAGGCAAAATGACCACGAATTGATTTTGCTACCCACCAAGTACCATCAAAAGTACATAAAATCAAGATGATTCAGCATGAAAATTCCATGTCATTCCATGCATAACTGCTTGTTGTAATAAATTACAGCCAGGTACAATGAGAGCAAACTGTAGGCAAAATGAATGCACCAAGTCAATCACTGACTATCAAAGCATAACCAGCATCAAGTGGGCATAAATTACTATGTGACAGTCATACCGACATCGAGCAAACACCCAAGCATGTCAAATGAATCCGTGAGTAAGCCAACACACCCTCTGTGTAATAGAGCAAAGTGTACACAACACTGGCAAGACTTGACACAAAGAGCTGTATGCTCAAGGAGTGCAAAGCCCAAATCAGCCCAAGTACATCTGTGTGAGGACCATGACATATCAACCATGCAACATCCAAGTCAAGATCCCAGTCCCAAGTATTCGAATGCTCAAGTAGCATAAACCACCTGCTCAATGTTTGTCAAGGGTATTAAGATGCTCCCACTGGCACAAAATCCATAAATATTAAGCAAAGAAGCTCAACAAGGGCATATGATAGCACCAGTGCTAGAAAATCCAAGATCAAGCATCAATAAAACCTCATGAGCATATAGGTCGTGTAGCATCCGTACATAACATCCATAGACATCAAGTATATCCAAACTGTAAGTTTGGCAAGCTGAGAAATAGCCAAAGTAAGCTTCGGGCAATCAAATGTCAAGCCAAATCAAGGCTTAGTAGCATCCAACTCCGAACAATGTAATGAGCATGTAGTAGTGGCATAGGCCAAGCATGTGAAGATCGGTCAGACATAAGCATAGTACATGCCATAAATACATCAAAGATGAAGATCCCAATGCTATATGAACCGAGCTCAAGCTCAACCAATGATTCAGAAGAAAATCCAAGCTCTATGTCGATCCCCGAGAGTCACTACGTCAATGTATACATCCAAGACATAGCAGTGGCTCAATCCAAGCTCAAAACCATGGGCATACTTTCCCATATGTATAGGCACTAGCCAGGCATAATCAGGTATCAAATGACTATGTAGCATGAGCATAAAGTGTAATGATAGAGGGATGCCCTGTTTTGGGCTTCCTGTGGACTATGTAAAACAATCAATGACTAAGAAAATTCAGACCCAAAAGCATCTCACATCATAGGCATACATTTCCCTAGCATTCGGGACCAACCAAGCGATCAATGTCAATGCTAACCAAGCATAAACATAAAGTGCTGATGCAATGTTGTTTGTGGCTGCCTATGGACTATGGAAAACAGTCTTAGATTGACGTAAATTATGACACAAATCAATGCCAATGATAACCACCAATGTTGAGCATCAAGGGGGTGTTCCCAAGTGCCAAATGAAGTGTTTTCAAGCTGCCAATTAGTGCCAAGGAGGACTGAAGTAAAAAATGAATTTTTTGCAGGTCTTCAAGGCAACCCAAACCAATCTAGAGCCTGTGGAAGGGCTAGGCAAGGTTGGGGGAGTAGTTAAGGACCCCTAGGACCTCCCTCTTGAAGGGCAAAGTCACTGGTAGAGAGTAGGCATGACAAGAAGCAAGAGGACATGGTTGTCCTGCTTCACAAAACTTGTGGACAGAAGCAAAATAACAAAAGAGAGCTCCAATACCTCTGAAGGAATGCCCTGAGAGTGACCAAATGGGCCGGGTAGGTGCTCCAGAAGTCGGGGAGTGACGGGAGCTCGGGAGAGTCGGCTATGGCAGTTGGGAAGGAGACCCAATGAGTGTAGGTAATTGATAGGAAGCTGAAGAGTCACGAACCAAGTCGGAATGCTCGAGCAACCATGGTCTGATACCATTTGAAAGGTAATCAAATGGGAACTCCAACAATCACAATGTGTGACGGGGCCTTCCTTTATTCAAACTATCACTAAAAGAATAAAGAATAAAGTGATGGTGATGGGCGCCCACCACCTATAGTGTGCAGTGGTGGGTACTGTCAGTGTAGTAATATATGGGCAGCTGGGTGGAGGCGCCTTTACTCCCAACACTATCAGAGTTGTCATCCACCCTCTCCCATCTCCCATAGAGAGTGTGAATGATATCTGTTTGTTGGAGGTAAAGATTTCTATGCCTACATCACATGTGTATCCACTATACTGATAGTACTTGCACACATGTACACTAGCTAGTCCTTCCACTCAAGCTTCTCTCTGCAATTGGTATCAAAAGCATTGGTTCGAGGAGCTTCCCCACCACTCACTTCAACTCGAGACAAAGCTTCAACTTGAAGGTTCCATGGCAATTCAACCCTCTTCTCGAGGTATAAATCTTGCTTCCACTTCTTCCATGCTATGGAGGCTTACTCTAGGGGGTTAGAGACACTTTGTTTGCCATTGTCGAGGGCTTGTTGAGAAGCAATAAGACCATCAACCACATCAATATATTCAATGTAATTTGCACTTATTTTCAGGCTCCTTTCCTTGGTCCTCCTACAAGCATTTGCAGCTCTTGTGGCATTTGACAAAGCTTTGGCACCTCTTTCGACATTATTTGGGATCTATTGGAGCATCCTTTGTAAATGCATATATTAACAATTGTCTATACATTCAAGGTAGTTTGTTATAATGCAAACATGGATAGACATTACTTCATTGTTTGAGCTCCAATGATGGTCATACACCTATGTATTGATGTTGGGGTTCTTAATATTTGTCTTGAGATGCTTCTTAGATAGGTTTGACCTTACTTTGCTCAGTTTGAAGATGGGCTCTTTGCTATCTACATTGTGGAAACCAAGTATTTAACTTGAAAGACTTATGTATTGAAGGCTTACATGCTTCTCGGGTTTGACATATGCTCATGTGCATACTTGGCATAGATGTATGGGCTTGGATATGTCTATGGTGTCATCTAAGGTTTTGTTTTAAGCTACATTGGATGCTTTGGCACTTTGATTTCATGCTTCAATCACTTTCGTCACTTACACAATTATAAGATTGAAGATTCTATTGGGGGTTTTATTCTCTTGGCTTATGCTTCATGTATCTTGGATGCTCAGATGTCATGTCTATCATCTATTGAGCTTCTCTTGCTTAGTTGCCAGTTAGTTTTATTCTAGTGGGAGGCACTTGACCTACTTCACTATTTTGCTTTTGAGATTTTTTGAGCTTACTTTAGTGAGACCCTAAGACTTGATTGAGTTATGTCTACACTCTTTGGATGCTATTTGGATGCAGTTGTTGCCTAGTGGGCTAATTCGATTCATGCTTTGAGTTAGCTATCTTTGTCAAGTTGTTGTCAATGATGTATTCATCTTGCTTGGTTGTGTATTGAGCCTCTTTACACTTGCTCAATCAATTGTGCATTTGGTAGTTCTCTTCCATTATCTTTGAGACCTTCTCTATACATGATAGTTATGTCTATTGGATGTATCTCACTTTGACACATTGAGTTTGATAGTTCTTGGTACTGGTTGCATGCTCATTGACTATTAATGGTTTGTAAACATTCCACTTCTTGTAGGATATACATGGCATTTACAAATTGGATTCTATCAATTTATTGCTCACACTTGACTTAGCATGAAATTTCGATCTATCTAAAGCCTTTGAACAATTTTGTGATGATAGGGGTATTAAGAATTAGTTGATTGCATCGTACACCCCACCCCAAAAAGGCGTGGCTAAGTACATAAACATGACAATTCAAGAAGCAAGTTTATAGTGTCCTTAGCTAGGCACGCTTACTGTAGGACTTTTGGATTGAGGTAGTTATGATTTCCGTACATTTTATTAATCACTGCCCATGCATTGTACTCCTAACTATTAGGTTACTGAGGAGGTATGGTTTGAAAAACCTCCATCATATACTCATTTGCATATATTTGGTTGTGAGGCTTTTTGCCATGTTCCCATAAGGACAAGTGTCGGGGGGGTCACTCATGAATATATGTATATATAACGTGAGTTCAAAGTAAGGGGTTTTTAAAACGCCAATTTTATACATTTTTTACATAAGAAGGGTGTCATATAAAGGGCTTACTTACAGATTGAATAGAAAAGGGCTGTGTTCTATTCAAGAAAAATTCACAGATTAGGATATTTATAAATAGGTCATGAATGCACGTTATATAGAGAATATATATATAGTGAACCTCCCGAGGGACAAGTGCAATAGTCCGTGAAATGCATCTTTCTTGGTTATGGGGATGCAGATTAGAATGGGCTATCGCCTATGGGATCCACGAGCTTGGAAGATCATTCATAGCCATAATGTTGTTTTCCATGAGGAGAAAACACATAAACAACATAAGCATGTCATTGAGGTGTATAGAGTGATATTTTAGGAGGAGCCTCCAATTATTGTACAACCAGCTAGACAGCTTGCAATAGTTGATACTCTGGTGGCCAATGACCATGATGTTAGACATGATGCACATGCCCCACAGTTGATCTACTAGAGATAGATATCAACCTAAGTGGTTTGCATCCTCTATGGATTATGTTATGGTGATAGATGTTGGTGAGCCTCTTATCTATGATGAGGCCATGCATAGAGGTGATAGTCACTCTTGGGAGAGGGCCATGTAATCATATGATTCCCTACAAAAAAATCATATGTGGGACTTGGATCATGTCCTCAACTCAATGGAGCAAAACCCATTATAACTAACCAAAGAGAGGTAAATCAAAGAGTAGGAGAAGAACTATAGGGGAGCACTTGGCATCATTTGCAAGTCATGGATTTGATGTGATCCTGTTAATGCTTATATGTACCCTCAATCTTCCTAGCCTTTGACCTCTTGATAGACCTCAGACCTTACATGTATAGCTTCGTCTTTTGATATGTGTGGCCCTCCTTTTACTTCTACTTCTCTTTCCTCTCTCTCTCTCTCTCTCTCTCTCTCTCTCCAATTCTCTTAGGCTCTCCTTTTTGAAAAAATATTTGTTAATCGACCTTCTAACTATGGGGGGGAATTATTATATAATCTACCCCTCCATTGATCTAATTAGCTTGCCGCAGGTGTCTTGTGATTGTCTCCTTCATCTTTTGTGCTACAATAGCTATGGTAGGGTTGCTACTTTTTCTTTTCAAGTTCATGTTGCTCTGAACAATGGCTTCAATGAACTCTCATGATGGTTTCGATGAAGGTGACAATCAAAATGGCAGTGATTATTTTATTGCATAAAAGTCTAAAATGAAATTTTTTCTTCTATTAGCTATACACTAATCCACCCACTCGGATAGAGATTTCCATGCAACCTGGACTTCTACACATTCCCAAAAAAGATATTGAATATTCCCTTCATGCCACCCACACAATACACACATTGGAGCAATTCTACCACTTGCAATGTGACTCAATGTATTTAAATTCAATGCTTTCTCCTCACCAACTTTGATCTCCTAGAGCATAAGCACATTTACTTTGTGCTTGCACAAGATGCCAAATACCACATTTTTCTTTTAGAATCACAAAGGCCTCACACATTCTAGACCATTGCAAAAAATTTCTTCATCAAAAGAACCATATCAATAGAAATGATCTTCCATGAGTTCCATTTCTTCACTCAACACAACTTGATAGTTGTGATTGACCAATAACACATGAGTGAGCTTTTTGATTGACATCTTGGTCTACTTTTGATTCTTACTTAGCCTTATCAAAATGAGAATTTGGATCAATATTCTCCTTTTCCTTACCTTTAGCCTTCTTCGATGTTGCATTGACTTATTTGTTTATCTCGGATAGAGCTTTAGGTTGAGGCTCCCCTTCCTTCCTTCTCTTTGCAATCAATGGGCAACTCGAATTACACTAGTTTTGTTGCAAGCTCTTTGGGAACCATAGTCACCTTTTACTACTATCAATATCCTTTTTGAGGCAATCCGTAGTGAAATAGACACATTGCTTATAGATGCAATAAAAGCCAAGGAAGTTGCTGAACCACACTTGCATAACAACTTCAAATACCTACTAATCATATACTTCAAGATACTTAAGAAGATCTTGCTTGAGATCCCAAAAAATGTAAACCTTTCTCTCAATCTTAAGCACTTCAAAGGTAGAGGCATTAGAGGGAACATAAAGAACTCTACCAAGGGCAAGAACGATAGAGGCAATCTCATCATTGAGACATATTGGGAGATCAATGTGTGTGATCTAAATCAAATATTTGTACTATATAATTATGTTTAGAGAGAAGGAAGGCAAGCAAGGGATTGCAAGCAACAAGTTTCCATTGTAGTCTAATACCCACTCCTCAATTGAAGAAGTTAGCAGAGCCAAGAAAAAACCGTGTCCCGCAGACCTAAGCTCCAACATGAAGGCCTTTTCTCAAAAAGTGCCAATGAACTAGTGATTGAACTCCTCCTTAGAAGGGGGTCAACTAATGAAATATAAAGTTACACCAAAAGAGGCATAATCAACATATTGTTATTTGATACATTACAATGAAAGTGCCATAGGAGCTTTGAAGAAACTGTGCTTGTGGTTGTTGCTTCACCTCACTTTCTATTGTTGATGATCGCTTGCTCCTTCCTAATCAACCGCTCCGTTTTCACCATATCAAGGTCACCCTGAGCATGCAATAGCAACATATTTCATCTCCATCTAGTTCACTCAAACAAGAAAGCTTCATATTAGCTTGGCTCTTGCCTTCATCCGCTTCATCAAGACATTTTCTTGCTATTGCACACTGTATCTATGTAAGGGGAAGGGGGGTACCATGTGTCAATTAGCCTTAATGGCTTTTAATGTCATGATAGTCCTCTTTGAAGACCACTAATAATGCTTTAAATCACATGTGTTGACGTTCTTCTCCACTTCTTGGTCTTCTTTGGTGCAAAACTATTTTGGTACTTTAAGCTCACATGACTTTTCATCTTCAAACTAGTTTGCTACCATATAAAAAGGCTTGCCTAAAGTCCTTCATCGTGTGGATCTTTCTATTAGAAATGCAAAAGGCATTTACCTAGATTCTTTATTGTTTTTCTTTTTCTTACAAAAAATAAATAATCCATAAAACCAAATCAATAATATTATTTTTAAACAAAATTTTTGAGAATTTGAAAACATCTTCTTGAAATCTTCCATGGGGCTCACAAGAATAATGTCCTTTCTAGCCATTCACAATGTTCATCAGGCACATCAAAGTCCAAAGTAAAAAATGCAGAATTCTATTATGAAAAAAATTTTCAAGTTGTTTGCAAACTAGTTTGAGAGCTAGTTCACACAAAAGGAATAAGGGCTTTCTGGCCCTTCATGGACTTTGCAAAGCACATTAAAGCTAAGTCCAAATTCTTTTCAAGCAATAATTGATCTTGTTTGATGCCGTAGTTGTTTGTGTGACAAGAAGCTTTCAAACTTTATTGGGAAGATTGAAGTGCTCATGGTCAATAGTAAAGCTATGATGATTCCAATGTTATATGTTCTCTTTAAGCCTTGGAGCAACAAAAATTAGATAAAATGGGTACAATATTGGGGATGTTATGCCTAGTTAATAGGGAGGTGCCCCTTGAATGGCATGCTTATTGAGGAGTTGAAATAAACACATGAACAAGGCCTAAGAGAGATATCTAAATAATGGACAAACATTTAACCAATGAGCTCTTTGGATGTTTAGAATGGGTAAATGTGATATAAGGGCCGCACTATTTGGCTATTTAAACAACCATCTGCTCTAATGGAAGAAACACCACTTTTTGAATCTACTCAATTGTATATTGTAGGTGAGGTCTTTCCTATCTCTAACTCAATATAATCTTATTCTCTTGAGGCTCTCCATACCCATCATCTCATAAGTGTGTGTGCAGGTGCACGCATGTATGTGTGGGGAGAGAGAGAGAGAGAGAGAGAGAGAGAGAGAGAGAGAGAGAGAGAGAGAGAGAGAGAGAGAGAGAGAGAGAGAGAGAGAGAGATAATGGAGTGACTGAGTCTAGATAAATTGATAAAGAGAAAAAGAATGAGCAAATATTGATTTTATGCCAAGGAAGAGTTACTTGCACCCCCTCCTAGGTTTAAAAGTTTATATTAGAATAAATTTTATAAATTCAATATTATAGGAGAGAGAGAGAGAGAGAGAGAGAGAGAGAGAGAGAGAGAGAGAGAGAGAGAGAGAGAGAGAGAGAGAGAGAGAGAGAGAGAGAGAGAGAGAGAGAGAGAGAGAGAACACACACACACACACACACACACACACACATATTAATGATTTTTTTAAAATGCCCATGAAAGTGCATCAACACCTTCCCTCCTATGCATAAAAAGTCCTCATTTAACAATTTACTTTTTGTGATCATTGAAGCTATTAGAAGCCATGAACAATACTTATAACACTAGTCTAACATGATTAACAATGATAGAGTTATTTGCATTCTATAGTTTTCTTTTGTTCGCATATGTCATTCATCATTGTTCATATTTCATATCTTGACTATAGAACTTATGCACTTTGAGAAACTTTGTTTCATGTCATCATCCTATAGTCTTTATTGTTTTTTAGGAAGGAAAATTTGAGTGAAATCCCTCTAAAAACAAGGCATATAATTATGCTTTCTTTTTGCACTCAAAACGTTGGGCCTAGAGTAAGGTGGGTGGTAGAAGCCTTCATGGATGTAAAAAATTCCCAAGAGATTACAAAATTACTATCCCTAAACAATACTTCGTGTGAATATGTGTGTATTAAGTAAATGCTTCTAACTAATTACACATTTATTATGACTTCTTAAGGAAGGAATTGGAAAATATTTGTATTGATCATGTCACATGTTAAAGAAGCTTTAGTACTATTCTATTATTAAAAACTATCAATAGCCATTAACAAAGCTTAGATCCAACTCTTTAAAGAAGCTTGAGTGTACTGTAATATTATAAATTAGGAACATTCACCTATAGTAACTATTACCATTGTCACCTTTTGAAGCTCGCAAATTATGGCGGTAGTCATTGTGCAAACATGCAAGAAGTGTCACATAAGCTCAACATTTTTTTTGTGCATAGGCTCATCGTAGCAAGTGTTGTTTTTCAAAAGGCATACTAAATTTTTAATATGTTAAGAACTTTTTTCTTAATTATGAAATTAGTTTTTAGGCATAATAATTTTGCAACCTATCAAAAAGTTTTATGTGAAGCAAGGTTTGTGCCTCTCACCTTACTCGTAGGTCCAAAGTTTTGAGTTCAATATACAAATTTATGTGCCTTATTTTCAAACATATTCACTCAAATTTTCTTTTGCCCACAGATAGAGAAAACTCCTCTTTTGCATGCTGCTTGGTGTACACAAGCAGTAGCACAACAAATCATCAACCAAGCTAAGCATACATTGGCGGTGTTTTCTAATAATTTTATTGAATAAGGAAAATGTGAATTTTACTGAATAAATATCCAAGAGGGGCGTCAAAAACCCATCTTGTGGATAATTTTGTTTTTCTTATATTCAATGATAAGTTGAACATGACAAAGATTGTTTTACCTAACAAGGGGCATCACCACCCATCCTTAGCATCAAAATTTTGCCTAGTTCAAAAGAAAGAAAGAAAGAAGAAATCATATGTTGTCTTTTGTGTGCGTATGCGTGCACGCCTATCTATCTATCTTTTGTGTGTTTTTGTGTGTGTGTGCGCACGTGCTCATGTGTGCGTGCATCTATCTTATCTATCTATTTAAAATGCATGGATCTCCCACATCTCATACCGAGCCTACGTGGCAAATGTAGAGATGCTCCCAAAACTTACATAATTTCTGTTATTTTAATTTCTAGAACTTCAGCATCTATAATTCATGATACCAAGCATATGTGGCAAACACATAGATGCTCCCAAAGCTTAGTACACCATTTCTTTTTGCTTTAATTTCTAAAACTTTTAAGAAAATAGCATGATAGGTTCACCTCATGAATCCCTAAAATAAGGTAGGATACAAGCACTCTAATTTCGTGATATAGAAAAAAGCACATACAAATAAGAAAACAGCATGGTGTGGTGAGCCAATTCATGCATTGCCAAAAACTAGCCTTTTAGAAATTTAGAAACATTGGTGAGCGAGTGGATAGAATACCTCCCTGAAAATAGGAAATACACCATGAATTTATAACTCTTCCCCAACCTCCACACAAATCATCACCCATGCATGGAGTCTAGCATGTTCTAACGCAAAGGACGAGAGAGGGCATGCTCGCATTCCTTAATGCAAAGAGACTAAGCAAAATGGAGAGACAATATTACAAATTAATAAATCTAATAAATGGAAGGGATAATGTTATGAAGTAATAAATCCAATTAAAAAAGATATTTAAAGGCATGCACCCACATGAGCCATGGGGGTGTGCACCAGCCATGCCGCAGGGGGGGGGGTGGGCAAGGGAAAATGCATGTGACAGCAATGCTACATAGCCGTAAATTCTCAAGAGACATACACTTTGTGGTTAAAATTTATAAAAAAATCTTATTTAAATTGAGATATTGTTGTGTGGATGATGATGATGAGAAGACAAATGTATGAGATTAATATTTCTTTGCTTCAATTCTAGGGATGTAGTATTGTTAATCTTCGTGCTACCATATACCTACTCAATGTTTGTGACTTCTCCAAGTTGGGTCCCAATGCCAATGAATCTATATCTACATATTGCATGTCATCACTTAATTTAAGAAAGTGTTTGGTGAAAATGAAATTAGTACTTTGTTGTTACTCTTTGATGGCAAATATTATTACTTGAAGAAGATCCAATAAGATAATATTATAAGGTACATCTCTCATCAAGTAATCATTGCAAGGTAGCCATTTGGCTCATGAAATGAATGAAAGCTTGGAGGGGAATGTTCAACAATAAGGCTCGATTAGCATCTAATGTAATTGACATTCTTATAGTTTATGTTTGCATGTTCTAAACTTTTATAGCTTCAAACACATAAACACATTACTACAGTTAGATAACCAAATGAATGTCTATCGATTCATGTATGAATACATATGCTTAAGCTGCAAATATGTGTAGGGTAAATTCTACATATATGTAGTTATAAGTGCTCATAAACGTACACTCAAATATACATACACATGTACAGGCATTTTTCTTAGGTATATATTTTTAAAGACATGTATTGAAGTCATTTTCAAAATTTTAAAAAAATTTGTTGACAAGTTTGGTTGTTGATTGTGATGATGACAAATTTGAGAGAGAGAGAGAGAGAGAGAGAGAGAGAGAGAGAGAGAGAGAGAGAGAGAGAGAGAGAGAGAGAACTAACCCCTCCCCCTCAATAACACCCTCTCTCTCTCTCTCTCTCTCAGTCTCTTTCTCTTTTTTATCCCATCTCTCTCATCTCTCATCTCTCTCTAACAACACATTAGTAGTTCTCTCTCCTCAATTGCTTTACATCACTACATTAAGCTTATGTGATTATATTTCATAATGTTATCACAAAGTTAGTGGTTGAATTACATATACACAAGCAATATCACACTCCGTATACATTCACATCTCCCCTCTCTCAATTATTTGCATATGTATTATAATTATGTCATGATGTATTAGTACTTCTATTGTTGTGAACACATGAGCAAAACTAGATACACTTACACATTCCTCTCTCTCTCTCTCATATGTTGGGGACCAACCATCAACATGTCACTCCCCTCAAAAACACATCTCTCTCTCTCTCTCTCTCTCTCTCTCTCTCTCTCTCATATGTTGAGGATCCATGACATCTATCTCCCTCTCCTCCTTCTAAATAACAACCTCTTTCTCTCTTTGTCTTTGTCTTTTTCACCCCCAACTTTGTCATTTATTATCTCTCTCTCTTTATAATTACATCTTGATGTGTTAGTACTTTAGCTATGCACACACGAGCAAACTATAAACACATCCACTTATACTTGCACATTGCTCTCTCTCTTCCTCATTTGATTAGGCCTACATAAAGATTGAAATCATGCATTCATTTACAATAGACCCTTGCAAAGCAATCGCTTCACAATCTTCATAAAATATAGCTTCGTATTGCTTCATTACTTATAGCTGTTATTCCTTTCAAGAATTATTCATTTTAAAATCCAAATTTCAATAATCAAATATTTTAATATACTGATATATTTCATATTACACTGCATGAACTTGCTACAAAACTACCAAAAAAATATACTAGATCCACAAATGCATTTGCAAGTTAGTGAACTACTATACGCAAAGCAAATGAACATATTTATTATAAGCATTAAATATCAATCCAGCTCCATTGCTAGAGGTTGAAATGGGTGTTCTCTAACAAACTCCTAGACTCTCGTGTGAAAACTTGCTAGCTCAGTCAAACATGGAAGCATGTATTCCAAGAGGATAGTATTCAAGGGATTTTTCTCAATCAAATAAGGAAGCATGTGTTTGAAGAGGATGTTATCCATGGGATTTTCTTGAAATGTAAATGGATATGTGAAGGAGTTAGGTGGGTTACATTGCATCTTCTTTATGCTATCATCCACAAACAGTATCAATGTAAGGCTAAAGTGTGGCTAATCAATATCATCAAAACATTTTAGAAATTGTGGCCTCCCCCTAACTCCTTATTGAAGAATGAGTTACGAGAATACTAGAGGTACCACTTTCCTACGATCAACCATATTCTCTTTAGAATAAGACATAAAAGTGTGACATATTCTAAAGATTACATGTGGAATTGCTTACTAAGAATTTGGATCCTTATGTCTCTTGCACCTTTTTTCTTAGAGTATTTCTGGTATAATGCCTTACCGTTGGAGGGGAATTCATCTTTAGGTAGTCGAGGAAGATAGGTCATCTCTAGTACATCTCCTCATTCCATTGCTACTCAATTAGGTGATCCTTATATATAAGCTACTCCTCCTTCAAGTGCACATAATCCTTGCATTTTCACAACAAAGTTTGCAACATCCCCTTCTCCAATCACCCATACATGAACCTACCATTCATATTTCTATTACATATAGAGAATATATTGATAAGATACCATTGCAAACATACTTCTATAGAAGGATACTAAGTTATGTATGTAGAGAAGTCTCCATGCTGCAAACTTGCATGACTTTTGAGACTCAATGTTACAAGATTCGAGATACACACTCGACTTTCTTATATACTTAAAATATATATGGTGAATATTATGCTGGCACATGAGAGAGAACAGATGAGAGAAAAGAAAGATGTAGAGAGAGAGAGAGAGATAGAGAGATTGACAACACACTAGGGACTGGAAGATGGGCCAGTCCCCTCCTTGTGGAGTTAAATAATTGACAAGGAGCAAGCTCCTTTATTACACATAAAAGTTCTTACTTGTAGATCTTGAAAACAAGATCATGGTTCCTTGCACGGTATACAACCGGCTAACACTTGCACAACTTGGAAGTTGGCACCTTTTGATCCTTCTTGAGTCTCCTTCTCTCCTACACAATATGTGTAGGGCTCTCCTCTTGGAGCTTGATTTCAGCAGAGCTTCCCAGCACTTGCACATTCTCTTCTCCTTTTGGAACTTGATTTTAGCAGAGCTTCCGTAGCTCTTGCACCTTCTTTTCTCCTCTTGGAACTTGATTTCAGCAAAGCTTCCGCAGCACTTGATTTTGGCAAAGCTTCCATAACACTTGCACCTTCTCTTCTCCTCTTGGATGCATGCAAAGTGATGCTTCCTTCACCTCTCCCACACCCAAGGAGAACCTCCTCTTTTATAGGCTTTCAAGAGCTTCTCTTCTTGGAGAGAGACTTGAGTGCCAAGATTGGAAAGGTTGATCTTCATGCAAGTTGTGGCTGTTCCAAGACCTACTTTGTAACACCAATTTCGAGATATCTCTCTGTGCGTTGCTCGGATGAAAAAATGTCCAAGACAAAAGTTGTAGATCTCATTGTTTTCAATAACCATTGCAAGCTGTTTTTAGAGATCGTCTTTCTATCGTGAGATATTTTAAAAATGGATTCACCATGTCTATTTTAAGAAAAATAACTTTTTAAATTGTACTATTAACTTGTGGTCATGCAACCACCTTAAGCCATAGATAAGGAGAGTTCATTAAATTGCATTGGGCCTCAACCTTAAGATTGAATTCCACACAAAAGCTTGTGTCATTTTAGACCTTAGAAAGAGAAAATCACTTCTCTCCTTACTTCCAGAGGATCATGTCTCTCATCTCTCTTACTGAGAGAATTACCTCTCTCGTCTTTCTTAATGAAAGAAAAGACCTTAAACCTTGACTTGTAAGGGAGAGGATGTTCCCAAATGAATGCAATGCTCATTACACACAAGTAAACGTTCCTAGGAGTCCTCGGATGCACACATAAATACATATACACAATGCTAATGCACTTCCTCTTCTTAGAACTCAATCTATCTTCATTTATGTGTAACTCCTTGGTTCTTGTGTACACTCTTATACTTGGGAGACACGTCTTTCCCCCTTCATAACTTGTATTGCCTGTACCAGATATCCCCATCACAGTGCTCTGATCACCCCATTAAGTGATGCACTAGGAATACTGGTCTCTAAATGGTCTCATGGCCATGCTAGATCATCATCAACGCTTAAAGAAAAGCGAGTCATTAATTTATTGACATAACTTTATTAAATAGAGAATGTGTAATAAGCAATCAATTTAGTGGCACTCAATATTATCATCTGGTTTGAAATTCTCTTTATCTCCTGTATGAACTAGAACAACAAGCCTTTGTCCACTTAAATGTTGTAGTAGTTTTCTCATTGAGAGAGAGAGAGAGAGAGAGAGAGAGAGAGAGAGAGAGAGAGAGAGATTATGTGACTTTATCATCACCTCTCTAAGGGGACATGAATTTTTTTTTTTGAACAAGGAAAAAATCTGTATGCACAACATTGCTTTAACTTTAGAAGACGAGATTCCATTCCTTGATCACTCTTAGCACATGCGGCACGAACCATGTGTTTGAACCTGCATGCATAGAATATTGATCTTTATATGCATGGATTTTTAATGATATTTTGGAATGTGTTGTGAATGGAATAATATGTTACTTGTTCCTTTGAATGAGTGGTTGGAGTTCCTTGAGCATTGTTGCGAGAGTTCAATTTCAGACATGGGGACACCTTGCTCATGAACCAAGGCACCCATCACTAGCCTTCTAGCCACAATCATTTGCAGGTGTCGAGGTCCAGCTGCACTAAAGTCTCTTACCATTTCCTCTATGGTCTTTCATACCTGCTTGACATTAGCTCTACATGTGCCTCTTTGCACCTCATGGTTATGTGTGCCTTGATGAATAAATAGTCTTGACATTAGCCTTGTTGACATCACATAATACACTACATGCTCGCACTTGGAGAGCAGAATGGGAGGTTCTTACAATAGAAGCATCCAAGGCTTCTGAGACCAATAGTTGACATTCCAATAGTTGGTATAGTGGTATTGAGTTTACTTGCATGGCGTGTATTTGGACTTGATTAGTGCGATTTACTTGCAATGGGGTATTAGAACCATGTCATGCTATTCTGCAATCACTTTAATGATATTGAAGCGAATGAAGAATCTTGCACCTGTCCATGCCACCTTGTTTGGGGAGCTAAAAATCGGGCACTCTATAGCTCAATAGATTCCATTCTTCAAGCGCTTTCCAATGATAGGTCACATATCCACATGCACTCTCTCATCAGCCATCCTAGCCCACACACACACTCTTCTCTCATACACCCTCGACCCTAGACCCAAATAACTAAGATAAATGTGGGCATCACAGCGACTCCTTTCTAGACGGGCAGAACGATCCTAATCCACATGCACTTGCACTCTCTCTTCATTCCCTCCAAAAAAAAGTCCATACAACTAACGTATTAAAGTACAATCATATTAACTAATTAATTAGTATTACTATTACAACACATTCATTTATATGAAATGATTAATACTAATATATAAATTAATAAATAAGTTAGGTAATATTAATATACTAATGGTTCACTTCATACTAATTGATTACTATAATAGCTAATTAATTTATAAACTAGTTGATAAACATGAACTAAAAAATAAGTTAACTATTATCAATTAAGAAATTAATTAATAATTTAATTGATATAATTTGATAGATACACTAATTAACTAATCAATGAACTAACTAATACCATCTTAGTAAATATTGTTTGATTTATATTAAATCATTAAAAATTTAATTAATAGATTAATATTAATTAAATAAGTAATAAATAGTTTTTATTACTAAATAACTATGTGATAGAAGTATTTAATATTTTAAATAAAATAAATACATAATATTACCTTTAGCAATTACTACTTGAATAAAAGATATTTATTGATTTCTAAAAACCAATTTATGACTAATTAAATATATTTAAGTAATTTATAACTAATTAATAAATATTCAATTATTAATTTTAATGAATTATTTATTAATTTTAAGTAACTAATTATTGGTTATTACCAATTGTTACTCATTAAGTAACTAATATAAAATATAATGTTATTTATTAATTAATAATTAATTTATTAATCAAATAGTAATTAACTAGTTAATTAGTTAACTTGTTAAAATTAGTAATTAACTAATTTGTAATTAATATTATTTAATTAAGTAATTAGTAATTAACTAATTTTTATTGGTATTAGTAAAATACTAATTACTAAATAACTAATTATTGATTAATTACTTGATTAACTCATTACAAACTAATTAACTAATTACTACTTAATTTAATACCCAATAGTTAATTTATTAATAATTAATTAATTAGTTCATAATTAATTTTATTTGCTTATTATTTCATACAATAATTATAAAATTAATTAATTAATTATTATAATTAATAAATTAGTTATATGATTAATTATTTAATTAACTAGATTAATTATTAAGTTATTTAGCTAGATTAATTATTTTTTATTAATTAACTAATTAGTTAACTAATTACTATTAAATAGTAATTACTATTAGTTAATTACTAATTACAAGTAATTACTATTAGTAACTACTATTAATTAATTAACTAATTAGTAATTAATTAATTTTAATTCCTATTAGTAAGATATTAATTACTAATTAACTAATTATTAATTATTTGATTAACCATTAATTATATAATAATAATTATTGATTAGAAATTAACTAATAAATAAATAAATAATAATTAGTTAGTTAATTATTTTTTCCATTTAGGAGAAATTAATTAACGTTTTTTACTTTTTTTGGGTCTTTATATGCGTGTGTGGAGAGAGAGAGAGAGAGAGAGAGAGAGAGAGAGAGAGAGATTGAGAACGGACTTGTGGCGAGCTGGTGCGGGTGGGCGGGTGTGGCTCAGTGAAGACAGGCGGGCAAGCGGGTAGGCATGGCGTGGTCAGGTACGCGCTAGGAAGGAGGCGCCAATGCTAATTTCTTAGAACCTTCCCCTCTCCCCGACAAGCCCCCCCCCCGTAAGGGCTTTGTAGCTATACCATGCCGTTGCTACCGATTGCACCTATATAGGGAGTAGCAGTGACTCAAAGCCCTGCCTTGTTTCCACTCTACGTGTGATTCCCTACGCCCAGTTGTGAATCCTCTTATGTGCGGCGTCACGAGGGTGTAGTCCTGGGATGTGTCTATGTTGTCCCGCTTTTGGATTGAATAATACAAGAGTATACCTTGAGCTCATATTGTGTTACCTTTCTGTGCCATGTTGAGTGCACAACAAGTGCAGGTTTATCACACTTGGTATCAGAGCAACTCTTGCTCGGAGTGAAGGAGTGCTCATGGAAGCAGGAGGAAAGATCCAGTGCCCCAAAGAGATCAAAGTCGTAACGACCCACAGCGCGACGCCTTGGGGTGACGCCCCAACCTCGACATCCCACCGTCTGAAGACGTGATGCGGCTTCCCTGCGACACGACCCACACCACCACAGGCGAAACGCGGCTTCCCCACGTCGACACCACCACCAACCACATGGAGGACGAAAGGGAGAACATCACCCTCCCGACACTGAAGGAGAGAAAGAAGAGTAGGGGACAAGAATGGAGAGTGGCCCAAGAGGAGAAGGTGGCCGAACTAGAAAGACAATTAGATGGTATGTCAGGCATTCTAGAATCAATATGGAGGAACATGCAGATGAAAGAAGAAGAGGAAGAAAGGAGGAAAAAACTAGAAGTAGATCAGGGCTATAGAGAATGGGTGAGTCAACAAGAAGAAGAAGAGAAGAGACACCGAATGCAAGAGGAGATGGATAGAACGGGTAGAGAGGAGTCATCTAGGAGGGCGCAAGATACAAGGAAGGAGAAGGAGAAAGTAGTAGAATTAGGAAGCAAAAAGAAAGACAAGAAGAAGGAGAAGAAGCACCATCACAAAGAAGAGGAAGATAGCAGTAGTTCAGAAGATGATTATGGAAAATTCAAGATGCCCCAACCCGCCAAGTACAAGGGAGAGAGAGATGGGTTGGTTCTGAAGAAATGCATCGCAGAGGTGGATAGGTACTTAAAGTATTCAAGAATTACCGAAGACAGGAAGGCGGAGGTGGCAGCCATTTACTTGGAGGAGGACGCTGCCAGTTGGTACTTGTTAGAACAAGAGCAGGGCCACACAATCTGTTCGTGGGAAGAACTCCAGGAAGAACTGAAGGACTACTTTATTCCAAAGCTGGAGAAATTCAAAGTGAGAGATGAATGGAGGAACCTCAAGCAAGCACAGGGAAAGATGAAAGAGTATGTCAGCAAATATAGGCAAATCATGCTGCAGCTACCAAATATGGATACATACACTAAGCTACATGGATTTTTGTTTGGGATGCAAGAATGGGCTAGAAGAGATATGGAGAGACAGGAGCCAACAAGCTTAGTAGAAGCCATGAGAATGGCTGAATGACTGGTGGACCTGGAAGGCAGAAGAACAGCACAAGGGAATCAAAATAGGTTCAACAACAACTTCAACAACACCTTCAACAACAACAACTCCTGGAACCAAAGGTCCAATGCTCCTAGAGAGGCATTCACAGATACAAGGAGTCAAAACACCACTAACACCACGGCCGTATCCCAAACCACATTAGTACCAAGAGGAGCAGCAGGGAGATGGGGAAACAATCACTACAGGCCAACCCCTAGCACATCATATGGGCTTGCAGGATCAAATACATCATGGTGGAGACCCCCAGGCCCTTCCACCAACATCAGATGCTTCAGATGCGAGGGTCCACACTACCAAACAGATGCCCAATAGAAGAGACAGCTTCATCGAGTGGATCAAGGGTGAATGCAACTTGTGCATATGGAGGAGAAGAACCACAACCACTGCGTATCCAGGAAATTCCAAATGGGAGTGAAGAGAGCATGGACCACCCAAGGGTAGGGTCAGTTAGTACTCGACCCCAATGCATGGCAGCCAGGGTAGCGGCAGTCCACCATCTATACATCAAAGGCCGAATGGGCGAAGGAAATCAACCTATCATGGTGGACACAGGAGCAACACACAACTTCATGACACCACAGTGTGTAGCAAAACATGGACTGAAGCTATCAAAAGACCCAGAAGGATTAACAGTAACATTCGCACAAGGAGAAGCCAAGGAAGTAAAACAAGTCTTTGCAGTCCAAGTGGAAGCTGACAAGTGGAAAGAGAAACTCAACTTCTTAGTAATCCCCATGGATGATTTTGAAGTGATATTAGGCTTAGAATTCTATGACAAGTATGTCATTGCAATGTTTGGTAAGGGTGTGAATGAAATGATGCTAGATATGCAAGGAGAAGGCGTCAGAGTACCATGCGAATGAATGCAGCTACCTGGTAGGACCCCAATCAAGGTGCAAATGAAGGAGAACAAGCCAGGAGTATCATGCCAAACAGTAAAACTAGCTGCAAACCAACCAAAGGGCCAGATCCAAAAAGCACCGGTCCAAGGGACCGTTATCAGGCCACGTATCATGACATGCAGTGCAAAGCAAGTCGAGAAATCAGTCAAGCAAGGAGATATGGTCTATCTGTGTATGATCCGACCAATTGAAGAAGAAGAAGATGGCAAGAAACCCAAACAACAGAAGAGGAACACAGAAGTGGCAGAAATACTTGAAGAATTCAAAGATGTAATGCTAGCCAAACTACCCAAGGGTCTACCACCCAGACGAGATGTGGATCACAAGATTGAGCTGATTCCAGGATCTGCCCCACCAGCCCGAGCTCCCTATCGCATGAACCACACTAAGCTCATGGAATTGAAGAACCAACTACATGAACTAGAAGAACAAGGATTCATCCGCCCTAGCAAATCCCCCTTTGGTGCTCCAGTGTTGTTTGTAAAGAAGAAGGATGGGGGACTTAGACTTTGTGTAGATTATAGGGCTCTTAACAAAATCACCATAAAAAACAAATACCCTATGCCCCTAGTGGAAGACCTCTTAAATAGACTGCATGGGGCCAAGCACTTCAGTCGGATTGACCTTAGATCAGGATACCACCAAATCCGCATAGCCGAAGAAGATATCCCAAAAATAGCCTTCCGTACCCGATATGGTAGTTTTGAGTGGTTAGTATTAGGGTTCGGCCTAAGCAATGGGCCAGGCACATTTTGTGGCCTCATGGATGGATTTTTTAGACCGGAGATAGATATCTTTATCATTATCTACATAGATGACCTCCTAGTCTACAGCAAGACCTTAGAAGAGCACAAGCAACACTTACGCCAAGTTTTTGAGAAACTGCGGCAGCATCAGTTATATGCCAAGCCAGAAAAATGTGAGTTCGCAGTGAAAGAATTGGAGTTCTTAGGCTTTTTTGTAGGAGCAGATGGAATCAAAGTGGACCCTAAGAAAGTGGAAGCTGTCCAAAGATGGCCTGTACTGAAAACTGTAAGAGAAGTGCGGGAGTTCCTAGGCTTCACAGTATTTTGTTGAAGATTCATCAAAGATTACAGCCTTATCACTGCCCCCCTCTCCCACCTCACCAAAGAAGACCACTCTTTTACATGGGGGGACTCCCGTCCTAAGGGTGCCGAACTTCACCAAACCCTTTGAAATCTCTACAGATGCATCTGACTATGGCATAGGGGGTGTACTGGTCCAAGAGGGTCACCCCATTGCGTATGAGTCAAAGAAATTTACCGATGCTGAAACAAGGTGGAGTACACATGAGAAGGAAATGTTGGCAGTCATCCACTGCCTTAGAAAATGGAAGCACTATGTTCAAGGTAAGCATACAATAGTCTTCACCGACAATATCTCCCTCAAATACTTCCAATCCCAACCCAAGTTATCAGCAAAGCAAGCCCACTGGCTAGACTTCCTAGCCGAATTTGACCTAGAGATTAAGCACAAGCCTGGCTCTACTAACAAAATAGCAAATGCCTTGAGCCGAAAAGTTGACCTGAAAGCTGTCAGTGTGGTCAGCAGCAACTTCATAAAACTTGTCAAAGAGGCCCTAGAACAAGATCAAGAAATACACAAGATAATCAAAGATGTGGAAGCAGAGAAGACACCACAGGGAATGTACACCTTAGAAGAGGGTATTCCATTTTTAGGCAAGAGATTGTATATCCCCAACAATGTGGAATTAAAGAAACTCATCCTGCATGAGATACACGACGGCAAGATTGGAGGCCACAAAGGGCAAAGCAAAACCTTGGAGGCCCTTAGGAAGCAGTTCTTTTGGCTGAATATGAAGGAAGAAGTGATAGACTACATCAAAACTTGCCCCACTTGCCAAATGGTCAAAGCACCAAGATCAAGACCAGCCGGACTACTACAGCCATTACTAGTACCTAACTGCCCATGGGATGTCATCGGCATGGACTTCATTGTGGAACTACCGGAGTCCCATGGGTACACAATCATCTTTGTAGTGGTGGACTATTTCTCCAAACAGGCCCACTTCATCCCGGCCAAACCACCACTCAATGCCAAGGAGGTAGCACGCCTCTTCTTCACACATGTATTCAAACTGCATGGCTTACCACTGGCCATTGTATCAGATAGAGATGGAAGATTCATGAGCGACATGTGGAAGGAACTCTTCAAGACTCTGGAAACCGAACTGAGATTCTCATCATCCTTCCACCCGGAGATAGATGGACAGACAAAACGAGTCAACCAAGGCATCGAAGATTACCTCCGCAGCTATGCTACAGTGGATCAGAAAGATTGGGCCTTGTACCTTGATGTCTTGGAATTTCACTATAATAGCTCCATCCACTCGGCTACAGGGTACACTCCCTTTGAGTTAGCCACAGGAAAAGAAGTCATTACACCACTGGCCTTAGCATCCGGAGCGACCAAAGCGGAGGATCAAGATGCAGAAGAATTCTTGAAGAAATGGAGAGATCGCAATGCAGCAGCTAAGCAAAGTCTCGAGCAAAGCAAGATAACAATGACAGAGCAAGCAAACAAAAAGAGAAAGGCTGTACTATTCGCCAAAGGAGACATGGTCCTAGTGAGCTCTAAGAATATGTCACTTCCCAAAAACATGACCCCCAAGTTCAATCACCGCTACTATGGACCCTACTGAATCACTCAAGTGCTGAACGAAGTCACTTACAAGCTGGACCTGCCAGTCAGTGTTTGTGTTCATAATGCATTTCATACTCGTCTTCTGCGCAGGTTCTATCCCGACAACCAATGGGGATGGCACGCACCAATGCTCCATTCCAATGGTCCCTTCAAAGTAGAAGCATTCCTCCGACGCCGGGAATAAAGAGGCTTCCCCGAATACCTCACCAAGTGGCACGGGCGTCCACTCAAGGAGGCCACTTGGATCTCAGAAGCGGAGGCCCGTGAATGCGGAAAGGATGCCTTTGCCCTTTGGCTCGAGGAGAACCCCCCTGCTCCTTCTACCGACCCTTGAGCCGCCCCAACACTCCAACAAATAATGCGGTTCTCAATCATAGACCCCAAATGTGCCTCCACTCCTCAAATGTAATCGAGTCGAGGGTGGACTCGCATGGTAGCAATCATCACAAATAACTCCATCAAACAAAAAAGCCCCAACGTCTTAGTGTGGCAGACACTGGCCAGTCTGATAGTATAGACTGTGTTAAGACCCCGCGGTCCCCTTAGACCGGCAGACACTGACCAACTTGCTAGGAAAAGCTGCATTAAGACCCCGGATGAGTCAAATAACAAACGCTACCCTTAGATTGCTGAGGTCAGCAATCCAGTAACGAGGGTCAGTGTAAGGGCTTTGTAGCTATACCATCCCGTTGCTACCGATTGCACCTATATAGGGAGTAGTAGTGACTCAAAGCCCTGCCTTGTTTCCACTCTACGTGTGATTCCCTATGCCCAGTGGTGAACCCTCTTATGTGTGGCGTCACGAGGGTGTAGTCATGGGATGTGTCTATGTTGTCCCGCTTTTGGATTGAATAATACAAGAGTATACCTTGAGCTCATATCGTGTTACCTTTCTGTTCCGTGTTGAGTGCACAACGAGTGCAGGTTTATCACCCCCCCCCTTTGGCAATTAGATCTTAACCTAGCCAAACCTCACCATGAAGGAAAGAAGATAGAAGACATTCTCTAGGAATATGACAACATTAAGTACCACGAAGAAATGATAATGCGGTGGTTGATACTTGAATTAGAAGGCTTTTGTTAATGCAATCTCCATGCCCAATAATCTTATGTTAGACATAGTAAGGTAGGCTACCTCGCATGATGAACTACAGTAAGACATATTATTTATTCTTCAATAGTCATATCCTTCCTAGAAAGAGAAGCTTTTGTAGATTTCAATCATAGATTAGTGATTCATGATAGCTTAGTATCTAGGCACTCATGATAGCTTAGTATCTAGGCACTCAGGCTACACCAGGACCGTGAATGCACTAAGAATGACTTACCATTGGCTAGGCTTTGAGTGCATTTTGCTCCATTGCATCAAAGAGTGCTTATCATATTAGTGACTAAAAGGTGAAAGGATCAAAATGCTAAGCATGTTGCATCTCCTAAGCATAAATTTGATGAAGTGGCAATGCACCAGTATGGAATAATGTGGCAAGTTTTTCCACCATGCAAGAAGGTTATGTTTCCATCCTAATGGTTGTAATCTACCCACAAAAGTAGCCCAAACTATCAAGACACAACTATGCTTTACTACTACTTATCATCCCCAAACCAGTGGGAAAATGGAGTCAATAAACCAAGAGGTCAAATATATACTCGTGGTTTGTTTTGAAAAAGAGCCACAAGGGTCGAAAGAGTCTTAGTGGAATGTGCATGTAATACCTTCTATACCATAGCATAAAAAATGTCCCCTTCAAGGAATTATATAAACAAGACCGCTTGTCTGCTCTAAACTTCTCTAACCATGCCATTAGGTGGAAGCCTCTAAGGTAATGATATTGGAAGAGATACACAAATAGACCAAGTCCATTTCTCAAGATATTAAGATTGCAAGAACAACTAGACCCATCAATAGGTGGTGTTCTTACCTATTATATTAACCGTTACTTATCCTATTGTCATTATATTAGAAAAAATTGTAGCCAAATAGATTATCCAAACCTTCTAGCATGAATAAAAAGACTCGGTGACTCTATTTCTAAAGAACTATTACAATTTTCCCGTTGAAGGATACCCAAGATGGGGGGAGAGAGAGAAAGGATGATGAGAGAGAGGACATGTGGTATGTGTAATTTTTTCTCGCCACAGAAAGCGGTCACCGATAGCCCCTTATTGGATGAAATTTTTTTCTGGTGGCCCATTCCTCGCGAGGGTAACATTTCACCTAACTAGATTTATGGGTTTTCTTAGGTTGCCCTTTGACCACTTTGTAGCAAAAAAACAAACCATAGTCCCGAGAATATATAGAATGGAGAAATAGAGTGATGGGAGAGGGATACCCAAGACGGGGGAGAGAGAGAAAGGGTGATGAGAGAGAGGACATGTGGTTTGTGTAATTTTTTCTCGCCACAGAAAGGGGTCACCGATAGCCCCTTATTGGACGAAAAATTTTTCTGGTGACCCATTCCTCGCGAGGGTAACTTTTCACCTAACTAGATTTATGGGTTTTCTTAGGTTGCCCGTTGACAACTTTATAGCAAAAAAACAAACCATAGTCCCGAGAATATATAGAATGGAAAGAGAGAGAAATAGAGTGATGGGAGAGGGATGAGAGAGAGAGACAACGTGAATAAAGCAATGTTTGAATGAGTGTATTTTTTAAGCAATAAAGTAATGTTTGAATGAGTGTGTATAAGGTTCTACTTTGTATGACTATCTCATATTATGCTTCTAGGAGTGTAAAGATCTACTATTTGGAAAATTCTCTCTCTTTCTTTTGCTCATAAAGTTAATTAAGTAAATATTTAATGAGTTGAGAAAATGTGGGGAGAGAGAGAAAGGGTGATGAGAGAGAGGACATATGATATGTGTAATTTTTTCTCGCCAGAAAGGGGTCACCAGAAGCCCCTTATTGGATGAAAAAATTTCCTGGTGATCCATTCCTTACGAGAGTAACTTTTCATCCAACTGGATTTATGGGTTTTCTTCACCTAATAAGGGACTGCCGGTGACCCTTTTTTGGCGAAAAAACAAACCACAATTTTGAGAACAGACAATGTGGGAAGAAGAGAGAGCAACAGAGTGCTGTTTTTTTCACCCAAGAGCAAAAAAAAAACCCGTATCCTATTGGTCTCTACTCTCCCCATGCCATATATTCTCAAATCAGTGGTTTGTTTTTTTGCCAAAAAAGGGTCACCAGCAGCCCCTTAATAGGTTTAAAAAAACCACAAATCTAGTTGGGCGAGGGAAGAGAGAGTAACAAAGTGATGGGAGAGGGATGAGAGAGAGAGAGACAATATGAATAAATCAATGTTTGAACATGTGTTTTTCAAATAATAAAGCAATGTTTAAACGAGTGTGTATAAGCTTCTACTTTGTATGACTATCTCATATTATGCTTCTAGGAGTGTAAAGGTCTACTATTTAGAAAATTATATCTCTCTCTTTCACTCGTAAAGTTAATTAAGTAAATATTTGTTAATTAGTTGAGAAAATGGGGGAGAGAGAGAAAGGGTGATGAGAGAGAGGACATGTGATATGTTTTCTCGCTAGAAAAGGGTTGTTGACCCTTATCGGACGATTTTTTTTTTTGGCAACCCATTTCTTGTGAGAGTAATTTTTCACCCAATTGGATTTGTGGGTTTTCTTCCCTAATAAGGGGATGCTGGTGGTGTACCCCTTTTTGGCGAAAAAACAAACCACAGATTTGAGAATATACAACATGGAGAGAATAGGGAACAATAGGTAGGGTACAATTTTTTTTTTCACCCTATTCTCCACATGCTGTATATTCTCGGATTTGTGGTTTGTTTTTTTGCCAAAAATGGGTCGCCAACAACCCCTTAATGGGCAACAAAAAATCACAAATCTAGTTCGGCCAAAATTTACTCTCCAAGAATGGGTCATTAAAAAAAAAAATCGTTTGATAAGGGCCCCCATTCTCTCTCCCCAAAAATTTATTCTTGGAGAGTAAATTACACATATCGTGTGCTCTCTCTCTTTCATCACTCTTTTTCTCTTCCCCTATTTTCTCTCTCCTTCACCTATAAAGGGACCCATTCCCCCTCCCCTCCTTTTTCACATTGCAAATCGTTCCACTCTTTGGTATGTGACTCTCTCTCTCTCTCCACACCTCTCTCTCTAACACAGTCACACATACTCTATCTCATCCCCCTAGGCTTTTCCCCTCTCTCTCTATCCCCCTCCCCCTCCCACACACACACTCTCTCTTCCTCTCTCTCTCTCACTCACACACACACACACACACACACACACACACACACACACACACTCACTCACTCACTCACTCACTCACTCACTCACTCACACACACACACACACACACACACTCTCTCTCTCTCTCAATCTATCCCCACCTTCCTCCCCCTCTCTATCTCCCCCCTCTCTCTATCTCTCTCCCTCTCCCTCTCTCTGGCTCTCTCTCTCACTTTCTCTCCATGTATTTGCCTCACACACACACACTCTCTCTCACACACACACAATTGGTATTTTATTGGCAAAAAATTGAGTTTGTAAGAAGTAACCCTAAGCCCCTCTATCATTGCCAAATCTGGTTTCAAAAGACAAGATTATGTCACCCTTTACGAGGGCAATGAAAGGATTACAAAAGGTTTAATCCGACAAACGCTCCCCTAACCAAGCTTTCTCCTTGGATGAGTGAGAGTTCTTAACATCATCGTGTATTAGAGGGGTGTGATGGCCCGTGGCAAAGGCAATACTGAGATTGACATTGAGAAAAACACAATTGTGCGATGGCCAATTTAATAGACGGTAAGCAACTCCTCTCTTGGTTTTTGTTATGATTGCGCTATCTCCCCCTCTTACCCTATTCGGATTATTGTTTGCAGGAAAGAGAGCGACGACTAGATGAGTCTCCCGAGGACTCTGACTTGCCTCCACGATCTATAGCAAAACGACAAGCTATTGTCATCAGAAACATGCAATCACAAGGGGGGAGTCGCCCTCCAAGAGTGAGAGGAAGAGTAACACAAACACGATCATGCTATAGGCAACCATTGCAACTGCATGTGGGGAAGGAGTGACATCAGGAGAGGTGGGCATGCTTCGATAACGTAGGCGAAGAAGGGAAAGAGAAAGCTCATACTATCAGAGAGTGATACTAATGAGGAAAGCAACGACCATCACAACATCGAGTCCTTTAGTACACAGCAAGGGCGTGGTTGTATGCAACCCAAGAAGAATCAAGCACAAAGAACTGAAAAGAAGTGCATGACAGATGCCGGTGAAATGACTAGTGAGACCGCTCTCACAGTCACTTGTAAAAAACATATTGTGCAAGCATGCATAGAAGACCAGTTGGAAACGTTGCTGGTGAGTGCTTGCAAGAGATGGCAGTATGATTTAGATTATGGTTTTTATTTCTTTACGTTGATTAGACATTAATTACTTCATCATCTCATTCAGATACGGATATCCACCCCTTTGCCACCCATCCCATTATGTCGTTTGGTTTCCATGTCTACAATTAGATAAGTCACATCGAGGTACAAGTAACTCTCAGAAACCTTTTTTAGCAACGGGTACGTTAGAGGGATGGGTATATTCATAGTATCATTGGAGACTCCAAGACATTAGTGCAAGGAGGTTGATAATATGATTAGAACTGAGTGGGACCCCCATTGGCTAAAGAAGCATGAGGACTTCGAGGCAGAAATTAGTGGCACCGATTGGGCCTTTTTGTCAAATTGCATATTTTTTATGTTTGGGATGGTAACCATCAACTCACAGCATGGATGAATAAGATACGCACATGTGAGTGGCCCCTAAATTGTAGGACCTTAACATTCTGCAATGTGTTTGTTTCTTACATCATCCTTAACATAATTGATTGTTTGCAATAGCCTTTCTAGATAACGCGAGGCAACACATGCGCGTTGATTGTCACCTTGTGAAAGTGACGTGTGGCATAGGGGGAGATTTTGTTAGCTATTTCTCATACTAATAGGTATGCGATGGATCATATTCATGAGATCCTAATATGCATGAGATCATAATATAGGATGTACATAGGCAGGCACAAAAGGGGGTTGTCCATACCTCATATCCAGACCTTGTTTGTGAAGCAAGGATACTAGGGTAGGCTGACCACAAGGTAACTGATGAGGCAAAGGCATGGGTGCAAGCGCACAGAAAGTCGGTGCCCATTCCTGCATGGTACAAGGCACTATTGATTGCACTTGCCCACGTTATGTGGAAGGTAGGTAGTTCTTCAAGCTATCTTAACAATGTTTTTATTGATGCATTTTTTCCTAATGCAATGATGTTGTCCCTAATTACCAAGTGCAGGATGAGTATGATATGGCAGTGCAACCGATCGAACAGAAACGAACATAGCTCTTCGACTATGAATTTAGAACCAAGTGGGGCGAGGCATAGTATAGTGTTAATGAAAAGTTCATCAAGAAAACTCGATGTTTGCTAAGAGTTGTAGACCCCAGCCTTAGAGAGAAGTGGCATCAGTAAGTTGCTACCTCTTTGTACATGCCATCTATTTGTACTCAAAATACATTGGTCCAAAGTAACAATAATTTTGTCAATGCAGTATTGTCTCATGCCTAAGAGTGGGGCTCCAAGACATGGGATGTATTGAATGAGGAGAGAGTATACACATTGGCATCCTCAAAGCTAAACGAGACAAATCGCGTAAGGATATTGAAGGCCATGGAGACAGGAAAATTCGAACATTGATGGGCATGCCTGAACGTAAGTTATTCTTGTTCACCTAAATTATGTGCATCATAAGTTTGACGAATTGGTATTAAATGACATAGCTTTGATTCAAGCAGATGAAAATGCACCGTTTCGAAGTTGGGTAAGACAAGAAATCTTTTGGGCCATGTTGCAAGATGATGGAAAGAGATTGCTTTTGAGTTGGGAGGACTATTATAACATTCAAGTGGAACACGATTTGTTCTTCCAATACACCCAAGAGATAAAGAGAAAACATAGAGAGCAAATGTTTCACACTATTTTCCATGATTTCAAGCCAGACGAAGATATAGAGTCACAGAAGTCAACAAAGTTAGTAGCATGGAGGCTTCTATACAGGTAGTTTACAACATCCTTCTTTAGTAGCATGTCTACAGTGCTATCTTACCAATCCATTCAAGAATTGTAATGGTGACTTTGCAAGTCAAGTTCATGTAGAGGTAGATGGAGAGGAGGGCTATACAAACTCTGCCAGGAGAGTGTGAGGATTGGGAAAATGTGCAGGAGGATCAGTGTGTGTATGAGGATTATGACATAGAGCAAAAGTGGGATAAGGAGGTATATCGAAGATGCCCTATTTTCCTCAACTATCCAAAAGGTGAATACCCCTCCAATGAGAAAAGTTTGTACAAAAAATACTCAAGCAAAAAACAAACACAAGAGACACAAGGATCCAAAGGCATGGCAAGCAAAATGAGTTGTATTCTTAGGAGTATATTGCACTTTGTTGTCTCCTAATGAAGAGACTATGATGGGTTCATAGGAAACTGATACTAGTAGTGCGGTTACTATAAAAAGAAAACAGAAGAGCATGCGCACATCCAATATCATTGAAGAGAGGCCAAGCAAAGATTAGTCCTCATCACCAATTAATTTGGTTTCTCCACATCTAAAAGGTTTGATGTTTTGAAGTACTATAGCCAAGACATCTCTTGTGTCCCTCCAATGGAAATATTTCCTTGAATATGAATTATAACCACCAAACCATGTAGGCCCCTTCGTTGATACCACTAAAGAGCAGATCGCAATGGAAGGCATCACCGAGGAGGTCTGCGACATTGGCATGGATAGAAGGATACAACAAGTCCTTCCAGATCTTGCAGTGGAGAGTGTTACCTTACACACTGTTATAGAGAGATGCACGACAATGATGAGAAGTAGTGAGGCATCACATGGAATTGACACACGTATTATAGAGCACCAAGATGGTAAGCTTGCTTTTGTACAAAACTCATGATGTGAAGGCACGTCATTCTTGTTCATTGTCACCAAAGTAACATCAACAATAATTCTTTACATGCAGAGGGTGAAAGAATTGAGTGTCTTGGATTTGAGGTCACATCGGACGTGGTACGTGTGCAAAGAGGTAAAGAAACGATGCTTGTGAATTTCACACATGTCATGATTCGATGATGTCAAAGCTTTAAAATATTCTCTCATTATATGACGTTAATAGTGATGTGTGTCCCTATGTAGGGAAGGAAAGAATGTAAGAACACGAACTAGCCATGCTAGGGGACGTGGCAGCTACCGGTAAACAAGAGTGACTCGTGGTTTTTTTTTTCCCACAATACAATGCCAATAAGAATGGTCTGTATTTTTGCAAAGGGGGATATAATTTTTTATTTTCAACCTATAATGTTGGAGGATGTGCCAGTCATAGACACTAGTAAACTAACATGTCTCAATAATACTATCTACAATAACATTTTGAATGAAAAATATGTTGCTAATTATGAATTTATCATGCAGAGGGCCATACTCAAAGTCACGTGGAAGTCCACTTGCAAGACATCATCTCCCACGAAGCTACAATGGTGCAAGATGTTCCAACCACACATGTAGGTAAACAAACATGTAAGAAGAATATTATCTATCGTTAACATTCAGTAAGAAGAATATGTTACTAATCAAGGAGTCAATGTACAGAGGTCCACAACATTGAAAGCCCCATGGAGGACCCCTTGCAAGTCATTGTCTCCCATGCCACTGTGATGGCAAAGGTGGAGTGGCATACTGTTTTATGCAACCCATTCGAGATCGGACATGCATCGCAAAATGATCAGCCAAGTGAGGCATTGGATAAGGTCAACCAAAACAAGCTGGTCGAGGTTGACGAAGAAACTGCTAACACATCATGCGATATCATGGTGGTTCGTCTCCTTGAAGATGGTGCTGTACATGGATTGGGGGATGGGATTCCGTCATGGAACTCCCATACTGAGGCAGAGTCAGTCGATGCCATGTATTTGGCTGATCGTGTTCTCAAGGATGCACGGATGTTACTTTTCCTTGCCACAACACACTCCATGGTAGAGCTTGTCGCAGGTTGTGGAGGATGGACGCCGACAAATTGAGTCAGGGTAGAAGTGTTGGGCCTTACGTATGGCATAGGTTTTTCATTGCAAGATGCTTGTATATGTCATTGGAGGTAGAGAGGTGAGAGCTTTAAAGTCATGATATGCTCATGCTAGATACTATTTATGTATCACACTTGTTGGCTCCATTTAGTGAGCACAATTACTAAAATTAGTGTTTCAAGCTTTAGATGCGGGTACATGTGCTATATATTCTAGTGTACATGTGTTCAGATATCACTTACAATGGAATCATTCCTCTGGAGTTCACAAAAGATGACATTATTCTGAATGAGTAGATGCGAGATACATCAGGATCCCCAATGAGAGGTCAATATGAGATCCAATGTTGTTAAACTAATGTAGATATGTTTTGTAAACATTTAGTAGATTTCTAATATGTTATATGACTACCAAGTATTGTAGGTGGCATGCAACGTGATAGGGCTTTTTGGAGCTCCTTCTTGCAAACATACACAAAAGAAGGGGACACCAATTTAGATTGTAATGCGGGATGTGGTGACTTTGCATCGGCAGGGCTAAATTCCAATAGATTGATTGCATGTCTATATCGCTTCGTCGAAGATGGAAGATATCTAAGAGCAAAGGTAACATGCTTACATAAACTTGCACAATATCTGATTGTAATGTAGTGTTCTTTTTCGTCATACCAGTACATGGGTAGTCACCCTTCCACAAGTTCATGTACAACTACCTCCCACAATCCGAAAATTAATCGTGTTTGATATGAATGGGGTGCTTCTACATAGGTGGACAAAGCAAAAGGGATCGTTACCAGTGAAGCCCCTAGAAGTAGACATGTATTGGGTGATTTTGCAGCCAGAGCTCTCCAGGTTTTTGAAGGAAATATCTACATTGTTTGACATTGCCATTTGGAGCTCCATGAAGGAAGACAACTTAAGTGAGCTACTCTAATTGGTTAGAAGTTAATGTATGAACTCATCAAAGTAAGCACCAACATTTGTATTCCAATATGGACAAGGAAAGTGCAGGCAAACTCCCACAGCAACTTCTGCCGAAAGGAGTTACACAAAGCCTCTTTTAATGAAGTGTTTTGACAACATTGATTGGTTGCACTTCAGCCTAACAACAACACTATTTGTGGATGATAGCATGGAGAAGATGCAGATAAACCCACCCAATACCTTTATATGCCCACCCCCATTTGAGGGAAACCCCATGGACACTATCCTTTGGAGTACATGCTTCCCTACTTGACCGAGCTAGTGTACTTTTGTGGTTCAATCCTAGGCTTTGTTAAGGATCACCAATTCCACCCCCTAGCAATGGAACTCGATTGATATTTGATGTGCATGATGAATATGTACTTTTAGAATTATCAGTTTCTTTTTATTTACAAGCGCAATAAAATGAGGATGAGAGGGAAGAGGAGAAAGAGAGAGGAATGTGCAAGTGAAGGAGATTGTGTATAGGCATTCGCTCAATTGCAATACTCCAAGATGTGTAAACAGAGCACATGCAAAATATCTAGGGAAGGGTGGAGTGTAGAAACATGCATACATGTGAATGTATATGTGCACATTGGATTGAGTAACAATGAGATAATATTGTTGTCTTGATATTAACTATTCGAAAAAAGTGAAAAACAATAGGTATCATACGTTACTACAATGAGTGTAACAAACTATTTGATACCTATCCTCTTGTAGTAAGTACACACAATAATGCTCGATTGAAAGTAGCGAAAACATGTGCAATGTAGTTTTGCTTATGTGTGCACAATGGAAGTGATATATCAAGATATAATATCAAATCATGCACATAAAAGTGAAAGGTATGTGAATATATATATGCATGTGGGATAACAATGTGATATTCCTTTCCTCCTGATATTAATAGCCAAAAATGTCTAAGACAATTTACCTCATGCAAACCCTTGATCCTTTGTAATAATAAGAGGGTTGTGAAAAATGGATGGATGACCCTTGCAAAATTAAGAGAGGGAGAAAAAGAAGTTGCTAATTTAGAGAGAGAGAGGGGGGGAGAGAGAGAGGTTGCTATTTGAGAGAGAGAGAGAGAGAGAGAGAGAGAGAGAGAGAGAGAGAGAGAGAGAGAGAGAGAGAGAGAGAGAGAGAGAGAGAGAGAGAGAGTGTGTGTGTGTGTGTGTGTATAAGAGGGGGAGAAAGAGAGGAGTTGCTTATTTGGTCTAGTGCTCTCTGATCTAATATTCATTAGTTGCTTTATTTAGTTGCTATATTTGAAGGAGAGAGAGAGAGAGAGAGAGAGAGAGAGAGAGAGAGAGAGAGAGAGAGAGAGAGTAAAGAGGGAGAGAGAGTGGGTATATATATAGTTGTGAGCGACACAAGGAGAGAGAGAGAGAGAGAGCAAGCGAGAGAGAAGGTGAGTTTGAGAGAGGGAGAAGTTGCCAATAGAGAGAGAGAGAGAGAGGAGAGAAAATGGAGAGAGAATAATTTGTGGAAGATGGGAGAGAGAGAGAGAGAGAGAGAGAGAGAGAGAGAGAGAGAGAGAGAGAGAGAGAGAGAGAGAGAGAGAGAGAGAGAGAGAGAGAGAGAGAGAGAGAGAGAGAGAGAGCTTAGTTAACATGGGGGGAGAAACATGGGAGGGGACGGTAGTGGTGAAAGTGGTGGAGGTGGTAATGACAGCGGCAGTGGAGGCGGCGTTAGAGGTGGTGGTGGTAGAGGCGGTAGAGGTGGCAGTAGAGCTCGAAAAGCTCGAGTTGAGAGAGAGAGAGAGAGAGAGAGAGAGAGAGAGAGAGAGAAAAGAGAGAGAGAGAGAGAGAAAAGAGAGAGAGAGAGAGAGAGAGAGAGAGAGAGTGTGTGTGTGTGTGTGCGCGCGCGCGCGCGTGTGTGTGTTGTGTGAGAGGAGAGAAAGAGAGATAGAGATAGAGAGAATGAGCTACTTACATGGAGAGAGAGAGAGAGAGAGAGAGAGAGAGAGAGAGAGAGAGAGAGAGAGAGAGAGAGAGAGAGAGAGAGAGAGAGAGAGAGAGAGAGAGAGAGTGTGTGTGTGTGTGTGAAGATGGTGGCGAAGGTAGTGATGGTGGTGAAAGTGGAAGTGGAGGTGGATATATCTAAGGCTAGAACAAGTGAACTATGTGGAACAAGAATAAAGGGGTTGCTTTTAAAAACTTGCTCAAAAAACTCGCTTCTTGCCCTTCCCCAAAAAGCATTGTTGTTGAAATAGAAAGATTTTATTGCCTCTCACTTCTTGCCTTTCCCCGAAGAAAGATTTTATTGCCTCTCCTTTGAGAACCACCAAAGCCTTTGCAGAGTTTGTTAGATGATGAGTTACATGGTGGTAAAGAATTTAGGAAAAATATGTGTGCATATAATGCTACCCTTGCTTTTGTATTGCTAGGCTCTAAGATTGATGATTCATTGCTTGCCTATCAAAATGGTTATACATTTCGAGTTCATGGTTCCATATATTATCATATTGGGTCAATGTTGCCAGATGTTCATGGTAGCACAAGACCTCCATAGTTCACATAGTTGTAGGTGTATGATACTGAGCATGAAATTTAAAACATGATGTTTATCATACTAAATCTTGATTTAGGGACCTTGGTTTCATTGTAAGAGATAATGCATGCTCACAATTTTTATAGCCGTGCTTTTTGAGTAGTTGTTTGCTAAGAGAATGCATGAGAATCATGCAATAACAAATGGCAATGAGGTTGTGGCTGTTATTCTTGGCCAAGGAGACCGTTGACAGCTTGCATCGCCATGACATAAATGTAGATACAAGGATAGGTGTTTGTGTTCCTTTGTCCAACTTGCATTGAAGCTATTTGCCTTTGTTGTATGTTCTTTTGCTTCCCAATGAGGAGGATGGTTGGCATGTGAAGACCCCTTATAGTAGTGAGGATGAGGATATACATGTAGAGCAACAAAGATTGTGCCACATAGATGGAGTACTATACATTTCTTTGTCAAGTTTGGGATGACACAATTGCATGCTTGCTACAAGGTGGGACGTTTCTTTAGTAGTTTATGGTAGATGCATATTGTAGTATAGAGTAATGCAGCTCGAGTTGGTGCTGCTTGAATCATTCCAAATGTTTTGTTTTATTCTGGTCAGATTGAAGAGTTTTCTTCCAAAAATAAAAGGATATAATGGATACCCTTGCAAAAAAGAATTTATTTGGTAGATTTGCAACCGATGTCATTGTTGTGGAGTCTTAAAAATGTGGCTTACCACATTCACATATACTCTTAATATTGCAAGAACCATTTAAACCCAAGGATGTAGATCAGTATGATAAGTTCGTTTGTGTGAGCTTCCAAACTAAGACAAATTTCTTGAGCTGTTGAAGATCGTAGTTTCTTGCAATTTGAATGGGCCATGTGGTCATCTTGGGACAAATAGTCAATGCATGATAAATGGTAAATGTTTAAGACATTATCCATGGGGGTTCAAAAATACAGTTGTGGAAGATGATCATGGTTATCCTATTTATGTGATGAGAATCTATAGTAGACATGTATTGGTTAGACATGCATACCTTGACAATCATTGGGTTGTCCCTTATAATCCTTATCTCTCCCAAAAATATAAAGCTTGGGGGTCAATGTGGAGGTTTGTTCCACCATATGTATTGTAAAATATCTTTATAAGTATGTGTATAAAGGGCATGATTGTGCAACAACGAGGTTCCAATTTGTGGAAAACAATCCAACAAATACACAAAATGATCCTGAAAGAGTGTGCAATATTGATGAGATAGATATGTACCTTGATGGTTGGTATGTCTTTGCTTCAGAGGCATATTGGAGGATTTACGATTACTAATTCCACAATGGAAAAGTAGATGTCATTCATGTGCATGTGCACTTGCCAAGAGAAAATGTGATAATATTTCATGATGTTGACAATATAAGACAAGTGATTGCATATGACAACATTCACCAAACAACCTTGATAGAGAGGTTTGTGTGCAACTAGACACATCCAAATGCAAATGTGTTGCTTTATCAAGAGTTCCCTTCATAGTGTGAATTTCTTCAAGGAAAATTTGGACTAAGTGAAAAAAGGGGGATGCTTGTGGCTATATTTTCTTTGTGCCACCTTTTGCAGGTGAGTTCTATTTCTTGAGAATGCTACTCACAATATGCAAGGGTTGCAAATCTTTTGAGGATCTTTGAACAGTTGACACAATATTGTATTCATCATTCAAAGAAACTTGCATTGCAAAGGGCTTGCTAGAGAGTGACCATGAGTAGTACATGCACATGGAGAAAGTCGTGATGGTGTAGATAGACAAACAATTGTGTGCTCTTTTTGCAACTTTGTGATCCTGTGAGACCTAGCCATTTATGGGATCATTTCAATGTTCATTTGACAGATGATATTCCCCATCAATTGATTTCCTGAGGTGGTCATGATGATTCCACCCAACAAGTAGCTTTAATTTATGACTAATGCATTTGGAAGATATCTTGCAAGGAAACATGGCTGAAGAATATACTAGTTGATGTATCACTAAATTGTTGCCAAAGGGATGAACATCACAGTGAACATTCAAGATTCCACTAGAGCTAAAGAATACTTCCTCACATGATATTTCGATATAGGCTTGATTGATGGAGCTACTAAGGATTGCGTGCCTTATAATTTGGAATGAGGCGCTAATGATGCATTTGTATGTGTTTGAGGCACTAAATAGAACATTAGAAACATCTTAGATTGTAGCATGCCATTTAAAGGAAAGTTCCCTTTATGGAATCATATGGAAATGTTATGATTGTCTTAGAATATGTGGGTGTCCATGCAAGGAGATAACTTTGATAATCTAATTTTCATTGATTGGGTTCTCTCTCTCCGTAATAGTTAGGATTTCTTCAATGAAAATAGCCGTGTTGCAATTCCTTCGCACATGGTTTTGCATGGTGCCACAATGGATGATCTTATCTCACATGTCTATATGAGCATCTAGTCCATGTGTGACTATGTATCCTTATTCAATGATCATGCAATTTTGGCATCAAGAAACAAGGATCTTGAATCCTTGAATATCACTGCTTTACGAATAATGCTAGATGATTCTCATTTTTGCTATAGTGTTGAACCTATAGCAAAGAGTGATGTGAATTCCTTCGTTCACTCCACCAAGTACCATAAGTCCATTGATCTCGGCGGTGGGTTTCCTTCTCATTGTTTGGTGTTGAAAAAAAAATGCACTTATGATACTCCCATGAAACTTGAATCCTGCAATGGGCTCATATAATGGTACTAGATCGATAAGTAGGTAGTTCCATTGAAAGGTCTTAGAGGTTGAAACTATTGTAGGAAAATGAACATTGGTAAAATTGTCATTATACCTAGAATCACAATTATTTCAATGTCAGAAGGATTGCCATTCATATTGAGAAGTAATATGTTTCTTTGTATTTAGTAATATTATGTTTCTCTTTGTGCCATCAAGACTTTCTTTCTTTTGTTATTAATTTCAACAAGAAGTTTTCTAATTAATGTTGAGACAACTTAATTTTTTTTTGGTGGAAAAGGTGATCATTTTGAATATTACATTGTCAGAACGTGGAAATTTTCTTGTATTAACTTTGATGTTTTGATGCATATAAGTAAATTGATTGTTTCTTTCTTAAATAAAAAATTTTCATGCTTTATTTTGCATTCCTTAATGTGTTCAAGTTTTTTTTTTTCCAATTGCTTCTTTAGAGGTCTACCCCCACATACGAATACTACCCCACTTCAAAAACCCAACTCCGCTTGTAGGAGTAGTTCACTTCTATGTTGATAGATCCAATTATGCACTAGAGTCTAGCATTGTGGAGTGCCTACCTATTGTAGCATTCTAAGACTCTTCCACTTTGGCTTTTGTTGAGGTTCAATAGGAGGGATTTGTCCAATGCTTTTATGCATCGGTCCCTTTGGATTCTTCATAACTAAGAAAATTCATTCTTTGTGCATCCCTTAATATTGGGAGCATCATGAGTTATTGGATCTTTCGCGCTTAATTAGGGTGCATCAATTGCACCATGAGGTTATAGTGGCAAAAGGAAAAGAGATTCATGCGCGTAATTGTAATTCATGTGATCGGAGCCAAATTCTCTTTAATTTCAATTATTTTTAATGTGAAACTCTTATTTATGAGTGTTTTAAGTGTTCTTTGCAAGTAAAAGAAAGTTCTTAAAGACTAATGGTGGTGAACATTTGTACAAAAGAAACATGCACACATCATGATTGCACAATGTCATAGATGCTACCTTGCTATTTAGCCATGCTTATTTACAAAAGAGAACTTTTTAAGATGGCTTTTATTGCTTTGTATATTTGTTATGGAAATTCATGCTCTCCAACTTACTTATGGTTGTGATATTTTAATAAACATTATGTTTCTTATTGTTGTAATCCATCTATGTTGTGTGATAATGAATTCCTTTATTCTTCTATAGTGTATTCTTTTAGATGTGTTTTGAAAAAGTGTCTACAATGTTTTATTTCATATATGTTTGGTTTTATTGTTGTGAAAATTATGTATTGCCATCCTTTCAAAGATTGGTTCAAACATTCAAATATTGTGATATTTTTTTAACTTATATTGGTTTAGATGTTTGTAGTATGTTCTAAGCCCCCCTCTTTTTTTTGAGACCAAAGGGAAGTAATCGTGCACTAACATGGCTGCTTCTCTTTGCTCAAGAAAATGTAAAGTGAGCAAGATATAATAGTGCTAGCTTTGCATTAAAGCCACAAAGCACAATTAGTGGGCCTTGTTGACAACGCTCATAAGGTCACCTTGCGTGTGTGTGTGTGTGTGAAAATAAATTGAAATATTTATAAAGAGCCTTTTGGCCAACAAACACACTCAAAGATAGGTAGAAAACATCTCAGAGATTATAATCATTGCATTGCAAGAGGTAATCAATGGTTAGAGATAAGGTTCATGTGCTACCTTACTTTACCTACTAAGTCAAGCTAGAATATAATTTTGCAATTTTGTCCACATCAACTTGCTAACCAGGTTTTCAAATACTTTTGGAGCATAAACATTATCCCATTTCAAGCAGAGCAGTAAAAATTATTTCAATTTCCAAAGTGCATATTTCTAGAGATGCAAGGTCAAGATAAAATACCCCAATCTTGAGATAAGCTAGTCAAGCTAGGGTACAAAATGTCCAAGGTCAAGCAAGGTTGAAGTCCATGCAGCTACATAAGGGTGGAAGCCAATGCATGTTATTGAGGGCCCTTTGCTTTCACCGCAATGCAAGCGTTGGTTTGTAGTTGAAGATGGGATTCTAAGGCAACTTTTTTCCACCATGAAGATCAAGAAGTGGAGTTTTGGAATTTCATCCATGTTGGCTCGCTAACGAGCATCAATTTGATAGACATGACTCACAAGCATTGGTCTATCCAAGGAATGCAAAAATGCTTCATATCTATCTACTTGTAGATCCCTCAACATGGCCAAAACACATGTTCATCAAACAAGCTGTAAATTTGCAAACCTCCTGAAGCCCGAAGTTCACTTGGATGAACGGTTCAATAATGGCATTTTTCACTAGAATAGAGAAGGCTTGCAAAGGGGGATGAACCAGATGCTTTAATACCAATAGTTGAAAGCAATAGCAAAAGGGCAAAGCAAGACCACATGCAACAGTGAAGAATAATGGAGAAGCAAAGCAAAGCTCACGACTCTACTGATAAAAGATAATGAAAAAGAAGATACAAAAGATTAAGTAAACAATTCTAAAACAACTGAAGTGGGGTGTGTATATACCCAAGGTAAAAGAATGTCAAGGGAAAAACCATGGTGGTCCTCAGTGTGCTGCATACATCACCATAGTACATGCTACATCGAATGCAGTAATTGTGCTGTGTGTGTGTGTGTGTGTGTGTGTGTGTGTGTGTCGCAATCAGACAGCACCTACTCATGCACGTTGTGTCCACATCTTTTCTGGGTGAAACCATATAAAGACACATTTAACTGCTGCCTAACCATGTTCCCAAAGCAGTAGCAATCATACAGATTTCTTTGATCATCTTAAGTTCTCAAAAGGGCAGAGCTCCCCCCAAAAAAATCCAACTACCTTTCCAGACTGCACAAATGGCCAGCACTGAATTCAAGTAAAGTACTGTACGCACATCTTCCTCTGCTTTACTTACACCAATTAAAAAACTGGAAATTGTGGAAATGCGGACACCAAGCTGTCCTAGTTTATTACAGGAACTTTGTGGACAGAGCTTTGAAGTCGGTAAACACAATCATCCTGTCAACAAATGAATCATTACAGGCCATTCGAATCTGAAATCGTTATGCTATCTAATGAAGCACACGGGCAAAAATGCACCTGCGTACAGACACAAACACCAATAAAGACTGCATACACATGCACATCTCTATATCTTTCTCATCATGCTTTGGATCTCAAGCAAGACTCATTTCATGAGCAGCAATGGTCCAAAACTGATGTGCTATTTACCCTCTATTCATGTAGAGGCTCTGGTCTTCAAATCAAGTGAAAGCCAAAGTTGGTCTTTATTAATGGAATATAAGACTTGCATGATCTAACTTTTAAGCTTGCTAAATTTGGAGCACCCTCCTGTGAACGGAATAGAAACAGCACCTGAAGTTGCAGTCTCACTAGCCATGTCACCAGCCTGATTTCAATACCAGCGCACTTAGCAGTGTATACACAGATGCAGAAGAACCTCAAAGCTTACAAAAACTTAACTCTGTTGTGTTTCTCCCAACATAGCATGAACTGGAGGTTTCTCCTGAACCACTCCAATATGAGAGTCTGAGTCCTTGGTCTGTATTGCCCATTTCTTTAAAAGAGTTTTGTCAGCCTGAGCCTCCCTATATGACCTGGAGTTCTCTTTTGCATGCACTTCTGCTAACTCACCATAATTCTCAGCTGATTTTGCAAAGAAGGCTTTCTCATCTTCAGATACATTCCTTAGGAACCTTGCTGGGTTGCCCCCCCAAACCTGCATCAATCAAGAGGTCTCTCTCTCTCTCTCTGTGTGTGTGTGTGTGTGTGCGCACAGGCATGCACACGTGTGCATATGTGTGTGCGCGCATGTGTAATGGAACTGGAAGAATAAAACACAAATATACAAGCACTAAACAGTGAAAGCAGAAATCAGAGAAACTCAGAGGTGATCAAGAATGGCCTATGGAATCCATCACATAACCATGAGAACAAAGTACAATACCAAGGGTACACAGCTCACTGTGACTAGCAGCAATGCTCAGGATCTCTAACCCAATCTAAATGACTGAACAAATGAAAAAAGTAAGAAGAAAGGCATGCTATAAATAGCCACAAATAATGCCATAAATTGGACAGGTCTGCCAACAACACAGGTCTGGCCAGCAATCAGGTAAGACAGGTAATAAATGTGCTGGCTGCCTGCCACCCAGGCAGGAAATCTGCTGCTAGCCAAAGATATGTGCCACCCAGTCATATACCATTACCCATAATATGTACATGCTAACACCTTCTCTCAGATCATGGCTGATCAGTACAATGAATAGACAATGATAGCGACAACATACTACATACAACCATGACAACAGATGAACCATGGACAACCCAAGATCAGGCTAATGCTGGATGTGCTTCAGAGAAGACAATGAAGTCAATGTCGATGTCACAAGGCTGTGAAATTTTGATGTTTTGCTTAGCATTTGATTAAAGAGTTAATCAAATGTGCGAATGTGACTTGCACATGTGAGGTGTAGGTTAGTTATTTCATAGTGTGGATTGGGACTCCGAGATATTAGTTGGTGCCAAAGGCAAAAGTTGTAACAAGTTATATTGGACAGGTACTAGGTGGTACCTAGTGTCAAATTTTGGCCTCGACCATTTAATTAGTCATAAGTATTAGTGGTGAGACTAGAGATTTTGCATTAATTAATTAATTAATGCTAGCTCTAGGCTAATGAGTGATCAAGATCACTTGGGTGATAAATTGGCCTAGCCAATTTAATTGTTGGACAATTATATTATTTTTCTAAGCCATATGTAACTATTAAATTAGTTTTCAAAATATATTGAATAAGTTTCCAAAATTTCTATTCTAAAAATTAGTTTAACAAATTTGGATAACGTTGGAAATTGTTTTGGAAGGCTGCCACTTGGCAAAACTTGCCCTTTTTGGAGCCTCGGGGGGAAGGGGGGGGGGGGGGGGGGGGGGGGGGTGGGTTGTGTTTTGGAGGTGTGGGGAGGGAGAGAGGAAATGAAATATCAACGTTTGCAAAAGGCCAAAATGACATATGAGACCAACTGTCTGAGTAAAATCTGTAGCACAAAGCAACTGAGAAAGAAACTAACTAAAGCTATGTGTAAAACATAGAACTCTATCTAGTAACAATGAGCTCATGGTGGTAACAATGGAGAGAGACCATTCTGAAGAGGGAGAATCAATGGAGGAGCTGTTTTGCTGCAGACACCAGCAATTAGGAGGCATTGGCAGCCCGCCACAAGGGTTTCCACACCAAGCGACTGTCTTCAAGGGCTGTCCAGCAGTACACGATAGCCTACAGGCACTGGTGACAGCAGTATAAGGCTCCAGGGCAGTAGGTGAAAACATTTAATGCTGTCCAAAACAGGGCAACAACAGATTTCTCTCTTCCCTTGCGAAGAAAATCAGAATATTCTCCCCAACATTCTCTCTCATCCTCCAGCCTATTCCATTCTTCCTCGGAATATTCTAGCATCATCAACCTTTGGAGGTGGATATTTTGACTAATCTCTGCTGTAAACCCTAATTTACAACAAAAATTAGGGTTTGACAACCACCTCGAGAAGAGTGCGCAAGATTAAGGCATAGAGACTTGAATTTCAATCACTCAAATTGGGGCAATTTCAAGAGATTCAAGTGGCCATTTACCCAATGGACATTTGGGGCTGAATTTCTCACCCAAGGAGCATATTTGAAGGCCAATTCCCCAAGCAAACCAAGGAGCAAACTGATTTGAAGGCTTGCTGGTCATTCTTGATAGCAAGAGGTAATTGGAGAGCAAAGGAGATTCAAAGAATCTCAATGTATTCCATCCAGATTGTAATATGAGTTAAAGAAATACCGCAAGGGGGCTCGCTTTTGGGGCCAATAGGCTGTCCATTGTCTGTGATCTAAGTGGTAAATTGTGCATTTCAGTTTTATGTCACTAATTACTTGTTGTCATTGTTGATTAATTAAGTCTTACCACCCTCTCCAAGAAGAAAAGTTGGTTTCAGTTGATCATACTTAAACCCTGATCATAAAAAGTAGAAATATCAAAGCGTTTTTGCCTATCATGAACAGCTGTGCAAAAGCACATCATGACCATGGATTCCCTACCTTCAGACATCCGGCTAAGGGCTCCCCCTTTCAAAAAACCAACTAGAAGCAAAGTGAGCTCACTGTGAAAGACTCCCAATCATTGACCTGAAGGCAAACCAACCCCAAGATTTGAAAACTGCCACATAAATTATGCATGTACGCCATGCTCGAGGAACCACTGCGTTATATTCATGAGTGAGGATTGGATGCCCCAATACCATCACCCCCTCCAAATCCCTCCCTCACCTAAGAACATGTGAGGGTTGCCAAGTCAGAAGGGCTAGAAAACAGAATTTGTGGCCACAACCACCTTAGCTATCTTCTCCCCTCTCTCTCTCTCTCTTTCTCCATGGGCAGCGTGTCCAAAAAGCAAAGGATTATCCCCCCAATGAATGTCTCAAGGCTTTTATAGCCGTGGAGAGGGTAGTTTTGCTTCTCTTCTCTCTTGTTATGCTATAAACTCCTTCCTCATCATTACGATGATGGTCACGTGGCAAGAGTGGAAGAACAGTTCGTGGCACTCGAACAACGTTTGTGAGTAGATGTGTCAGTGATTGTGGCACAAATAAGAGTCAGTAGACAATGACTGGTAGAGTGCGTTCGATGGTGTACAACACCGAAGCCACTAGTTCCTTGCAATCCTTTCAAATGCCCCTTCTTATAGTAGAAGTAGGGGTTCACATTTTTCTTCTCTCCCCTCTCTCCTACCATAAGTATTGACACGTAGCCACTTCCAATATGAGATGGCAATCTCCCATGGGACTTTGAAGTAGAATCATGAGATGGCAACATAGATGTCATATCCTAAAACCTAATAGGCTAAATGAGGTCTGAGCGCTCGAGACATTCATCATCATACTCAAAAAGGGAGCTTGTAGAAAACAATGCCCACCAAATTGGCCATTGAAAGTTCCAAAGATGATCTTGTATAGTCATCAGCCGTAGAAGGAAATCATGCATAGATTCACCCACCACATAGCAAATGGTTTGGAACTGAACAACACAGAGGGTGACACCCCATATGATCGATGAAGCCTCATACACAAGCTGCAGCTAGACCCACGCCTCTACAAACTATGAAGAAAACTGCTAGGGTATCAATCGTAGAAGGAAATCATGCATAGATTCACCCACCTCATAGCAAATGGTTTAGAGCTGAACACAAAGGGTGACACCCCATATGATCGATGAAGCCTCATACATAAGTTGCAACTTGACCCACACCTCTAGAAACTGTGAAGAAAACTGCTAGGGTTTACACTGAGGACACCCAAAGTGTACGACCACGACAGAAACACAAAGAGACACTCAAACCCTAAACATTAAACTCAAAACTCAAACACAAACAGAAGAAGGGAGAGAGAGAACACAACTCTGAAGTGAATGAATGATGTAAATGAAAGAGTGTACAATGCGCTCAAGGGTAGAGTAATATCGGAGTGTGATGTCCACCGGAGACGGACCCCAAGTTTGTGACCACCAGTTGGAGTGTAGGAGTGCTGAATAGTGAATGAAAGCAGGCTGGTCACCAAAACGCAGCAGTCTGGAGGCTGAAAACTAGTAAATGCAGCAGTGTACCACTGATCGGAAGTTGGAAACTGTGCACAAGTGCTGTAAACAGCAGGGTGACAACTGGAGAAGGTGTGTCGAAGAATGTCAGGGGTTGCAATGCTGAAAACACAGGCTGGCTAACCCTGGTGATGATGGGTGGCAGGCTGGAACAGCAGTTTGGGACAATCCGGAGCAGTCGCCAGTAGTTGCGAGCTGTCCCCTACAACAATGGACAAGCTGAGGATAATGTGGCTGCAGTCGAGATGATGGCTGGACAATAGATGGAGGCGGCGGGCTACAGGCTGGAAACTGGGTGCCAACAGCAACAGAGGGTGTGTGGGCTGGTGTAACCTGCAAACAAGGATAGAACTGAATGGTGGGCAGCCTCTCTATTTATAGATGTGGATTGGAGCCTCCCAAATTAAGGTTTACAATGAACTCTCTCGAACCACTCCCGTTTTAGGGTTTTTACTCTTAAAGAGCATTTTTAAGTGTGTTTTGGGACTGTTTAAGAGGCTAATCAGCAAGAAATGCATGTTTTAGCTCAACAAAGACGTCCTACCAAAAGTAATTATCAACAGGGCTTCTTTGGAGATGCACTCAAGAAGCATCACACAAGCAAGAGCATCTCCGCGGTCTCAAAGCAAGACACCCTCCCTTTTGCAGTAGAGGTGGCAGTTGTTGGAGGATAGGGAACCAAACCAAAGATGCCATACCATACTCCCTTTTGCACAAAACAAGCTTTTATAATAGCACTCCTAGTGTGAAAGCCAAAACTTTGGACCTTATCCTCTTTGTCAATACATGGGTAACATAAGGCAAGGAGTAAAAATAGAAACAAGGAAATAGTATCAATGAGAGCAAGGTGCAACAATAAACAACATGTAGTGGAGAAGCTAAAACTAGCCTTCCTTTTGGAAAAAGGGTAGTAATGACCTGATTAAACATAATTACAACAAGTATGAAATATACACAAACTGAAATTAAATCATTACCAATCAATCTTGGACAATGGACATACAATTTGCCCCACCCAATGACCCCTTTCGGTATTTCTTTAGCTTTAATTGAAATTGGTTGAAGTACATTCAGATTGTTCTCCAATCTCCTTCAAATTCCGATAATCCTTGCTGTCTGAAGCAAACAACAAGTCTTCAATTCAATTTTCCCCTTGATTCTTAAGGGAATTGGCCTCCCATTCGCTCCTTGAGTGAGAAATTCAGCCCCAAATTCAATTATGGCTAGCTCCCCTCTTGGAATTCTCTGAAATTCCCCAATTTCAATGCCTCAATTCCAAGTCCCTAGACCTCAATATCTAAGCACACTTCTTGAAGAGACTCAGAAATCCTAACTTCTCTAGCAATTAGAGTTTTGCAATAAAAATTCTTAAATTTCTCCCACTTGGAATTAAGAATGGTTGGGCTTTGGCTAAGGGAATTGATGAACTGCAAAATATCAAGGGAAGAAGCTACAAGTATGTAATCATTATCAAAATCAGCCTCCACAACATTAATCTCTCCGATCTTGATGCTAGACATGCTAAGGACAATGTTGTAAACATCATTCTTTTCCTACACTTCAACCATTTCCTTTTTCTTGTGCTTTTCATCACACACATTATGGCACTCTAGCCAAATATGACTCTCCTTTCCACAATAATGACAAGTCAATGTGGACTTATGGCCATGAGACTTACTTCGAGATTGTCCATGTGACTAAGAATGAGACTTCTAAGAGTCTCTCCCACGATGATCATTACCGCTCCTACCATTATTACCTCTGGCTATCAAAGCATGAGAACTACGAGAAGCATCAACATTCTCTTCGTTAACCTCTTCATTCAAAGCCCCAAATGCATTCAACATCAATAATTGGAGCATCTAAGGCTGTGATCTCCAGGAGAGAATTTACCAACAACAGTTGCCAACTTCCGTAGGTCAAGAATATGCAATCGACTTTACCAAAATTGTCTTCAATGGCTAAAGACACAGCCCCAAGAGCAAGCGGCAGCAACCAAATCCGCTATTCACAATTGGATTCAGCCTCTCTCTCTCTCTCTCTCTCTCTCTCTCTCTCTCTCTCTCTCTCTCTCAAGTCAATTACATGTGTGATTTTGACTAGAAGAGACCTTTTTTTATTTTCAGCCCTTATTAATTAATTTACAAAATATTATTTGTAAATTTTGTGCTTAGGAAAATAACTCTACTAACCAATAATTTAATTGGCTAGGCAAATTTGTCACCCAAGTTGTCTTGAGCTTTCATTAGCCCCATTATTAGCATTAATTAATCAATCAATGCCTAGTTCTTAACGTTGCCACTAACATTAACGACTAACAATTTCTCCTAGGCCAACAAATGTCACCAAGTACCACCTATTTACCTGACCAATACAACTTGTTACAACTTTTGACTTTGACATTGATTGAGATTTTTGCGGTCCTAGGCTTTGATATTATCACTTATCCGACTTCTCCCCTTGAACTTGAAATCCTTGAAATCATCCCCAAATGCATTGCAATGGGGACGAAGCAAAATATACTACATTGAAATTCCCCATAAAGCATCATATTACAAACAACATTGGCTAGTGTTTCTTAACCATGCCACTATCAAACACTAGCTTGAAAATTCCAACCTGCATAATTAGTGGTCATCATTGGACTTAAGAGGTCCAATAGTAGCATATTCGGCAATACACGTGGATATTCAGCCATTTTAACCTTTAAGTCATCCTAATAATCAATTTTAACCTTGAAGTCACCCAATCAATGATTTTGTACTCTTAGAGCCCATGCATGGTCAAGGTTTATACTACCAGCCCCATCACAAGTTGCCAAATGAGAGCTCATCATTGATGCTCTCATAAACAAAGGTTCCAATTACAACAATTTGGCTTATGAAATATGAATTGAGATGACCTTAACTTTTCTAGATGAATGTAGCTATCAAACTATAGAGAGAATCACCAAATTTCCTCCTAGGTAGATGCAAAATTTTTATGACCATAGAAATAGAGAGCATGCCCATTATATTCTATGTGCTTCCAAATCAAGAGGATATATGAAAGAAAGCCTTTTTGAAAGACCTTTCAAGCACGTAATAGAATATAAAGTGGATCATATAGCATATTGGATATACTTGAGAAGAGAGCCACCACTTTTAGTAAAGGCAACCTTGTGTCTTGTCCAAGGAATGATAAGAAGTCTACCTCAAATTCAAACAAGAGCCCTAGCATAGCAATCAATGAAATGAACCCATCGTTCAAATGCAAGATCAAAATGCTGAATTGTGGATGAAAGATAGATGGCGGATCTCAACATCTCTCCAAAGTTCTCACTATAGTTCTCTTGAGAGAAATAGTGATAATCCTTCTCTATGAGGTATTCCCTAATTTGGGTACCACTTCCTCCAAGTCTTCCATGAAAAGGGATATAGGTGCCGATCAGATAGGCTTTGAAGGGGACTGCTTCAATAAAGATGGTTGAGAGGTCTCAGATAGTGTTCGTGCATGCTCTTGAACAATAAGCTTTCTTGATCAGGGCTCGTGTTAGTAAGAGCACCCAGCTTTGATATCATGTGCACAAATGCTAGGGCAAACAAAGAGAAACAAAAAAAGTGCGACAAGACAATGAGCACAATCTAATGAATGCTCAATGAGACGAATGATATATAAATGTTAACAATATGATGGGGCCTTAAACCTCAGCGTCTCAAGAGATGACTCCAAACAGCAAAACACAAGATACACTAGCTTCTTTAAAGATAAAGTTGCCAAATCATTGGAAGGTCCACAATGTCTTTTATGTGAGTGTTTTCAGACCCTTTCAAGGGAATATCCCAGAGAATTTGCATGATGAGGTTCAACCCGAAGTTGAGGAACTGGAGATTTTGGATCTTGAACAAATTTTGAAATATAAGAAAGATAAATGGTAAAGTTTCCTGTCATTATGTCAATGTCTCGTGAAGTTTCAGAATATTTGCCACTCAATACAAAGTGTATGGACAAGGATGACTTAGCAAATTCATCCCAACTGCCGCAACTTTACTAGAGGCTTTTCAGTTAGAACCAACTTTGATCAAGGCTCCTCCATGTTCAGCTAGAGCACTATATGATGCTAAAGAGGAGGGTAGCACCTCCACTCCCTCAATATAGATGGGCCCAAAGATATAGAGGTCGCTTGATAATACTATATGTTCACCCAAAGTATTGTTCGCTAGTAAGTGATGTAGACACTCTAGTTTGGCAATAGTATATGGATGCTTATCATGGCACCAAGTATCATGTGCGCTACCATTTGCAAAAGAGTATCATGCATATCATTGCATGTTACAGAATACTGGTAAATATAGTGGCAACACATGTATTGACATTGGACAGTTAGTGGAAGTGCCAGTTGGAACTTTGGTAATAAGTTCATAAAACCCAAAAATATTTAAATGTGCACATAAAACTTGCATATCAAATAAAATATCAATCTTTGGCTCCTTTACATTGAATCTGTGCCACTGATGGACCTATCCATCTCTTGCATAACTTTCCCGTAGAGCTAGAAGTTAATCACATGTCCTCATTTCCATCCAAAAGTGATTAAAAAAGTGTCCAAAATTGAAACACATTGAACCAAAATGGAAAATAAGACTACAGGCATTTCCAACTTGACACACATATCAGATTGTGGCTCTATACACATAAACAAGACACTTGACCTAATGAAAAATGAATGGACCCACTTGCTACAAACACAATGGAAATTGATCATTTTCTCAACCATTGTCATCTCTAGATCAAAAAACAGCTTTAAAACATTTTTTTTCAAAATAACCTTGGAAATTCATTGTGTACTACCACTACTATCTGCAAAAACCAGAAAGTAATAATTTTTTTAGATACACGGCAACTTGCACGATACAAAGATATCATAGTTTGAAAGGCAAGTGTCCACTTGCATAAATAGAAGGATGGGTGCTGCATTTTGCACTATTGTCTTCATAAAAGAGCCTGGAACAATATGGTACGCTTAAACTTGCAATGTTGACTTATTTTGGTGACAAAACAAAACAAGGAATTGAGATACAAATGAATGATAGCATTAGGGCTACTCAACTACAATCAGCCTACGAATGAAAAAAAGTATTGCTTAGAGAGAGAAAAATCAGTATTTACTCATGGTGGGCGAGCAAACTTCAACATGACTTCCTTCACAATCCCAAGTGGAAAAGAGAAGCTGAAAACTGGAAGGGCCTAAACTTGCCTTTACAGGCCTATTGCCCTAAGAAACAATGGGTTGACTGATTTGAGGATCTAGAGGTGGAAGATGGTTGAAATCCATTTTGAGGGTATCTTTACATTATGTCTGGTAAAGTATAGCAAAACAAACTTCATGAAAAGTATTAGAGAAAGACCTCTGTTTACAAAACAAGGAGGCAAGAGGGGAGATGAAACTATCTCTTGATTCTCTTACCTGAAATCACTCTTCTAAAAAAGTCTAAAGGGCAATGAACGTAAATTAACTTGCACACATGAAAATTAATCAACAAATAAACAAAAGGCTCACTAAATAGGAGGGCTAGAATGCTCTTGTACAACATATGACAAACCATTATCATTATTCAAAGCTTGCACAAATCACAAGTGACCTACCATCACAAACTAGCACTTTCTCAATGCCAACGATTTCCATGTGTGCATACATTCATAGCACCTTAGGCATGCCTAGTACACATTGAGCACCTGTGCACACACATGTTGCACTCCATTGCGCATTGCACACACATGCATACACCCACCACACCCTAGACACATCTTACACCTTAGATGTACGCATAACTATAATTGCATCGTCCTAGGGCATTTAGCAAGTAGCTGCACCAAAGCTAATAAGCCCATTCACATGCACTTTAGGGCTTTGTGTACGTTCACATGTGCTTGAATCGATAAGCATATGTGCCCTACATGACTGTAAACTGCACGCTAGCCCCATCCTTGCATCACAATCGTGTATAATTAGCAGTTAGTTGCACTATGGTTGCACGGACTTCACACACTGGCACCCTCATTACATGTAGAACCTTATCCCACACACACATGGTGCACTTGCACGCCAACCCCACCTAGCACACTAACCGTACTCACGTTGCACATGAGACTTCATGCTACGGGTAAACCTCAAGGTGCAGACTTGAACCAAAAGCTAGAGGGCGCGGAGTGATGGACCTAAAAGTGGACTCATATGCACTCAATAGTATGAGGGTAGTACTCCTCCCTCAACCACCTGATCGCGTTGTGTGATGCGCGTTGATAGCTCCACCCACTACACGTGAAATCTTGTCCTGCAAGCCTTCTGGCCATAGTTACCAGGAACGGAGCACGAGAACGGAGGGAATGGCATATATATATATATATATATATATATATATATATATATATATATATATATATATATATATGTGTGTGTGTGTGTGTGTGTGTGTGTGTGTGTGTGTGTGTGTGTAAAGAGAGAGAGAGAGAGAGAGAGAGAGAATCAACACTTAAGTCTTAGAAGCTAGAATCTAGAGAGATATATCATATTAACCATAATTCGTGAAATTAGAGACATAATAATCAAGTTTCAACAATAATAAAGATTCAAAACATTGTAATCAGCAATGGATTGTTGCATTCATGATTCAACATTGTAATCAACAATGTTGCATAAGTCCAACAAATGTGCATTGCAAAGACACAAAATATGCACTAAACTTTTAAGTCTAAAGATCCAAGTTACAAAAGCTCCAATTTCCAAGTCAATACTCTAAAGTTCTAAAAGGCTAGCCACTAAGTACTCTGATTCATGGAAGATGGCTCCACCGTGCCTGAATGCTCATCTTGTTGAACAACATCCTCACCATCACCATCACCATCATCATCAGCATCATCATCATCATCGTCATCTTGTTTCCAATGTATAAAAGAATCAGCCTTTGCAACTGATGTACGAGCTAGCAAGAGAAGATTGGAGCTCACATAAACTAGGTCATTCATCTTCATTGTACCAAGATGATTTCTCTTCTTTGAGTGAATGTGATTGAATGAGCTCCATAGTTGCTCTAAACAAGAAGAGCTAATTGTTTGGCTAAGAATATGAATAGCCAAACTCTGCAACTCTGGAGCTTCTGCCCCGTAGTCCTCCCACCATAAAGCAGCCCCAATATTTGTCCTGTCCTCTAGTACATCCTCTATACCAAACATTCCTAATGTTTGCCGATACACAGAGAGCTGATTTTTAATTTTGCATTGCATTTCATGGCTAGGATAAGCCTTGCAAGCAATGTGTTCCAAGCCTTAACCACCTCAAGGTCTCTTTCTTGCATCTTTCCTTGAAACTCAGGATCAAGCACATATGCTGCAACATGCATAGGAGAGTCATATTTATTCCATCTGCTAATGCATAACTCCTTGATCTGCTCATACCTGTCTGCATTTGGTTCCAAACTCTCCAACCTCTCAATCATGCGATCCATACCTTCATAGATCTTCCCAATGCATGGATCCATGCCATCTGCAAGCCTCAACATGTGCATAATAGGATCAACCATTTGGTTGGTGCGATTCACTTCATCCCAAAAATCTCTATCAGAGGCATATGCATTACATAACACAGCAGTAGCAGTGGCAGCCCCAGACCAATTTTCATACTCATCACTAGCAAATAGCCGCCTAATTGCACCTTTGCAATAGTGCAATCAACCAAGCATAAGAAAGTTATATGCAAATCGTGTATCTGAGTATTTGAGAAGTTCTTTATCACTTCTTTTGCGAAACTCAGCATGCAAGTACTGATGATTACATATAAATCTGATAATCTTGTTGCCTTTCGCAACAAGAGATGCAATCCATGGCAAGTCCCCAATATCCTTCAACAAGTTATTCAAGCAATGCGCCATGCACGGACTAAAGGTGATATGTGGATACATTGCTATTAAAATGTTTCCTGCTACCCTGTTTGTAGGTTCACCATCTGCCACAAATTGCACTACATTTTCTGCCCCAACAGCCTGCACTGCCTCGCACCACTCGAATACCAATACATCTGCACTCTTTCCAGTCTCTAAAGCATCATGACTACCAATGAAATATACATCCCCATGAGAATATGCAACAACACCATGTATGGACCTATGGCGTGTGTCACTCCATCCATCTGCTATCAATGTCACTCCATTTCTTGCCCATTGATTGCAAACATTTGTCGTTGCAATCTCTATGGCTGCTTTCTCCTTCTGAAGCAATGTAGTCCTGATAGTTTCTGATGAAGGGGGCTTATATGTGGGTCCATACTTTGCAATCTTTGTCACCATATTTAAAAAATAAGGTGACCTCGCTGATTTGAATGCAATATGGTCATGGTAAAAAAAGCATGTCATGATGCATCTGTTTCCTCTTTTTACTTTGGCTCCCATGAAGTGTGCAATGAACTTTGTCTAACACCACGACCTACTGCCACTGATGGCCCACGAGAAGGTTGCATAGCCACTAATCCTGGTGGTCTTTTGCATGAAGCACCATGCCCTGCTGGCCTTGGAGTCCAGCTTGTTGGATCCACTGCTATATTTGGTGTCCTCCTGGCATGTGAATTCCCCATAGAAGTGGCTATGCGGTCAAGTAACTCCTGCCTTTTCTCAATTGATACATTAGTGCAAAAACGCACCTCTTTCCCCTCCTCATGTAGAAGATGGGCTCTCACGTCCCACTAGTGCGAGCATAAGTGCAAAGTTTGCATTTCCAAGGGCGAGCCTCTCCACCTCTCAATGGCACCCCTGCATCTACCTCATCCCACCATGACCAAGTAGTGCTTCGACTTCGTCCAGTTGTTGACGAAGTACCTGCTGAGGATGATGAAGATCCCATAGATGTCAATGCTGCCATTTATATAAAAGTGACAAATAATTAGTAAAGTTCAATGAAATTGCAGAAATTTGCACCAAAATTTCAACATGCATGTGTTAAATGTTTGCTAAAAATACCCGAAATTTGGTGTTACTTCAGCATGCATTCCTTCTACTGAAAATGCCACAAATTTAGGGCATTCCAGCCTGCATTCCCTTGCTGAAAATGCCCCAAAATTTGGTGTATTTTCAGCTCCCAAATTTGGGGCAATGACTGATTCAAAATGCCACAAATTTGGGGCATTCTAGCCTGCATTCCCTTGCTGAAAATGCCCAAAATTTGGCGCATTTTCAGCTCCCAAATTTGGGGCAATGATTGATTCAAAATGCCCCAAATTTGAGGGCTCTTTTAGATCCTGGGATGATGGATCACAATGCCCCAAATTTGGGGACATTGCAGCCAAATTTGGGCCCCAATCCTTGAGAAAGCCCCAAATTTTGGGGCAACTGCCGACAACTCATCCAAAATGCCCCAAATTTGGGGGAGATAATGGTCCTACTGAACAAAAATCAGTACTGAGTAGAGAAATTTGAAACACTTCGGTCAGTGCTCAATGCGAGAATCCTCACCTGATCGTGGGCGGGAGTCAGGAGCCAGGCGACGGGAGAGGCAAGCAAGAGCTAGCAGGCAGGGCACGCGCGGCACGCAGGAGCAACAAGCGAGGCAGGCAAGGCAAGCAGGGCACACGGGAGCAGCAAGCAGGGCAAGCACGAGCAGCAAATGGGACAGGCAGGAGCAACAGCCGAGGCAAGCGTGGCAGGTAGGAGCAGTAGGCAGGAGCTGGCGAGACAGGTGGGAGGTGGCACGACACGCGAGAACTTGCGGGATACGCAGGCGAGCCAGGCGGGCCACACGAAGTAGGCGAAGCAGGTAGGCGATGGGCGCAACAGGCAGGAGAGGAGAGGCAAAGTCGTCCCTGGAATAGACAGGGAACGGCCTGGAACAGGACCTAAAACGGGCTCGAACGTTCCGCTAGCATTTCCTGGCCTCGGACTTCCCGGAACGCATTAATCCGTTCCTATGTGCTAGAACGGCTGTTCCCTATTTCTATACTTCTGGCTTTCTTGTAAATATACTCGTGCCTTAGTTGCACCTTGAAATACATATGTTGTGTTACCTTCATTCAGTGTCGTGTTACCTTGTCCCGTGACGTGTTACGCTTTTGCATTCCATGTCGTGTCGTGATACGCTTCCACAAAACTGTGGGACCGCTGGTTAGAGGGTGATCCCTCATGAGGCGGGCTCCACAGGGTGGGTGTTGCCTGCCGCATAACGGGCCTCAGAAGGAGGGTCCGTTACACTTGGTATCAAAGCAAGCTCCTCGGCTCGTGCGTGATGACCCCCACGTGAGTGAGCCTGGTAGAAGAAAAATTTCTTTTGTGCGAAAATCAAAGACTGACATCAGAAAAGAAGAAAATGAACGAAGGTATGCAAAGAAGAGATGCCTCCTATTAGATTACCTGAAGATGGAGTCTTTGAGAGTGGAGTTATGTAAAACCAAGGTGGATAAGCTCCATGGCAAAACAAAGCCCCTTGGTACGGTGCTGTCGGAGCTGGACCGGCGCATCGAAAAAGTCTGCAGTGACCTGGCATTTTGCCATAATGAATTAAAAATTTTGAATGCAGGTATTGCAAAATGCTGTGAGTATCTTCTGAAAGTGGGCGACTGGGATACCTTGGATCATGAAGGCACCCTGAAAAGAGGGATTGCTAGAGATTTTGGTGCAAATGTTGTTGTAGGCGGCTTGCCAACGTCAGAGCTTCAGAAGAAAAATATGCTACGTCCAACTCCTCAGCAGGTGACCAAGTCGACCCCAACTATCCACCCAAACCACGTCGTCGAGAGCCCAGTTCTAGCTCGAACGACACTATTCCAGTGACTAAAGTGATGACTCTTCGGAATCTTAAGTTGATGAAGATGACTCTCAGGAGTCAAGTAAAGATAAAGATGACTCTGCGGAGTCCAATGCAGATGAAAAAGAAGAAGAAGAAGATGAAGATGAAGATGACTCTACGGAGTCCAGTTCTGACGAAGAAAAAGAAGAGCAAAATGCAGATGATAAAGCTGATGATGAAGCAGATGAAACAGATGAAGATGAGTATGAAGATACTGAACATGGGAGATCGGTCTGTACCATCTCGAAGAAGACCGACATGGCAAAGGTTATGCTGCGATGGGCCCTCTAGAGGCCTTGAAGGAAAAAAGGGGCCAGATGAAGCCCGGTGCGAGCTTGCGGGTTGGTAACCCTCAGTGTGGCACGGAATTGGATGCGAACTCGCGTGACCAAGTCATCGTTAAGCTGCCGGAGGCCATGGTCGTGTCAGAAGAGGACGAGTCAAAAACCAAGAATCTCGATACAGATGAGGATACTCTGGAAGACTCCTAGAGCCGAGAGGATAAACGAACAGCCACATCTTGTGTTGAAGACTCCTGGAGCCAAGATGATAAACGAACGGCCACATCATCTATTCAAGACTCCTAGATCCGGGAGGATAAACGAACGGCTAATTTCCATGCTGATACCCCACAAGACTCCTGGAGCCGGGAGATGACACTGACGGCCACATACCATATAGAAGACTCCTTGAGCCGAGAGGATAAACGAACGGCCACACTCCACATTGAAGACTCCTTGCGCCGAGAGGATAAACGAACGGCTATACTACTTGATAATCTTTTCAAAGACTCCTTGAGCCAGGAGGATAAAGAAAAGTCCATCCATCATGTGCCCCCCTTGCAAATTCAAACAATGAAGAACTCCTTGTGCCCGGAGTCTAAACCAACGGCCATCCCTCTCGATGTTATATCTGAAAACTCGCAACACCACGAGTATAGAAGAACGGCTATTCCCCTTTCACTTGGCGCTTTACGCGCCACCAAAAGTGCCACCTTTGCAAGACGGTGGCATACTCAAAAATTTTGGAATTATCTGGCCCAACTTTTTTCAAGGGGAGGTGCGTCTTCACAACGCACCTCGCGCAACTATCTTATTCCTAGATTGACAGATCATGCCAATTGGGGCCTTCTTGCTTACTTGATTCAAGGATTGACAAATCTGGCCAATTGGGGCCATCTAACTCAAGGCGCCGCTTACTGGGCCCTTGCATTCATGGTGTGGCACACTCCAAGCTGAGTTACCCGCCTCGCCTCTTCAGTTTACTGACAGTTTCTACACACTCATACTGTCAGGACCATCAGTTATTGCAAGTGAACACAACTTGTTTTAACTTGGTCATTCTCCATTCTGTGCTTGTAAATTTGGTCAGCAGATGGACGAATTGAAGTGTTTCCACTATTACTTGTCTTCCTAGTCAATCAGTTTGGATCACTCCACATCTGTAAATTGAGTCAATGGGTGATTTCCTTTGAGTCAATGAAGACCATGTTCCACATTTGTAATTGAGTCAGTGGGCATGGCACCTAGTGGGCAGACCCTGGTCAACTTGATAGTGAGTCGACAAAGACCCCCAAGTTTTTGTCATAGGTTAGGTCTAGCAGGTAGACACTGGCCGTCTTGATAGTGATACGTGTTTAGACCCCCGAAGTTTTGAGTCTCATCACACCACCCCTGGTGGCTTTGAGTCTAGTTTCGAACCTCGACGTAGTCGTCGAGTTCTTTCAAGGGGAGGTGTGTATAAGGGTAGTACTCCTCCCTCACCCACGTGATGGCGTCGTGTGATGCGCATTGATAGCTCCACCCACTACACGTGAAATCTTGTCCCGCAAACCTTCTGGCTTTCTTGTAAATATACTCGTGCCTTAGTTGCACCTTGAAATACATATGCCGTGTTACCTTCATTCCGTGTCGTATTACCTTGTCCCGTGACGTGTTACGCTTCCGCAGCTCATGACGTGTTACGCTTTCGCGTTCCGCATCGTGTCGTGATATGCTTCCACAAAACTGTGGAACCGCAGATTAGAGGGTGATCCCTCATGAGGCGTGCTCCACGGGGTGGGTGTTGCCTACCCCATAACGGGCCTCAGAAGGAGGGTCCGTTACAATAGCAACCGAAACCTCCAACGTGGTGTTCTCAAATGCTCTCATCAACCTAGACCAAATGTGCACCTTGCATTTTCTTGAGTTTTTCATGCATTTTCCACGACAAAAGAGCTACAATCTCACTTTTCATGCTCCAAACTAGTACTAATGGCTATATTTTAACGGTTTCATGTGACACAATTGATCTACAAGTGCTCAATGACCATGTCACCTTCGAAGTTGTCTCCAACCAACTTTAAAGCGCTCGAAAATGCAAAAAACTACTTCAATTTGCCAAACCCTAAAAATAATAGTCAACATTAAGCCCAATTTCACAAAGCATTTACTTTGACAACTATCCTGCATAGTCCCCATGCAATCCCACATTGCTTCCTCATAAATAGACAAATTTCTCGTGATGAAACTATGAGAACATCGCTTTCTTTGCAACAAAGTTATCTAGAAAGTACAAAGGCTTGAGATCTTAGATAAGAATAGAGGATCTCAATCATTGTTTTATAATAACTTGTTTTGATGAAATTTAGATTAAAAATAGCAATATAGCTTGTTGCAAATGGAGCTACAAAGCTGCCCAATGGATTTTCCATGCCCAAAGGAGAAGATTGGTTGTTGTTCTAACTCCATACATGTTGTTAGCTCATGTTTCATGGCTAAAACCTGCAATTTTTGCAACAAAGAAGAGAAGAATAGTTGTCTCCAAACTTGGGCTCCTCAAATAAGAGAGGAGGCTCCAAAAATCCAAGGTCAACTTTCTAAATGAGTAACTACTTGCTCCTTAATTAAATCTCATTTTTTATTGATGGGCTAATGCTTGGGTCCTTAATCATAAGCAAGCCACTCACTAGACCAAACTTAAGCTCCAGGTTTGCTTTATAACTAAGTGAGTCGCTTATTGGTCAAAACTTTCAGATGATCATTGAGTCTAAGATACAAACTTCAATTTGATGGAAGTTTCAAACGCACCTTATTCATTTTTCCTCAGTCCTTTTACCACATAGCATATACACTTCTCCATTGCATACCAAGTGTCAAATCCTTCACTATAGGTGAAATGAAAATTGTGCCAAGAGCTAGGGGTATCAAAATTAGAGTTCATTTTAATTAAATCATTAAGTTTGTATCTCATTCTAAAGACACTTAACTCTTTTGACTTGTGCATCTTGTAGGATGTGTGACTTACGATGAATTTTAGATCCAATTCATCAAAGAAGTGAAGCAAAGAACCGAGATCGATGAGTGAAGTTAAAGCTCGCTGATAATCTTTCCATGGCATTTTATATAAAGACCTTACAATGAGCCATTTTGCAAACCAACAATTTTAGCAACCACCCAATAGCCCCACACACCCTTGCATCATTGCCAATTAGGTGAAGGGACTCCCATCCTCAATTCCCTAGCTTCACCACAACATTAAAGCTTTGAAGAGGAGTGAAGAGTTTGCACACTACAAAGGGATTCTATTAACCTAAAAAAGGCGCATTTCCATTTAAATCTTAATTAGCTCATTTTAAACAATCCCAAAACTCAGAATGCTATGAAGTTTCTGTGTCCCATAAGCAAACCTAGAAGCTTTGGTCGATTCCTGGACTATAAACAAAAGGTGCTATATAACCATCAACCATCCCTTTTTGGCAAATTAAGACCCTCTACTATTGGCGCCTGATTCCACTGCTATCCACGTCCCTTCCTAGTTTTCGTATGAGTTTATAGGTCTGTCCAGCCAGCCTTGGCGACTTCAAACTGTGTTTGCTGATCACGACTTGATTGCACACTAAGCATTCAGCAGTTGTCACCCACTACAAGAGTTATGTTATCAGCCTGTGCAAATCGTCTTGGTGCTGAAGTCATCCTATTTGCTACCCCTTAGTCTGTTCAGGTCTTCAGGCAACTGCGTTTGCAGCACATTGCTGCCACCATTCATAGAGTTGTCACCTTTGTTGAGTGTATAAACCTCCCACTTAAAGGTCCGAAGTGAACCTCTAGCCAACTCCCACTAGTCGTATGCAATACTCATGCTGACCCTTGCTTAGACTTTTAGTGAGAACATATGCACGGTTTTCCCGTGTTTTGATCTTGGTCGATGTGATTAGACCATCTTCCAAAATCTATCTGATAAAGTGATATCGCACATCTATATGCTTTGTGCGTGAATGATACATGGCATTCTTAGCCAAATACATAGCACTCTGGCTATCACATCCCAACACTCGAATACTCATAGACATGCCGAGATCCTCTGCAAGTCTACTCAACCATATAGCTTCCTTAGAAGCTTCAGTAGCTCATATGTATTCAGCTTCAGTGGTACTCAATGTGACGGTATTCTACAACCTCGAACACCAAGAAACAGCCCCACCAACAATTGTAAAGATATACTCGCTGGTGAACCTACGAGTGTCCAAGTCACCTGCCATGTATGCATCACAATAACCCTATAAACTAAGTGCACCCTGTCCATAGCAAATACACTTTCTTTGTGTACCCTTTAGGTATCGAAGAATACACTTGACAGTTTCCCGATGTGTTTTGCCAGGATTTAACATAAATCTACTAACAACTCCCACTACATGAGCAATGTCTGGACAAGCAGCAACCATAGCATACATAAGAGAGTCACAAGCTGATGCATAAGGGGCTCCCTTCATAGCATTTGCTTCCACGTCATCTTTTGGGCTGTTGGCTTTACTAAGCTTAAGACAAGGAGGTAACGGTATCCCAAAAGGCTTAGCTTCAACCATGTTAAATCTGTCCAGTACCTTTTCAATGTACTTTTCTTGAGATAAGAACAGCGATTTCTGCGTTTTATCCTTCAGAATCCTCATGCCCAATATAAGCTCTACATTCCCCAAATCTTTCATGGAGAAAGCTAATTTCAGTTGATCTTTGAGAGCATCCAAGCTAGTCTTTCTTTTCCCAACTAGCAACATATCATCCATATACAAAACAAGTATAATGGGACTGCCATCTGTATCCTTTTTCAAGTACAAACAATGATCTGCATGGCTGCGTGTAAACCCATGAAAAACATTTCCTCATCAATGTCACCATGCAAGAAAGATGATTTTACATCCATTTGGTACAGCTCTTAAGTCCAATACAACAATGAGAGCAAAAAGCACACGTAGAGTGGTCATCTTCACAACACGTGAGAAGACCTCTTGGAAGTCAATCCCTTCCTTCTGTGCATACCCTTTGGCAAACCAGCCTTGCCTTGTGCTTGGGTTTCCCATCAGCTGTCTTTACTTTGTAAACCCATTTGTTTGGAAGAGGTTTTCTTCCTTTGGGCAACACAACAAAATCCCAAGTATCATTAGCATACAGAGATTCAATCTCTTCTGGCATAGCTAGCTCCCACTTACTGCTGAATTTGCATGACTTGGCCTCTTTATATGTAACAGGCTCACCCTCATCTGTAAGGATCACATAGTGCAAAGAGGGGTCATATCTATGTGGCTGCCTTCTTAAGCATATAGACCTGTGTACCCAATGATCTACATTCTCAAGAATTGGGTCTACATCTAGAGGTATGTTATTTTCAGCATTTATTGGTTACTGTAAGCCATTTTCAGTATGTTGTTCATGCTGTACAGCACCTTCATTTACATAATCAGCAAGTCTATCTTGCTGTACATAACCTCCTTCTGCTTCTATTTGCTGTCCATCATCATTTGGCTCAAAAATAACTGGCTGATCATCAGTTTCAGCCTATGGTACAGTATCATGAGACTCATCATTTGAAGTAATAGGTGGCTGCAAATTCTGAAATTTGACTTTTTCATGCCTTCAATAGAGGCTGAAGTACTTTTCAGCAAGTTTACCTCATTAAACACAACATTACGGCTGCGAACAATTTTCTTGGACTGTGGTAACCACACTCTATAGCCAAATTCACCCTCATTATCATAGCCCATGAAAATGCCTTTGGTGGATTTCGGGTCAAGTTTACTCCTCAGCTCATCTCTAACAAGCACAAAAGCATCACAACCGAATATCTGTAAATGGTCATATTAGGCCGATTTACCAAACCAAACCTCCTTAGGGATGCCATTATTTAAGGACCTGTTTGGAGAGCGGTTGCAAATGTAAACTGCGGTTTTAAGTGCCTCTCCCCAAAATTCATGAGGGAGATTAGCACTAAGCAGCATGCACCGCACTCTTTCATACAAAGTCCTATTGTATCTTTCAATCACCCCATTTGAAGAAGGGCTGTAAGGAGCTGTAAGCTTCCTCTTGATTCTATGCAAGCACAAAAGGACTTAAACTCACAAGATGTGAACTCACCCCCATTATCAGTTCTCAAGCATTTCAGCTTTCTATCTGTTTGAGTGGTCACAAATGCATGAAAAGTTTTAAAAACAGCAAACGCTTCACTTTTCTTTTTCAACAAATAAACCCAAATCTTCCTAGAGCAATCATCAATAAAGAAGACAGAATATGCAACACCACCAAATGATTTTACAAGCATATTGCATACATCAGAATGCACTAAGTCCAAGACATTGGACTTACAAGACACACCAGAGCAAAAGGAAATTTTCATTTGCACAAAAGTTAACTTTAGAGACTTTTCCATCAACTCTCTTTAAAGAGATAAGGACATCAAGTCCTTTCTGGCTCATATGGTCCAATCTCTTATGCCACAACTCCAAATGACAACCAATTTCAACAACTGCAAGACTCTTGCCATTCAAAGCTTTACAGTGCAGACAATACAAAGTGCCCCTCTTGGTTCCTTTTGCAATCAGGATGGAACCCTTTTTCAATTTTCACAAACCACCACCAAACAATGTAGTGTAACCATGCAAGTCAAGTTGACCAACAGATAGTAAACTCTTCTTGATACCACGCACATATTTGACATCTTTCAACATAAGCTCTTGCCCATTATCCAAAGATAAATGTACAGTGCCTATCCCATCAATACTGCAAGCATGGTTATTTCCAAGATACACTTTTTCATAACTGCCTGCAATATGAGAGATTGGGATTATTACTAAGAGAAACTACCAAGGTCTCCCAAGAATCATGCAGTGTCATGATCAGAAAGATCGCCCTCAACTTATCATCAAAATCCAAATTGGCATCCTTGAGTTGATTTAAAATGCCAATAAATGCACTCCAGTGCTCAACTGCAGGCTTGGACTTATCCAATCACATATTCACCAACTTACGCATTAAATGCACCTGATTAACAGGTGTGGTGATCTCATAGGTAGTTTTTAACTTCTCCCATATTGCATAACTAGTATCTAAGCCCTTAATGTCTATCAAAATGTCAACAATGACACCTATCTTTATATAAGCCACAGCCTTTTTGTTGACTCTAGCCTTAACTCTAGCCCAATCTACATCAGACATTTGTGCAGGCTTATTTTCTTGCAAAGCATCCTCACAATCCTTTAAGAACAATATGCCATGCATACAATCTTTCCATAGGTCAAAGCCCTGACCATTAAACCATTTGATTTCCATCAAACTCTTAATGTCAAAGCTGGAAGAAGTTGCAACCATTTTTATCACAAACAAAAGAGTAAATGCATTGAACTGCAAAAGCACAAGCTGAACCAGCAAATACATTGTTGTTCTTGTCCAACCAAAAATAAATCTCTGCTGTTTTTACATAAACCAGCCACCACACAGGCAAATACTGCAGAAATTTACCAAATTCTGCACAAAATCCCAAATTTCCAGGTCCAACAATGTGTAAATGTCAGCCAATCTGACCCAGCTAAGCAAAATTTCATCAATACACGAAAAGCCCCAAATTTTTCGGGTCCAATGTTAGAAAATTCTATTGGAATGAGAAAAATTCCAATAGATTTGGCAAAATCCCCAATTTAACTGAGGTCAATACGCACAATGTCTGCAATTTCTGGCACGAATATCATTGCCAAGCATAAACAAGATCAAATCTGGGAAAAGACCCAATTTTTCGAGCTCAAATTTGCACAAGTGTGAGACATGTGCTTCCACGCGCAAACCCTCGTCAAAGGAAGGGGTGAGAGAAATTAAAGAAATTTCTAATTTTTAAAAAACGACCGGGGGGGTGTGGGTTGGTTGGGTGTGTCTCGTTGACCCGCCGTCACGGCCTGCCCGCTCTAGCGTCGCTTGCACATACAGTTGGCTATTCCCCGTCGCCTGTCTCACGCCCGTCCGCCAGAAACTCCAGCCATCACATCTGCACACCATCATGCTGGTCGCCTGCGCTGGCCAGGTTTTGTTGGCACCCGTTGCGTCAGGTTGCCGTCGTTCCCTGCTGGACCCATCCCGTGTGTGTCTCGTCCTCATTCTTGTTGGTCGCCCCGACTCCCTGCAGTCATCTGGTCCCCGTGTTTCCTATTGCCAACGCTCAGCGCTTCCACGCTGGTCATGGACCTGCAGCATGCTGCACAGGCCTTCTGTCTGCTCATCTTCTGCTCGACCTAGCATAAGCTGCCTACACGACCTGTTTGTTGGTCGTTTGCCGTCAGCTGGTCTGATATCGAGAAGCATGCACAACTTGAGCTCTGATACCAGTTGTTGAGTGTGTGCTATAGCTAGAGGAGTGAGCAGGTGAGTGAGAGCGACAGAGAGAGAGAGAGAGTATGATACGATTTGGGTGTACCAACAACGTGTTGGTACACAAAGAATAAAATGTATTTATGCTTAGGGCACGTAAGGGCGCATTCACATGTACAACTAAATAATACACGTGTACAATACACAGAGGTGAATAAAGGGCCTTTATCCCAACAGCCTTGACTAGAGCTGATGCATTTCAACTGCAGCCATCATCTTGAGTAGATATACCTTGTGTTTTTTGCATTGTGCAGGCAGCCCTATTTCCTACTGCCAAATTCAGCCTGTCCAGACTCTACAATCTGAATCTACAACAGCTGATCACTTTCAGGGGCTGCCTCCTACATTTCGGGATTTGTTCAAAGTACAACGCGCTCTTTAGCTCATATGTACCCTAGGCCAGCCGAGACATGGACATTAGAGGTTCATTGTATTCACAATAGTACAATGTGTTTGTTCATTCATCTACATTATCTCTGAGTTACTCTTCATCTTCCAATTCTACTATTTTCATTGGGTTATTATCATACACTTGAGTCTATCTTCTTTGTTCAAGAATTTCTTTACAATTTCTTCTTCATCATGGCAGGTTCTATTAGCAATCGTGGTCGTCTCTTGGTTGAGAGTACTACATTAAGTTAGGGGGCATGCGGAGTTTTGTCCAATTGTGGTCATTTTCTTCAATTCAGTTACTTTTGTATTCTTTTTAGTTAATGGCCTCTTTTTTGGGCTTACCCATGTTATTTGATCCCCAAGCACATTTTGCACCAATCTGTGAGTCGTGGTCATATATAGGATAGCCTAACAATTAGCCAACCACTTTTTTGTCATTTGGTCTTCCACCTTTAGTCGTCCCACTCCTAGCACCCTCATTGCAGCTACATACTAGCACATGCAAGTGCAAGGGCTTCTAGGGTAGTACACTTCATCACCAATGCTAATATCTTCAATGATTGCTGAATACTGCCTCAGCCAGCTGTAGTTTATGTGCAGTCCTGCATTTTCCAGCCTGCACACACCCTTGCTAGTACTAGGAGACTCTACCCATCCTCATGAAATCATATTGCGATCTATTTGGGCACCAGATGCCTATGTTTTCTTCTGACAGCCACCTGCAAAATAGCATTTGTTATGTCCTTGGACATTCGGATGGGTGCTAGTAGCACTAGTCACACTGGTCATGCGGCGACTTAGTGTGAATGCACTAAAGGTACCTTGGGCTATAAATAGGACTCAAGGCCCTATTGTGCACATTCATTGTGTGATCACCACTCTTGGACTCTTGGCCTGATGGCCAATGCATCCATACACCAAGATGGTGTGGGTTGGTAGTATGGGATGCCAACCCTTTGGGATGTGGTTGTGGCCCCAAGTGCTGCTAGCTCCCAAGCTCAGGGGTGAGCCCATTTTGCTCTATGGCTACGAGGCGAGTCTAATGTCCAGTCCCTTTTATGGTGAGTTTGGCTAGTGTCGTGTCTTGTGTGCATGTTGGATCCTAGGGGAACATCTCATTGGTATCAAAGCAACAACTTGTAATTGGGCTCGAGACACAATGATGTGCACAAGACCACTTTTGCTCACAGAACCATGATGATTCGCACCTATCAGGTACACCTTTATCTTGTTAAAGGTGGTATGGGACACTGCTAGTACGAGAGGCATGCATGGGGAGCACGTGTTGCAGGTGGTGAATATGAGATCAAGGTATGTTTCGTATCCGTGCTCAAGTTTTGTTTTGGGATGGTGCTAGTGTGCAAGAATTTTTTGATTGTTCCAATGATTGGAGCCTGGGAAGTTGCCACTTCGAGGCAATGGCAGACCATCATTGGAAAATTAAAAATCTTGTAGCCCGAATTAGCATTAAAATTTTACATTGACAATATTTTCACATTTAATGTTAATGTTAGCATTGCTTTAATGTTAGTGCAACATTAAATATTATTGTTGCTTTAACAATTAATGTTGTTAGTGCTAACATTAATTTTAATGTTAATATTTGCATTAATGTGAATGTTACCATTTAATTTAATGTTAATCGTTACTATCGGTCAAGGGTGTCAAGAAAAGACATGATGACTGAGTTGTGGAGAAAGATAAAATATTCTCTCTACAATTGATGAGAGAGAAAGAGAGTCTGATGTTATCTTGCAAATGATGAGAGAGAGAGAGAGGGTAAAACGCGCCTAGGGACGAGTGGGATGAAGGGTAGATAGCGGACTGTGTTGGATGGTTCCATGATGGTTTGATGAACTATCCGAGAGGTTGAAGATCCTGCAATATCTCTCAACTGAGGAGCACATAGCATGTCACCTAGCTCCATGGCATTCAGCAAATTGCTTGAACCTTTGGGGTGATTGACGCGTCTTTTGAGAGGCTGGAGATAGTCTAAGATTCTTTCATTAAAGCAACCAAACCCCTTAAGCTGCCTAAATAACCGGCTCTAGTTTTGCATTAAATGTAGAATGTTTCTACTTTTTCTGCTCCTCTCTCATACTCCTTGAACTCCAAAACAACTCTTCTATTAATTTCCCTCAAAATTGCTTCTTTGGTTGATACCATGTCTTCTTATGATGTATCCCCCTTTGATCCGCCCATTATTGTAGAATCTCAACACATGGATGATGCATGTCTATCTTCTCTTGAACCCGAATACACGAACAGTTAGAAACCTAAAGCTCCTTTTTTTCAAGTCCGAAGGCAATTCATTCATTGTGGCAATTCTACGAGCTCAAGTGAAGAAAATGCAATGCCAACTAGTTCAGCTCCGCACTCCCCATTTTCTGATTATTCCCGCAACCATGAGAGCTCTTCAATTCTAACCCAATCCTTTTAAAGGGAAGGAGAAGTGTGATGAGACGAACATCGACTCATGGCTGGCCAAATGGATGTTGGGTGTAAAGGCCCTTATGCTACTCCCGAGTATATATTACTTTACACATGTGAACACACCCTTGCCGGTGTAAGTGTACCATACCCCAAGTATAAATACATTCTTTTATTCTTTATGTGTACTACACTGGTATACACCTATCCCTCAACTCTTCACTCTCACTAACTGCTCACTCAACAACTACACCATAGTAACATGGGACGGGGACTAGGAACGGGAACAAGGTTGGGTAAAGGACCCCGTCCCGAGGACGAGGGAAAAAACGGCAATTAAAAAGTTGTTTTTTTTTAGTATTTTAAAATCACACTTAATCTACTCTAAGAGAGGAACATTTGAAGGACACATTTGCACCAAATAGAAGAAAATAGAGCATCATATTAGGAAATCCAAAAGACTCGTGACCACTCGTCACTCAAAAGTCAAGAGCCAAGGCTCAAACTACAATGACAAATGTACATAGAAGATGGGAGGAGAGAGTAAATACTAAAGCCAAAAATAAATACAAAATGTCAAAATGCCACATGACATAATGGCAAATGCTAAGTATGAGGGTAAATCATAACAATAAGAGTCTAGAGTGCTCTAGAGAGTCGAGACTAAGTAGTGGGTCGGACAGTGGAGCATTATATAGGAAACATTGGCAAGAGCATGGCAAAAATGGCCGTTGGCAGCCAAACAGTCAAATTTTTTTCTCCCAAAGATGGCCCAACGGCTCCCTGGGCCGCCCCCAATTGGCGTCCCTGACAAGCACGCGTTCCGGGAACGCATCCCCGCTTGGCTCACCGGCGTCCCCACTCGGAGACACGACGTCCGTCCGTTCCGGAACATCCCTGCCCGGTCCCGTCCCGAGGAATGTGTCCCCCCGTCCCACGCTATCATCCCCTCCGTCCCTTGTTACTATGAACTACACACACCTCGATTGACGTGCATATCCTAATTGCTTCCTCTTGCACTCTTCAAACGAGTATCAGAGCCTTGGAAAATGTGTTAGTGTGCTCGAGGACTAGTGCAAGCAGTCGTGACCAGCAGTCATTGGTAGTTGTGTCCAGTACCAAGCAGGCAACAACTGTCAACACTAGGTGCCGGTCTGACCGGCAGTCAACAAGTTTGTCAACATCAAGTCTGCCAACAGACAGACATGTAGCAGGTGACCAGCTTGCCAGTCGATGGTAAGAAGAACAAGCGACACAATGGCGAGTCTATTACAGGCAAGCCGGGTAGCAGTGGGCGTTATACTTCCAGCAAGCGATAGGCGTAGAACTAGCAACAACTGTTGTGATTAGTGACACGCAAGCAGCGTTGACTGCAGGCAACGGGCAATGCGACACGTGAGAGGTCAACGGCTAGGCCATTTGTCAGTTTTCTGACAAAAGTTTTGGCATTTTTTATTCATTTCAGAAGCAGGCCCCTTATTTATTAACGGGGGTTTACGCGTTCAAGCACAGGGCTCAAATTTGTGCAAATTTACATTTGAAAATTTGGGGCTTTTCCCAAATTTGATGTTGGGCATGCATAACAGTGACATTTGACCCAAAAATTGCAAACACTGCAAGCGTATGCCCCAAAAATTTTGGGCCTTTTCATGTACAAGTGAAATTTTGCTCAACTGAGCCAATTTCATTGTAACTTGTGCACATTTGGACCTTGAAACTTGGGGGTTTTGCAGAATTTGTCAAATTTCTGCAACATTTGCCCGTATTTCATACTTAGGAGGATGTATTGATGAAATTGGGGCAGATTCACTGCAAAAATTTCGGGGGCTTTTCGCATTAATGATGCATTTTGAGCCAATGTGAGCTTTGATAGTGAAGTTACAGCAGATCCATTGCTGAGTGGAAGAAATTTGAACTTGGGATATTTCAAATTTTACAAAAGGGCAGCTTCTCTTGGTACATGTATTGCTAAATGCTCTTTATGTAGTGAAACAATGGTAAATACAACACTTGGATTATTGCACTTGGGCATTATGGGATGTATTATTCAAGTGGGAGCTGTCCCTTATGCAAATGTATCAGATTTGATTCGTGTACATGCTGTAATCAGTACTTGAGATTAAAAATGCAGCAAAACGTCTGCTTCTTGGACATCTTGGAAGTACAAGTGTATGTACTTGTTTTTACATTCAGCAACCTTGCTATTGGCTGAACGTATTCAGCATTTTATTGCAGTCTTTTATTGCTAAAGATGGCTGGCAATGCATCTACATCTGACACAAAGAATCTCTTTGAGATTCATATATTTGATGGCAATGGCTTTGATCTTTGGAAAGATCATATATAGGGTATACTTTTTCTAAAGATTGTGATGATGCTTTGGCAAAACATAAGCATGTTGCTTTGTTAGATGAGGATTGGGCTAAAATGAATAAAAAGAACCATTACTTACGTCAAAATGGCTATCACAGATGATATCTTGGTTGATATCAAGGGACGCACTACTGCTTATGCAGTTTGGGAGAAACTCCAGGCTACCTATGAGAATACAATTCCTATCATGCAAAAGTTGGTCAACTTGAAGCTTGATGAGTCTAAGCCTACCTCAAAGCATTTAAATGCTTTCACTAGTATTTTGAGTCAATTACAGGATGTAGACTTGTCAGCTTTTGATCCTAAATCCAGGGCTATCTTCTTGCTCATGACTTTTCCCGATTCATGGGAAGCATTGGTTGTGTCATTGAGCAACAACCCCAACTTGACATTTGATGGTGTTCATGGTTCTATTCTGAATGAAGAAATTAGACGTAAGGCAAGTGGGGAAAACAGTAGATCAACCTACAATGTAAGAGAAAAACTAAAAAAAGATCAAATGCTGCAAAGAATAACAAAAATCGCAGCAAAAGCAAGGAAAAATAGCAAGATGTCACTTGTTATCAATGTGGATGCAAAGAGCATAAAAAGCCCAATTGCAAGTACTATAAAAAGGAACAAGAACGCAAGAAGATGGCTAATGCAAAAGGCAAAAAGAATAAAAAGGATGGCAACTCTACCTCTAAAGAAACAGAAAAAGCAAATGTGGTATCTAATGTTGTTATTGAGGAGATAGAAGAAGATAAAGATGTTGATTTGCTGGTTGCATCTTTAGATCCACATGCTATGAAAGTGAAGGACATGTGTATCACTAAAAGGGATGTGATAGATGCCTTGTTGTCAACTCATGATGGTTTGTCACAATCGTGGATTATTGAGAGTGGTGGTGCATTTTATGTAACTCCATCTTTGGAGTGTTTTTCTTCTTATGCAAAAGGTAACCTTGGAAAAGTCTATCTAGGCAACAACCATACATGTAATACTGAACGAATGGGCATCATATACCTGGCTCTTGAAAATGGCCAAGAGTTGATCCTTCATGATATTAGGTATGTACTTGGCATTAAGAAGAGTTTGCTCTTTATTGGGTAGCTAGACAGTAATGGTTATTTCACTACCTTTAGTGGTGGAATGTGGAAAACACAAAAAGAGTCTATGCTAGTTACTAGAGGTTGTAAAAAGGAAACTCTATATTATCTCTACTACAAGGCACTTCCTGGAAAGTTTGTTACAGTTGTTGAAGTGCCGTCACACATGGGGTTATGGCACAAGCGTCTTGGATACATAAGCCAAAAGGGTTTGCAAGCACTTTTTTCACTTGGAAGAGTTGATGTGAAAAACTCAAAGTTTGACTTTTGAAATGACTATGTTTAGGGAAAACATGTAAAGAGTTCAAACTCTCATGGAGCCTCTAGGAAGGCGTGTATCTTGGATTTAGTCCATTCTGATGTATGTACCATGCCAGTAAAAACTCATAGTGGTTTTCGTCATTTTGTATCTTTTATTGATGACCATTTTAGAAAGCTAGGCGTTTACTTGCTTAAGCAAAAAAGTGAGGCATTGGACGTCTTTAAAAAGTTGTATGCATTTGTTAGTACTCCAAAGGTTTTTAAATTAAAATGCATAAGAACAGACAACAGGAGAGAGTATGTATCTACAGAATTCAGCAAGTTTTGTGATGTCAATGGAATTAAACGGGAGCTTACAACTCCTTATAATCCGTCATCTAATGGTGTGGTTGAGCGAATGAATCGAACGTTATGTGAGAAGATTCAATGTATGTTGTCCACAAATCTCCCGCAATCGTTTTAGGGAGAGGCACTCAAAACCGCGATGCATATTTGCAACCGATCTCTACATCCTGCACTTGAAAGTGGCATTCCTGAAGAGGTTTGGTCTCGCAAACCTGCTTCATATGACCACTTAAGGGTCTTTGGTTGTGAATGCTATGTACATATACCTATTGATAGCAGAACCAAACTTGACATGAAATCCCATAGAGATATCTTCATGGATTATGGAGATGAAGGTGAAATGGGCTATAGAGTTTGGGTTCCAAGCATGAAAAGGGTGCTACACGGCCAAAATGTGGAATTTAATGAGTCAAAGCTGCTGAAAAATGTCATATCTAATGACTTGGACCAAAAGAAAGTGAAATTTCAGCATGATCAGCCACTTGAACAGCCATCAACCACTAAAAATTCAGCTCCATTTGATGCTAAGTATGATAATCAGCATATCATAATTGGGCCAGATGAAAATGGGTAACAAAGGGAACCTGAAAACCAGTTTGGGCAGCAAAATCAGCATGCTGAAAGCGAATTACAGCGGCCTGAAAATATATTACAGTAACCTCAACATGCAATTCAGCAGCCAAATAATGAGGTCATTGACATCCCTTTGGATGTGGATCCATTGCCTGATAACACAAATCATTGGGTAAGAAGGTCTACACATGTCAAAAAACCTATACACAGATTTGATCCCTTTTTGGACTACATTTTGCTCACAGACGAAGGTGAACCTCTTACATATATAGAGGCATTATCATATGAGTTAAAGAAAAAGTGGGAGCTAGCTATGCAGGAAGAAATGAAATCATTGTATCAAAATGATACTTGGGATTTGGTTCCATTGCCCAAAGATAGAAAAGCTATTCCTAACAAATAGGTTTATAAAATCAAGTGTGTGGATGGCAAACCAAAATACAAAGCTTGGCTTGTGGCTAAGGGCTATACACAAAAAGAGGGGATTGACTTTTAGGAAGTCTTTTTACCTGTTGTCAAAGTGACTACTCTTGGGGGGTATTGCTTGCTATCATAGCATCTATGGATCTTGAACTTGATCAGATGGATGTTAGAACTGCATTCCTGCATGATGACTTCGAAGAGAGCTGTACATGAAGCAACCAGAAGGCTTTGTTATGCCAGGAAAGGAGCACTTGGTGTGTAGGCTTAAGAGAAGCTTGTATGGTTTGAAACAGGCTCCTAGGCAGTGGTATAAAAAGTTTGATGCCTTCATGCTCTCACATGGGTTTCAAAGAAACAATGCAAATCACTGCTTATATATAAAGAAGGCTGATGATGGAAGCCTTATAATACTCGTTATTTATGTGGATGATATGCTTATTGTTGCTCGTAAGCATAAAAGACAGGCTAATGCATTGAAAAGACAGTTGAATTCGGTCTTTTCAACTAAACACATTTTGGGCATGCATGTGACGAGAAATAGAGAGCAACAGCTCTTGTTTCTCTCACAAGAAAAGTACATTAGCAAGGTACTTGGATCATTTTTCTATGGCAGATGCTAAGCCACTTGGTGTTCCTTTACCACCATATCTTAAGCTTAGCAAAGTAGATTGCCCAAAAGATGACAAGGCAGTCAGCTCTATAAAGGATATTCCTTACGCCTCAACTTGTGGTTCACTCATGTATGCTACAGTTGCCACTAAACCTGACATTGCTCATGCAATGGGAGTTGTGAGCAGGTTTATGTCAAATCCTGGCAAAGCACATTAGGAAGCAGTGAAATGCATCTTACGGTACCTTAACAGCACACAAAGAAAATGTATTTGTAAAAAGAAAAGGGTACGTTAGATCTATAGGGATATTGTAGTATAAACACGGCAGGTGACTTCGATACTCGCAAGTCTACTAGTGGATATATATTTACCTTGACTGGTGGGGCAATTTCTTGGTGCTCTAGATTGGAAAAGTTAATAGCACTTTCTACCACTGAGGCTGAATATATTTCAGCCACTGAAGCTTTGAAAGAAGCTGTTTGGCTTGGTCGTTTAATCAAGGATTTTGGGCTGCCCACCAAAACACCTGTACTTGGATGTGATAGCCAAAGTGCTCTATGCTTGGCTTAGAATGCCATGTTTCATACACATACCAAACATATTGATGTGCGGTATCACTTTATCAAACAGGTTCTCGATGATGGTCTAGTCACGCTGACTAAGATCAAATCACATGATAACCTTACAGACATTCACACTAAAAGTCTTGCAAAGGCTCAACATGAGCATTGCATTCAACTAGTTGAAGATGATTAAAGGTTCACTTAGGACCTTTAAGTGGAAGATTATTGGATGTAAAGGCCCTTATGCTACTCTCAAGTATATATTACTTTACACATGTGAACACACCCTTGTGGGTGTAAGTGTACCATACCGTAAGTATAGATACATTCTTTTTGTCACCAGGTGGTGATACTCTGTACAGTTGCTTTTCTTATTTACTTATATAAATATTTTATTTATCTTTTATTTTGTTGCTGTTGCTTTTGACCCCCAGAGTTCTCTTGGAATAAGCGGAATCTTTGCATGGCCAGAAGAGGCAGCCATTGGGACAAATTGGACTAATGGTTTGTCTGAGCATTAGGACAAGTTCCATATTGAATGGGTATCGAAGAATAGAATGCCAGTGGTTTGGGACTGTGTGCTTAGCCATTGGAGATGGTGCAGGACAATGAGCTTGGCCAAGATAGACGATGCACATGTGAGAATGCTCACGGAATAAAAGTCACTGTAACTGAGCCACATTGCACTTTTGATGTGGTCACAATGATAAAACACAGAACAACTTGAGGAATGCAGGGGTCACCATCCCTAAAATTTACGGAATTACTACTTTTGGACCCTAGAATCTATTCGCATCATTGTCTTCGTTTTTACACAAGGATTAATTCTCTGGTCTGTGCCGAGGTCAAATTTTGCACCGATCATGGAGAATTTTAGACCGGAATGTTTAAACGGGAAAATTGTTGCATGTATGCCATGTGGCACAAATTCCCAAAAGAGAGAGAGAGAGAGAGAGAGAGAGAGAGAGAGCATTTAAAAAAAATGTAATAGGCATAAGGGGCAGATGGGAGAATGAAGTTTGGAGGAGCTGAGGGTAGATTGCTGCAAGAAAACCAGCCATGGAGAGTACTTCTACGTCTTTGACTCAAGCATGGAGGTAGAGCTTGCTCCCTCTAATCACCTCTCTCTCTATTCTCAGAAGAAATGCTTTGCATGATGGATTGATTCCATCGAAGGTCCAATTCTGTGTTTTCTTTGCTCATGCTAAATAAGAACAGTGAACTTTGCATATGCTGAACAGTAAGAACAATGTGCTGGACAGTAAGAACAGTGAATTCTGCACATGCTGGACAGTAAGAGACGTTGATCCAGACATGTTGTATTGTTCCTATGCAACTAGGATTTACTTAGAAGAGATGAAAACCAATTGTTCACAGGTTATGTATTTTGGAACATTACCATTTTTGTAATTTTCTATCTTTGAATTGATAAAGAAATACCGAGAGGGGTGTCGGTCTTCGGGGCCAATCTGGTATTGAGCGAGGGAAAGAGACCTCTGTTTATGTGTGTGTATGTAAAGTCCAGGTGTTAATTGAAGGAACTACCACTTTATGTGAGTCATAGACCGGTTGTACTTTTATTCTTTGTGTGTATCACACTGGTGCACACCTATCCCTCAACTCTTCACTCTCACTCACTGCTCACTCAATAGCTACACACACCGTGATTGGTGCACATATCCTGATTACTTCCTCTCGCACTCTTCAATGGACGTCGTATTTTGATTTGTATCAGTTTAATGACGCTCAATGCATCAAGCAAATACAAATCATGTTACAAGGAAAGGCATACGCTTGGTGGGCAGGTTTACGTCCTAAGCCAATGACTTGGACTGATTTTTAATCCATTTTTCGAAAACGTTTTGTGATTATGATTCTATTGAAAATTCTCCAAAATTATTTGAGCTTAATATGGAGAAGAAAAGCTTGGATGCATACTCATAGCAATTTAAAGATTTATTGCATAAGACAAAGGCCTTGGATGATCCTCAAGTACTCCTCTATATACGATACCTTTTCAAATTGCCACCAAACGATCAGAATGAGGTGCTTCGCAATCCTCTTCACACGCTCGAGGATGTCTACAAGTATGCAAAGAATTTTGATAATATTTGGCTATAAGTAGGGATAGCCAGTTGACTCAGGGTTCCCATCGAGCTACCTCAATCTTTAAGTCGAAAAAATCATCTACCCCGACAATAACTTGTCAACAGACTTCAGAGGTGCACAAGAGAAAAGACGACAAGTATAAGATCACTTGAGGCAAGGATCGCTTGAAGGACCCTTGTTTCACATGCCATCAAATGGATCATTTTCACTGAGATCGCCAATGTCCCTAAAATAAAAAGACAAAGTCTACTTCTAAGACTTTGATAAATGCTCTTGAGGATCCATGTATTTCTTTTAAAATTTTATTTCAAGAATGTTTTGTTAATGCTAGTAATAGCAATCCTAGTCCCATTAATAAAACTATTTTTGCCCCGCATGATCTTATAAAGATCACATGCTATATAAATAGCCAAGACGTTATAGTTTTATATGATAATGGCTCTGCTCATAATTTTATTTCTTTCCACTTAATGTAGAGTCTGCGACTCTACACGATACCTATTGATCGAGTTTATCTTGTCCGATATACGGGGGTCCTACAATGGATTGTTTGGATCAGGTAGTGCCAATATCGGATCTTTCGATCCAATAATACTATCAAATCATGGATTTCCAACTTATGAGCCTTGACCATGTGGATGTTATTCTTGGCATACCATGGTTTTTTGAAAAAAATTATTCCTTGTATATTGATTATAAAATCATATACTTTCTTTTCAGTTTGATGGTCGTTTTCATATGATTAAGGGCTTTTTATCCTTCCAGGATCATTGTCAATAATGTACATATGATTTCAGCAATGCAATTTTCTCAATGTTTTTCCAATCCAACTATTACTACTTACATTTGTTTTGTTGTAAAAGTCTAATCACCTAATAATCAATGTAATTTGGTTTCTTTTAATAATAATCTTAATACAAGTTCATATGTAAGTGAGTATTTAGATCCGATATTATATGGGTATACTAATATTTTTCTATTTGAGTTACCTAGCAAACTTCCACCATCTCTCAAAACCTTAGATCATCGTATTGAAACTTTGCCCAGTAGCAATTCCATCTCTCGGTAAACTTATAGGTTTAGCTCAAAAGAGGAGGACCAGATAGTTAGGTAGCTTTAAAATTATTTGGCTAAGGGTTATATTGAGCCGAGTAAATCCCCGTGGGGCGAGCCTATCCTTCTCGCCAAAAGAAGGATGGTGCAATGCAATTCTATGTCGATTACAAGGGTCTCAATAAAGTGACCATCAAAATAAGTATCTATTAGTAAGGATAGATGATCTTATAGATCGACTTTGTGATGCGCGCTATTTCATCAAAATTGATCTAAGATCTGGCTACTATCAAATATAGATAGCTTCGGAGGATGTTCTGAAATCTGTGTTTCAAATGCAGTATGGACATTATCAGTTTTTGGTCCTACTTTTTGGATTGACCAATGCTCCAACAAGTGATAACTTATCTATTTCATCCATATTTAGAAAAATGCACAGTCGTTTTTCTTGACGGCATCTTTATTTATAGTAAGTTATTAGAGAAGTGTGCCAAACACTTACATATCATCTTGCATCTCTTAAGACGAGAACAATTGTTTACTAAACTATCCAAGTACAAATTTTTAAACACATAGCTATTATAGCTTGGTTATGCTATCTCCATTGATGGCATTCAAATTGATCCCGAAAAGATACAAGTAATGCTTGATTGGTCTATTTTTGTGTGACCATTAGACAAGTAAAATCTTTTTTACGTTTTATAAGGTTCCGTCGAAAATTCATCAAGGACTATGCTCATATTACTAAACCCTTAACACCTTTGCTTAGGGTTATCCGAAGCAAGAAAAAGCACATTGGTCCACTTGTTCTTTGAACTAGTGAGCTCCATCAATGTTTTCAAACATTGAAATGACTTGTTACTATTGCACCGATATTGTAGATTATTGATCCAAATAAACCTTTAGAGGTTCATATGGATGCAAATGCTTATAGTTTAGGTATTGTCCTTTATCAGGATAGTTAAGCTATCGCGTTTGAGAGCCATAAGCTCGCCTGATGCTTGGCATGTTATGCTACTCAAGAGAAGAAATTATTGGTGGTCATCGTTGCCCTTAAGGTATGGCATTATTATTTGTATGGTGCCCAGTTTATTATTTCGACAGACCACTACTCATTGAAATACCTATGTGATCAACCTGATCTTCATGGTCACAAGACAAGATAGACAAAGCTTTTACAAGAGTTCGACTTTGAAATTTACTATAGAAAGGGTGCAAGTAATTTGGTTATTGATGGTCTTAATCAAATTCTTCAAGTCAATATCTAGTTCTCCGAAATTTCGACTGATTTCTATCTTTCTCTGAAAGGGCGTTATCAAAATGATCTTCACTTTGGTAAGTGAAACCAGCCTTCCTTCCGTGGATGGATGGAAAATCCCTGATTACCACTTAATTACAGCAGCAAACAATTAGAGAAAATCTGAAAATACAAATTTACCTACTGATCTTGAACAATGCACACTCGATTGGCCCCAAAATTGGCACCTCTTTTGGTATTTCTTTAGCTTTATTGAAAAAAAAGTTGATTTACAATGAGATTCTCCCAATCCCTTTCGGTATTCCAACTCCCCTTGCTGTGATGAATCACTAGCAAGTCTTTAATCCGATTTGCTTCTTAATTCGGGCAATCAATTGGCCCTCACCCACTTTGATGGAGATGGAAAATGCCCCAAATTCAATTATTTGCTGGTCCCTCCACTTAAATAGGCTAAACACAGCTTCACCCTGTTGAATCCAAGTCTTGGAGCTTCCAATTTCTAGCATGCTTCCCGAGGCTGCTACTAAATCCTAATTTCTGCTACAGATTAGGGTTTACAACAAAGAAATCTGAAATTTCTCAGCCTCCAAGGGTCCAAATTCTAACATCTTCGGAGCAAGGCTGTGAAATGGCTAGGAGATGAGATGGAAAGCTGTAGAGAGAAAATTTAAAGTTTTGTCGCGAAGAATGACTGAAAATCAATCAAATGCAGCTGCTGCCCTACCAACTGCTTGTAGATGCAAAGAACTGAAGAAAATCAGTCATTTATTGCTGCTGCCCTATCTCAACAGCCTGTAGATGCTGTCTCTTGCTATTGATTGGTCTTCTCCTAACCTTGGCAGCCTTAGAAGGTCCTCCAATGGCTGCAAATCAGACCAGCAGCCTCCTTCTCTCTCTCTTGCGGCCTGAATTTATAAAAATGCCTCTCTCCAACCTCTAAAGACGTTTTTCATTCTTGCATGGGCATTTTTGACAAGTGACAGCCTTCCCAAATCGTTTTTCCAGTCTTTTTCATAATTAAATATTAATTTTTATCCTTTAAATACTGAAAATTAATCTAATAATTATTTCGATGCCCTGAAAAATAATCTAACTGGCCAATAATTAAATTGGCTAGGCACCTTCCATTCCCGAGTGTCTCTGCGCCATCTTTGACCATCAGATTGGTGTTAGGTACCATTAAACGCCACTTCTCTAGTGTCACCAACGGACATTTATGGCCAAATGGATGACCTAGGCCAACAACTAACACCAGATACCACCAAGTACCTGTGCGGCATAACTTATAGCAACTTTTGCCTTTGACATCCCGTGATTTCTTCGGGTCCCCGAGCTCATAAATTTACTTTAACCCCAGTTGCACCTCACATATGCAACATTTACTTAATCATGTGATTAAAAATTAATCCACATGTTAAGTGAGGTTTCCAAAATACATGTCCTCATGATAGTAAGATATAGCAACTAGTTCAAGAGAGGGACCTACTAGCTAGGAAGCTTAGGTGGTCCAAACACCGAAGATTGGATACTATGAGAGAGATGATGGAAAAACATTACATTCAATATGAATTACTTTTTAAGCAAGGCCAACTGTATATGCCAGATGATTAGGATATCCCCAAGAAAATTTTAAATGAATGTCATGATACACTGAGCATTGGATACCTTGGCAATCCGAAATTTGGCCTTGGTAACTCGTTATTTTTATTGGTCGCATATTAAGATTATGGTTGAGTCTTATGTATGTGAGTGTCTATAGTGTCAACTTAACAAAGTTGAACAGCACAAACAAGCAAGGATATTGCATCCTTTACAAATCTTTTTTTAGCAAGACTACTTAACTCATGTTCATTGTTGTCGACTTCACTATATATGTTTGGGTTTAGTTCTTGATACTCCACTATTACATTATACAATCGTGTACTCCTTCCATCTAATTACCTGCTCCTAGTACAAAGTAGGGTAATATCCTAACACGGTAAGTTAAGGGTTTATTCATAGAGACAATGCACATTCAAATGGCCTGCAAAATCACTCAAGGTTGTAACAACTAGTGTCAACTATGCCTTGCAAAAAGTTTACGATGTATGTAAGGCATACCTCTATGGAGGATGCTTTAACACCCAATAGGTAACAACATTGCATGTAGGATTCAAAGTTCATTAAGCATAATTAGGCTTGTGAGTTGGTACTACACCCTCCTCAAGGAAGATGAGAGGGGTTGAATATGTCTATACAATCAAGCACATGGCTGATGGACCTTTGAACAAGCACAAAACTAGGCACGTGCCAAGGGTTTTGACCAAAAGTCAAGATTGGACTGCAAGGTCTTTCTCAACAACACCCTTACTATTATGCACATGCACCACAATCGTGCTAGCATTCATGTGTTGTCATCTTCTGCTTGCAAGCCTTAGTCTAAATCAGAAGAGGACTTTAGGAGTTCTAATACTCGTCATGTCTATTTGTCTTTTCATCCCTAATACATACAATAGGCTTATTACATCTGTCTGTCTTTCCATCTCTGGCATGTAACATGGGGGCAGTCCAATCCCTTGGGCATGTAGTTGTCGCCTGTTTGTGCCATCCAGATCTGCCATTTTCATCTCAGCTACTATGTGCCACATCACCTGCATTTCTGTCATTTTATGGACCTGTTTTGGCCATTTTATTAATCACTCAGCCATACTATGCAGGTTGACCAGTTCACAGTTTGTGGCAGCAGTCACATCAGTCATCATCTCATCGTCTTCTCCAACCACACCATTTTCCTCACCGTCAGCAAGCTTTTCAGTGGAGTGCGCGAGGATCGAGACACGCGATTGTGTGGTTCGCATGGTGAGAGAGTGAGTATAGCGTAGCAACAGAGAGTGAGCGAGCACAAGACTCGATGTGGGTACAATCTCCAAGTACCACTTTAGGTTTTTGATAATATATATTTAGTACATGTGTAAGGGTGTGTACACACCCGAACACCGTAAAAGGCACAATAACCCTTTACTCCCAACAACCTCCCACCTAAAGGCAACGTGCTTAAAGGTAGAGGAAAGGATCAGCTAATTCTATGTATGTGACAAAGCTGAAATACACATATACTATCCAACTCCCATTATCTGGCAGCAATGAGCAAACTGCTCAACCAGAAGACCCTCCATGAGAAGGTCTGTAGGGTTATCATCGGTATGTACCTTGACAAGCTCAATGCTCTTGCTCTCAAGTACATCCTTGATAAAATGATACTTCACCTGTATGTTCTTTGTCTTTACATGAAAGACAGGATTCCATGCTAGCATGATAGCACTTTGACTATCACAGTGGGATAGGAACCCCTGTAATGCCAAGCTCTCTCACTAGACGTGAAAGCCATAAGGCCTCCTTGCATGCCTCAATGGCAGCCACATACTTTGCCTCTGTCGTAGACAATGCAACACACTTCTGTAGTTCGGATATCCAAGAGACTGCTCCTCCTGTGAACGTGAACACATATCCTGAAGTAGACTTCCTACATGTAGTCAAGATAACCAGCATAGTTTGCATCCATGAGGGCAACAAAACATGACTTCTATTTCCCAGAGCAGATGCACAAGTTCTTTGTGCACTTAAGGTATCTCATTATACCCTTCATTGCTTCCCAATGCTTTTTGCCAAGGTATGCCATGTACTTGCTAACCACTCCCACCGCAAATGCAATGTCAAGCCGTGTAGCAACCATATTATACATCAAGCTGCCAACAACTAAAGCATAAGGAATCTTGGCCATCTCAACCTTTTCATCATCAGATGTAGGGCTGCCATCTGCAGTAAGTTTCACATATGGAGGCAACGGTATACCAATGGCTTCCCTCCCCTCCATATTGAAACACTGCAAAACCTTAGTAACATACTCTTGCTGTGACAAATAGAGAAGATCCTGCAATTAGTCCCTAAGTATACCCATGTCAAGAATATAATTGGCCTCACCAAGATCCTTCATATCAAAGCTATTGTGTAGGCTTTGTTTCAAGGAGTCCAAGGCATAAACATCCCTACCTACAATCAACATATACCACATATAAAACCAAGAGAATAAGGCTATCATCTGCTACCTTCTTGGTGTATAAGTAGTGATCAACTTGAGATCTATGGAATTCCTAAGATTGCATAAATGTATCAAATTTATGATACCATTCTCATGGTGCTTGTTTCAACCCATACAAACTCTTGTTGAGTTTACATACCATGTGCTCTTTCTCCTTTGCCACAAAACCCTCAAGCTGCTATATATAGATCTCCTCATGCAAATCACCATGTAAGAAAGTTGCTTTCACATCCATTCATATGAGTTCCATATCTTCAGATGCGACCAAGCCCAAAATGGTTTGCAAAGTAGTCATTTTGACTATAGGAGAAAAATTTTCATCAAAATCAATTCCATGTTCTTGCTTGGACCCCTTAGCAACCGATCATGCTTTGTACCTTGGCAAAGAACCAGAAGTGCCTTTTATTTTACAAACCCATTTGCATGGTAGCAATTTCTGCCCTTTAGGCAAATGCACCAAATCCCCTAGTGTCATTTTTTATGAGAGATTCCATCTCTGACAACATAGCCTTATGCCATTTATTATTGTCTTTTGTCCATTGCTTCCTTGGCGCATGACGGCTCACCACAATCTGTCAACATAACATAATCAGCCACATAATTGACACCAGGAACAGACCTACATGGCTGTCTTTGCATTTTGGTTGACTATAGACCCAATGATCAAGATTTGCCGGCTGTTCAACCTGCAAATCTGTATTAACAGCTTGGGTGTGCTACAGGTTTAGCATGCTATACAGCCGGTTCTGATTGTTCCAAAGGTATCTGTTCTTGTTGAAATTGAGGTACATCATGGGCAATATCTTGCTAATCATTTTCAAGATCATTCCTTGCATTTTCAAGGCCATTTACAATAGGTATTTGCTGTTGTCCAACGGGAATTCTTTGTTGTTCTATCGATACATCTTCTCGGAATACAACCCTTCTGACTTGCTCAGTCTTTTCATGTTGTTTGTGCATGCGATCTTCCCAGAAGGTAACATCATTGTTGCGTACAACTTTCCTTTTTTCGAGATCCCATATCCTATACCCCATTTCACCCTCATTCCTATATCCTAAGAAAATACAGTTGCAGGACTTTGACTCAAGTTTACTGTGTTTTTCCTTGTGAATGTGCACAAATGGCTTGCAGCCAAACACTCTCAAGTGAGCATATGAAGGTGGCTTGCCCGACTACACTTCTTGAGGGACTCCCCTCCCCCTCCCCCAAAAGACCTATTTTGGTGAACGATTAATCAAGTGTATGGCTATCATAACAACCTCTGCCCAAAATCCATGACGTAAAGCAACATGTGACAGCATTGTGCGGACCATGTCTTGAATGGTCCTATTCATATGCTTTGCAACACCATTTCGGGGTGGATTGTGAGAGACAGTGAGCTCCCTTTTAATCCCTTTTCTGTCACAAAGGTCTTGAAATGCTTTGGACACATATTCCCCAGTATTGTCAAAGTAAAGGCAATTTAACATCTTGCTGATCTGATTTTTAGCAAAGTGTCAAGAATTTTTTAAATTTATCCAAGGCCTCATCTTTACAATGGATTGAATAAACCCATATTTTGCATGTAGCATCATCAATAAAAGTAATGAAATACTTATTTCCCCCTAGAGATAACCCTGGCATCTAGCACATATCTGAATGTACCAAATCTAAGGGTGAAGACTTTAGAGAAAGAGATTTTTTATGTGACGTTTGAGCATACTTACCATAATTACAATGATCACATTGTTCAAAATCAGCATGTCTCAAATACGGCAGATAACCCACACGAGAAAGCACTTTCATTTTAGTTTGACTCGTGTTCCAACCAGCTATGCCACAAAGAAACACTTAGTTGCTTAGTTATGGCGACTACATGGTCATGCACACTAGATACATACAAAGGATACAAAGTATTACTTTAGAGCCCTTGGCAACAATGTGAGAGCTCTTACAAATTTTCCATTTGCTATCCGCAAAGGTGATATAATAACCTTCATCATCTAGGTACCTTATGCTTATCAAGCTCTTCTTGAGCTCAGGTACATACCTCACATTATGCAAAATAAACATGGAGCCATGTTGAAATTCCAATTTCACACTGCCAACACCTGCAATTTGACATGCATAGTTATCTCCCAAGTGGACAACACCACATGCACCACCATTATAGTTAGAAAACCACTCATGATGTGGTGTGACATGAAAAGACACACCTAAATTAAGTATCCAAGTATGCATGTCATCATCAAAATCTGCAATCAATGTATATGAACTCAAAGAAGAAGCAAGGAGTACATCACCATCACTATCATTCTCATGAGTGGCTATGTTTACCTCCTCTATCTTCACACTCCTTTTCTTTGCAAATTGGCTGTCCTTTTTCTCAACCTTGTTGTCTTCAGTATTTTTGCTTTTGCCTTTCTCTTTCTTCAATTGAAAATAGTCCCGTTTGTAGTGCCCTTTCCTACCACAATGATGACACTCCACATTTTTGCTATGAGACTTGTTGCGTGCTCTATTTTTAGAACTATCCTTTTACTCAAAACTGCCTCTAGCATGCAATGCATTAGAATACTTGTTTGCTGAATTATTTTGCATATTGAGTTCTTCCATCAACAAAGAACTCTTCACATTACAATATAATAGCTGAGCATTTGAGTTACTCAAAGCTGTCCTAAAAGTATCCCAACTTTTAGGCAAAGTGCATAACAAGAAAGTAGCCTTGAACTCATCATCAATGTGGAAATCCAAAGCAATCAGCTGACTGAAAATTGATTTAAACTCATTCAAATGTAAAAACATGGCTACCAAGGTCCATCAACTTTTTCAACCAATAAACCTTGCTGGCTACACTTTTCTGAGCATACAATTCCTCGAGTCTTCACCACATTTCATATGCAGAATTCAGCTTCTCAATGTTAAAGAGCAAGTTGTCTGACACCTAGAGCTCTATGATCGAGCATGCAAGCTCATCCAAATCATCCCACTCTTCTTGTTCCATACATGCTGATCTTATTCCCTTCGCTTTGATGGGCTTCACCTATTTCTTCTGTACCAAGACATTGTAGCACTGTTTTTTCCATATTGCAAAATTGCGTACACCCTCAAGCTTCTTGATGTGCCATGATTTGCAGCACGAAATTGACTCAAACATCAGCAAATGCAAGCCCAAATGTCACACAAATAACCACAGTATGCTGCTAGTGCCAACCAGCAGTGAAAATCGAAAAATTGCAGAAATTTCAAATCCACAAATTGATCCCCAGAATTAGAAAATGTCTACTACTACACTCCACAATCAATTACAGCCAGATTTATAGGCCAATGCACAAATTGCACATAAGATCCCCAAAATTCTGTTGCAATTTCTGCTCCACATGCATTCTCCGGCACAAATTTGACAATTGCAGTCAAAAGTCCCAAATTTTCAAAGACAAATCCACCAAAATTGCATCAATACATGTACCCAAGTGCATATACTAGGTAATTCTTGCACAATTTGATGAAATTCTGCAAAAGCCTTAATTTTCTCGGGTCAAACCCTAAATTTCCTGGGCAAATGTGCACCAAATTTGCAATTTCTAAATCAAATTGTCGTGTTCTATAACAAAATCCCCAAATCCAAGAAAAGCCCCAATTTTTTGGCTCAATATTTCACAATGTGCTTATGCATGTGAACGCTCATCATTGGGAAGGGAAATAGATTGTAGAAATTAATTTTTAAAAATGATGGAAAAGACTGCCAAATCTTGACATTGTGACACCTTCCTCCTATCGCATGATGTCTGCTAGACCGTTGCCTGCTCAAGCCTGATGTGTCTAGCCTGTCACCTATTGATGCTTGATCTGTCTAGGCTATCGCCTAACTGTCACAACTCATGCCTGACTGTCCAGGCCATCAACTAATTTCACAGCTCATGCCACCTGAAAACGTGACATGCAGCTAGCCAATGACTTGTGCCTACCTGGTTTGACGAACGCCTCTTGCGATGGACTGCTGAACTGGCCTGAAAAGCTGTCGCCTGCACAGCTTGACCTATTGCTTGCCACAGGAAGCGCACACACCTTTGCCGCAACTCTGATACCAGTTTGTCAACAGAGTGCACGAGGATCGAGACACACAATGTTGGGGTTCGCACAGTGAGAGAGTGAGTGCAGAGTAGAGAGCAAGAGAGAGTAAGCACAACACTGATGTGGGTGCAATCTCCAAGTACCACTTTAGGTTTTTGATAATATATATATAGTACATGTGTAAGGGTGCGTGCACACCCGAACACCATAAAAGGCACAATGACCTTTTATTCCCAAGAATGCTCTCTCCTCATTGTCAATATTCTCTCTTCACTTGCTACTCCTATCCAGCACCCTCACTCTACTGCCTTCCAACACCCATGCAAGAGCCAATCCCATCACATCAGCCTTGTAGTTACAAGTTTCATTCCAAAGTAATCAGGTTTTGTCCTCTCTTCTCTGTGTTCACACACACACACACACACTCTCTCTCTCTCTCATGTTCCCACTTCTGCATGCACACACACTCTCTCTCTCTCTCATGTTCCCACTTCTGCATGCACGCCAACATGGTATCATCACCAAGTGTGCTTCTTCTCTTCTCTTTACCCATAGCAACACCGGGGAGAACAAATCAAGGACATGTGAAGCAAGAAGAGCTTCCATGCTTGCATACCTCATCCCTGCTTGAAAGCCCATCCCTTGCCCTTTGATCCCTGATTTCCTCTCACTGCAGAAAGGGGTTCTGCACTTCCAATAGCTCCTCAATAACTTGTCATTCAGTTGCGCCAGTGATCCAGCTCATCCATTCCCAAATGGATGTCCTTCTTTGTGTGGCTCTACGGAGGGCCGCCAAGAAGTCACTTTGAGGGTCATGTAGACTCGGCCACCTCTTAAGGACTTACTTTTCTGCTATCTGGATTAACTTAATAAGTCGATAATCTGAGTCTTTTCATGTTAAGTAACTTTCTCAGAAACCACTTTGAACATACCCTACTCCTTTCTCGTAAATACACACGCCTGTCTATTACAGCCTTAGTTGAAAGCGAGTTTGTTCTCTATGACCTAAAAAAATGATACCAAGGGCTTGTCTATTTCCTGCTCATTGCCTTCATGTCTCATGTTTGGAGATCCATACCCACCAGTTCCGCTCACATATACAAAGCAGCATGGATGCCCCTCATTTAAAATTATGGATGCATAACATGAACAGTTTGTCACCTATTATGATTTTATTCTCTTTGTTGATTCTATATGTCTCAAATGGCACCAAGGAGTCACTTAAGGGTTGTATAAACTAGGCCATAGCTGCATTGCTTAATAAGTCGATAAATCTGAAGCCTTCAAAGCTGCAACATGTATTGTAAAGAACAATGATGAAAGATTTTATACCTCTCCAGTTGATACTCGTGTGTTTTCTTTTACAACAGCTCCAGCAGCAACAATTGAATTTGATTCCACATAAACACCCTCCAGAAGTGTGGCTCCCATGCCAATCAATACGCTATCTTCAACCGTACACCCATGCAGTACAGCACTGTGCCCTATCAATGCAGTGAGCAGAGTAATACTCAATAGCCTTAAGAGCAAAAGCTCAACTAAGCTTCACAGCATGGCAGTGGCATAGAGGATCTGGTATCTACTTACCTATTGTCACACCATTGCCAATAGATGTTGGTAGTGTGTTTTCACTTATGTTTGTTTTGGCAACATGAATGAGAGCATGGTCTTGAATGTTGGTTGAAGAGCCGACAATAATGCTATTTATGTCTCCTGCACATACATGAGTGAAAAAATAAATGGAAAAGCTTGTGACAACAATGCTACAACTTCTAATTTCAACTTCAGCCCGAACTTCTGTTAAACAAAACAAACAGGATCAGAGTGGAAAGTTCATTAGTCAAGAGCCAAAAGGCTTCAGCTTAACTCAATGTAGCTTAACAAGGCAGGATCTTTTGCAGCAGAAACAAAAAACACTACATCTCTCAAATTTCTATTGCAGGTTTCCTGCTGCATTTTGAACATTTGCACTTCATGCTACCCCATACAGGGTGTGTGCATTTCAACAGCTTTTTGCAGATACAAACAAGGATTTTGAGACATGCCCTTTCTCTATAGATTGATTATTGACAAGATGAGCACACCAGTCATTTGTTAGTATTGCAGCAGCAGAATGCACACAAAAGCCTTTTGGCTAGCCAGGATAGGTCTGAATATGATTTAACAAAATGTCATGTAGGAAGCTGGCTCTAGCTTACTACTATGTTATAAACTAAATCATGCACACGTACATGCACATGCATGCACCTGCACACACACCTCTGTGTGTGTGTGTGTGTGTGTGTGTGTGTGTGTGTGTGATGAGGACATTAAATTTAATGTTGTGGAAATTTTGGCTTAGCCAACAATGAAATGTGCACGTGAGGTGCATATGTGATATGAAAGCCAATTAAATCAAATACATTATATTAGTCAAGTACTAGGAGGTGATTGATGTCAGTTTGGGCCTAGGATATTTAATTAGCCATTAAATGTCAGTGGTGACATTAGAAACTAGACATTATTTACTTAATTAATGCCAATTCGGGAGCTAATTAATACTCAAGACCACTTGGGAGCCAAAATAATCTAGCCAATTTAATTGTGGATGGGCACATTAATATTTTGGGTAAAGATAGGCGTTGAAATTGATTTTCAGAGTTATTAATTCTGAAAATTAATTTAAATGGCTGAAATTTGCATGTACAAGGGTACGACTTGGCAAACCTTGCCCATGCATGAGGAAAAAGCTATTAGAGGTTGATGGAGACTCATTCCAATATTGTGGGGGTTGTAAGAGGAAAAGAAAGACAGCTGCTCTTGCAATTTTCCAGCCATTGGAGACTGTCAAAGAGCTACTCCTAGCTGATCAGGAGACCATTGGAGGAGGCAGGTGACCCCCCTTGTAGGTTGTCTACAAGCAATGAGAGCAATTTTGGAGTCCACAGCAAGAGGCAACTACATGCAGGGCTCCAATTGGTGGTGGGCTGCAGTCATTCAGCTATTTTCAGCAGAGCAATAGCAAATGTGAGCACTTTCTTGCGATAGAAATCAGAGATTTCTCTTCAGCTTTCTCTCTCATCTATGGTCATTCCCTGAGCCATTTACAGCAGATCTCTATCAACAAGATTGCCAACTCATGTGTGAGTCCATGCATGCATATCAGGGCTAGGCACAGTTTCATTATTTTAGGCATTATAGTTGTGATTTATTAGTGGCATTTTATGCCACTCAGCCAACATTTAATACTGGCCGACCAGCTACTACGTTGGGCCTATTTCATGGCTATTTATAGTGGGGCTCCCCCTTCAATGCCAATGCCCATACAGCCAATGACTCACTATTGTATGCGATTGTCTCGTGTTTGGTATATGATTCCATTTCCCAAGCACATCTCTGAGTTCTCTTCTTTTGCAACGTTCTTCTATTTTCGTTCTCTTCTATCTTGTGTTCAGTAGTTTATTTCAGCACTTCTCTATGTTTCCATTGTTGGACCACTTCTAACATGGTATCAAATTGCAGAAACTAGGTACTTGCTACTGGTTTTTCTACTCATTACAGTTTTTCCTTCCATTTGCTGATCAAGCGACTGTTTGCTGCTGCCCATCATGCTGATTTTCATCTGATTCCTCTGCATTTGCTGCATTTAATGCAGCATAAGCTGATGTCAGCCCCAACTGGACCTGCGTTTTCAGGCTGCGACCTGTTGCTCCATCTGGTGGAGCCTGTCTTGTTGTCGCTTGTTTTTTTAAACCCAGTTTTCCTGAATTTTCAGCATCTGACACTTCTCTACTACTAGGGAACATCTTTTAACTGTTTTCTTGCGGATTTTGGAGCTGTCAGCATTGTGTTTTCTGTGATCAGCCTATGAATACTGCGTGTGAACTCTCCTTTGGTGTAGTTTGTCATGTTGGTGTGGCTGTACTCTCTCTCTATATACCTTCCCTTTTCTATCTTCTCTTCTTATCCTCTCCATATGGCTCCTCCGAGCACTTCTACGGATGATAAGTTACATGGGCCTGACTATCTAACATGAACTGCTGTCACGAAAGCTTGGTTTGTGCAAAAGAGGTTATGGTATATTGTTTGTGGAGCTATTCTTCATCCTCGGTGTCCTTTTCCACATCATGAAGATTTTGATGAGGACAACCAAGAGGAAGCTGTGCTTATGTGGGATACAGATGATATGTGTGGCTATTCTGTTGTTCTTTGATGTATTTTTAAAGTTCTCCCAATGGCTACCTCCTGCAAGCCATCTCCCTAAGTATGATCAAAGCTTCAGATGTTGAACGAGGCACCTTTCACCATTTGTGTACTGACCCTTCATGAACATTTTCAACACATGAATGTTTAAGGCTAAGGACACCATTTAGTCATTTTTTCTCCGTGTTACATAAGTACATGAGCAACTTCGACACATGCAATCTGCCCTTCCAAAGGCACATCTCGTGGGAAAGGTACTATACAAGCTTCCCTCGGATTTTGATGGAGTGGCTAATGCTTTGAGGACGTAGACATCATCTACCCCTGTGAGCTTCACCCATATGTCCTTAATGCTGCTTGAGCATGAGGCATCTTTGCATTTACAGGGGAGGCTTCCATCTCCTTATGGAGGTTCTGGTGAGGCCTTTTATAGCTTTGGAGAAGGGCAACGAGAAGAAGAAGTTGAAGGCCGAACTTTATCACTATGGTAAGAAATACCATTTGCGAAAGGATTGCAAGGAGTTAGCAGCCCCACAAAAGAAAAAGCGGAATGTGAACTCCTCCGATGAGTCATCCTCTTCCTCCAACTCCGACTCAAATCCTCTAGCCAGGGAGAAGTCCAAGGCATAGAAGGGATCCGCTTCTTCAGATCAAGGGAAGGGCTTGGTTGCCCCTTCCTCTGTTGCTTTCTAGTCCAGGTGATGTGGTCATCCCTTATGACTCTCCAGTGCTAGAGAGGGAGTGTGAGATGGAGGTGAGATGGGATCAATGAACCTCATCTAAACAGGTATACAACTGCACAAGTTCTAGAGAGAAACATCCCTAACGCATCGACCGAAGTTTGACAAGTTTAAACCCTAGATCTAGGATTAACATCCAAGCTTGTGATGAGCTGGTTATTTGACAAAAAGTGGGACTGGCTTCTAGTCTGAGCTCACATTAGGGGACACTTTAGTGGTTTGGCCAAAGGCAGGGAATCCATGGTCACATATATTAAGAGGGATATTTGACAAGATGGTCTTGTATGCTATTGCAAGACATTGATGATGGACACAGAGACATGCTATGGTTCTTCTCTATTTTCAAGAGCTAGTACGATCGACATCAACATCGACATGAGGTTCTCTCCAAGGCACCTTGGTGATGGCTTGATCACCCACTACTCGGATATCCATGGTTCTATTCTGGTGGTTCTATGTTGTACGGACTGTAGTGAGTCATTATCATTGTATCATTGTATTATATCACGTCACCCATGATCTGAGAGAGGGTATTAGCAAGATTGTTAGCTCATGTGCGAGTTTGTGCATGCCTGTTCGAGCTCAAGACATTTTTATTATTTTAGGCATTTTTGTTGTGATTTATTAGTGGCATTTTAAGCATTTTATACCAATTGTCCAACATTAAACCAGCTGCTATTTTAGGCCTATTTCATAGCTATTAATATTGGGGCTCCTCCTCCTCTTCAGTCATCATCATCATTCAACAAGTGAACTTCTTGTTGGAGAGAAGAGCCAGCGTCAATGTCAATGTCATTGTCTACACAGCCAATGAATCACTGTTGACGCAATTGTCTTGGGTTTAGTTTATGGATTCCATTACCCGACTGCATCTCTGAGTTCTCTTCTTTTGCAGCGTTTTATTTTCTTTCTATTCTCCCCTGTGTTCAACAGTTTATTTTTAATTTACAACAAAAATTAGGTTTACCAACCACCTCAGGTCCCGTGCCAAAAAATTGAAGACTTAGTACTTGAAATCAACAGCTGGAATCCAATGAATCGCTAGAGATTTCAAGAAGCCAACTATCCCGATTGGATTTGGGGTTCATTTTGGCCAACCAAGGGTCGATTGGAGACCAATCCCCTATTCGATCAAAAGGCAAATTGATAAGAAGACTTACTCGTAATTTTTTACAACAAGAGATATTGGAAATTGAAGGAGATTGAAGCCTAATCTCAATGTACTTCATCTAGTATTAATAGAAGCTAAAGAAATACAACAAGAGGCACTAGTTTTGGGGCCAATCAAGAGTCTATTTCCAAGATTAAGTGGTAACATTTGCATTTTAGTTTATTTGAATTTTATTGCTCATTGTAATTAGTAAATAATCAGGTCATTACCACCCTTGCCAAGAAGAAAAGTTGGTTTCAATGTGCATGTGTTGTGTGTGTGTGGTTGTGCATATATGTGTACATGTACACTTAAGCTAGTTTCAATGTGCATGTGTTGTGTGTGTGTGTGGCTGTGCACGTGTGTGCACCTGCACACTTGAGTTGCGCTATAGAAGTAGGTTATAGCATGATTTTTAGATTCCCTAGTGGTGGTTTTACAAAACTCAAATATGTCAATCTTATGTAGACTATCTTGATTGGAGCATCCAAAAATTATAAGGATTCAGTTTAAAACCTCCAACAAGGTGCTAAAACAAACCATGCTTAAACACTGGCACATCACATCTGCCATTGTTCGATGCTTAATAGCATTCTTATTTAAGAAAACCCTTTTCCTTCATGTGTTTTTAATCACATAGTGTAGTAGCTTACTACAACTGACTGAAGCTACAGTAATCACAACTGGGATGTTACATAAGCCAATAAAACCAGACTCAAAGAGATTTTAACTAGAGAAAAGAGGGAAATGTCCTGACCCTTCCCTCCTTTTTTCAAACAAGTTTCAGAAAGATTGATATGTACTGGCCCACTACGACAAAGTGCATGATTTTAACTATCATTATGATGGCAGTGATGCATAAGCAACATTTGTGACTCATATTAGTCAACATGCTGAACATGTTAGAAACAAGAGAGTATTTTCTTAAATAATATAAAGGCTTTTTTACATCGTGCTGAAACTTACCTCGTAGGACACTACCATACCAAATGGAGGAGCCCGATCCAACCTTCACGTCTCCAATAACAGCAGCACTAGGAGCCACAAACACATTTGGTGCTATTGCAGGAGCTTTGTCATACAGGTTCATAAAAGTACGATGTCTTGAAACTGCAACCAAAATTATAGGAGCTAAATCTCTGATGGATGCGCTAAGAAAACAAAAAACACCAAGAAACTGACCATATCTTTAGTTAAACCAACTTCAGGTCTCTAATGTCAATAAGTTGAATTTCCTCCGCACTCAGGGCTGCTATTGTAAATTCAGAGGCCATTTACTAACATGAGGTAATTCCTTCAATAGGTCAACAAAGAACCTCCCAAATTGAATAAGGCAACTCATACTAGAAGGTAAGGCATCCATCCACAACCCAACTTAGTTGTGATGATGATTCCAGATATAAATGTTCAAATATAGATTCCATACATGATCCCAAACATCTTGCAATGTGCCTTAGTCCTTTTTTGTGACCATCATTCTTCAGAAGGTCAAGAAGAACCTTTAAGGCCCCCACCCAAAGACATTTTGTGTAACATCTTAGCCAAAACTCCAGTCACAACATAATGCATGAATGACATTATGTGGACTAAGTCTCCATGCTGAATGCTTGTTTGAGAGACTCTCTCATAAACACATATCAAACATCTTCATGCTGGATAGTTCTTGTACATGTTCAGATTAAAGAGATCAATCAGAGGACAGAATATTGTTCAAATGGTTCAAAAGCACAAAGAATGATTCGACTTTATCTCTTTGTTTTATTTCAGCAGTTTCACACAATATGCTTCCTCCCAAATTGCAAGTTCATTAGGTGTTTTTGCTCAACCAAGACCATTAGAAATAGATAATGGAAACACTTGTGATGCCCTTGCATGCCTACTAGAAATAGATGATGAAACAGACCTGAACCAATAAGCAGTGATATTTAGCTTGCAAGCATGTGATCTTAAAAAAAGAAATTCAGCAACAAAAAAACAAATTATACAATCTGGTAGAATGCTCTTGTACCTGAACACAAAGAAAGATTAGCCCCAAGGCATGGTCCCCCTCACGGTATTTCTTTATCATTACCAAATTGCCTACAACTATTACTGGTTAAAGAGCCCCACTCACTGGTTTCCAAACTCAGCCCTCAGTAGGCCCCAATCCAATACAACTACTCACAAATCTACAATGCTCAAGTACCTATCTCAAGGTAATCATGTACAGTCCATCCTATCCGTCCAGTCTATGGACTTTACATGGTACAAAACGAACACAAAATAATGTCAGATAAAATGAGGTGTTTCATGCAGTCATTAAAAAATACATAAGAAATTAAGGGTTGATCTAGTAAGTATTACTTGCTTCAAGATGAGGGTTATGACCCAAGAAATAGTGTAACAAGGCAATATCTACTCAAAACAAGCCTTGAATTTGTTGCTTCAACAATGAACATGAAGAGAGTCACGACCAAATGCAAATACTATGACAAACTTAGTATTGATGAAGATAGATGTAAGCGACTTTGAAGTTCCAATATAAGAAGGTAGGAAAAGACTCTAAGAGAAAGGTGGTAGCTTGTAAGAGAGAGAGAGGAGAAGATTCAAGAGAAAGGTGGTAAGAGAAAAGTAGGGGAAGAGGAGGTGGTAAGAGAGGTGGAGGTGGAGGTAGTAGAAGAAGAGGTGGTGCTAGGAGAGAGGTAGAGAAACCTTATCACTTATTATATTTGATTTTACGAGTTAGTTTTAGATGAAGAAAAGGAGCTAGAGCTGAGTAACCCTATGACTGCGGATGAATTAAAGACATGGAAAGAATGGAATGCAAAGGACAAAAATGTGATATATTGGCTATCTATAGTAGTTGATAATACTATGATGGGGCATATAAAAAATGCAGAAACTTCACAAGCAACTTGCATGAGGAAGAGGAAGATTTTCAAACAATCTACTTTTTTGAAATTGGCAATGGTTATTTTCTTTGTCCTATCCAAATCGCACAAATATTGGGATGGATCGAATGGATCCTAGACAATTCAAAAGGATACGACTGAACCAAACAAATCAGACATTCCGCACGCAAATGAGATGCAACCCTAACCTGTCTCCAACTACTCTCACCAACTAAGACCAAGAATAGCACACGTGGGTAAATCAGCTATGATGCCATGGAGGTGCAAGAAGACCAACCTGCTCAATAGCAATCTTGCTAAAAAACCTTATCTGACAAAATTTGTCGTGACAAATCTCTCCAAAATGCCTTAAACCATAGCATGTAAGCACATATAGCTCTAAGAGCACTCAAAAGGTCTTTGAACAGAATTGTCCAGCCTGGAACAGCATTACCATGCTCAAATCAGCTTTCGCCCTTTTTTGGACAGCCATCACCCAACTCTAGACAACAAATCTCACTCAGAAAAGCTCCACCTTCCCTCGAAATATACCTCAAGCTCAAGAAAGCTCCACCCTGTTGTGGCTTTGTCAGCTGAGAAACAACACAACCAGCAGTACAAACTCCATGATCAGCAATGACTAGCTATAAAATCTGAGCAACCAAAACTTGCCTTTAATTTGTCCTATTTTTATGCCATTTTTAAGCTCATTAAAAATGGCCCCGAAAGGCAGTTTAGTCATTTTGTATGACACCCTAGACTTCTTCTGGCTCCAAACTTGGAACAGTTGCTGGAAATTGTGTTATTTCAGCATTTCCAAGAGCTCGGCTCATTCCAATTAGATTTGGGGCTAAAATTGACCAACCAAGGGTGAATTGAAGGCCAATCCTTGGGCAAATCAAGGGGCAAACTAATAAGAAGGCTTGCTAATCATTTATGACAACAAGAGGCATTGGAAAGAAAAGGAGATTGGAGCAACCTTAGTGTGTACTTCTTCCAATTGCAAGACAAATTAAAGAAATACTGTAAGGAGCGCCATTTTTGGGACTAATCAATCCTAGTGTCCAAGATTAAGTGGTAACATTTATATTTCAATTTATGTGAATCTTTTGTTTGCTGTAATTAGTGCTTAACCATGTCAATACCACCCTTTCGAAGAAGGATTTGCTGGTTTCATGGTTCCATTGTCAAGATACCATCGACTCTATTGAATTGATAGGCCCACAATACCACATTGGAAGTCAAAAGCATTGCTTTGGTGCTGAGATTATATTCAGCAATCCATTACAACAAGAATGTCTTCATACACTAAGGTGGGATCAAGCAGTGATGATGCCTCTCAGTCTGAAAATGCACATAATAAAAGGGGAAAAGTAATACCTATTGATCTTGGACAAGGCACAAAACACCAAGCCAAAAATGTTGGTGTAGACGAAATTATGGATCCTTCAAGGCTTCTTATGGCTAATGACTAGCAAGAAGGTAAAGAATATGATGATTAGTTTAAAGATCAATTAAGGATAGTGTCGTAGGGATGAGAATTTTATTGCTTTCCTTAGCATTTGATTAAAAGTTAATTAAATGTGGTAATGTGCCTTGCACATGTGATGTGCAAGTTAACTATTTCACAATGTGAAACCTAGGACCCCAAGATATCAATTGGTGCCAGAGCCAAAAGGGATAATAAGTTATGTCTAATAGGTACTAGGTGGTAACCGGCATCAGGTTTTGGCCTAGACCAATTTATTGGCCACTAATGTCAGTGATGACATTAAAGACTGCATTAATTAATTAAGTAATGCCAATCTAAAGGTCAACAACTACTCAAGGATACTTGGAAGACAAAATAGCATAACCAATTTAATTCTTGGTTGGTGAATTTGATTTTTTGAGCACTAGAATAATTATATTCTAAAAATTAATTTAATAATTTGGATAATGCCGAAAAATGGGATTAGAGCGTTGCCACTTGGCAAAACTTGCCCATGCAAGTGGGAAAAACATTTTTAAGGGCTAGTGAAAGTCTATTCCAGTCATTGTTAGAGAAGAGGAAGCTATTAAAGAACAAGGATATATTGATGTTATGATTTGCAGCCACCATAGGCCAATCCTACAGCAAGTCACAACAATTTGGAGCCTTCCAAGAGCAGGTGACAACAACCCAAGGTCCTTTTGGTGCAAGTGACAGCATACAGGAGGAGACAACACTCTTTCTAACGGTCCTAAGCTATAGGTGACAACTTCCATGGTTGTTTGAGCAACGCAGCAGCTGTTTTCTAGCGTTTCTCGCAATGAAACTCTAAAATTTCTCTCTCTACAACATTTTCTCACATCCCCGAACCATCTCTCAAGTTATCTTAACATTTTCCAACAGTTTGAGATATCAGAGGAAAAGATTTCAATCAATCTCTGCTGTAAATTCTAATTTACAGCAAAGATTAGGGTTTTGATAGCTACCTCAGGATGTGTGCTCAAAATTGAGGGCCTAGGACTTGAATTCCAACAATTGAAATGGAGAAATTTCAGGGAGATTCAAGAGATCAACCAACCAATATCAGATTTGGGACTGAATTTGTCTTTGAAGGAGTAGGGTGAAGGCCAATCCCCAAGCAAACCAAGGGGCAAATTGATTTAGAGACTTGCTACTCAATTTTGATAGCAAGATGCACTTGGATTAGCAAAGGGGATCATAGAATCTCAATTGTGCTCCTTCCATTTGCAATATAAGATAAAGAAATACCATAAGGGGCACCAATTTTTGAGCCAATTGGATGTCCAAAGTCCAAGATTGAAGTGGTAAAATGTACATTTTCAATTTATGTGAATTTTATGCTTGCTGTAATTAGTGCTTAATCAAGTTATTTACCACCCTATCCAAGGAGGAAGGATGGTTCAGATAGCAGTTGATATCTTTGCTCAATTAGCAAAGGATCCTCAATTCTCTTGATTTATAAATTCTTCAAGGAAAGGCGCCATAGGTAAGAAAAGAGAGCCATCCTCTAGAGCTTTAGGAAAGTAAAATATATTGAAGGAAGAGCATACACAACCTCGTAATGCTCCCAATGTAATCAATGAGCAAAAGCAATTGCTAGAAATGAGGTAATTGATACCAATGCAAGGCCAACTTGGTAGTGCCAATCCATTTGATTACGGACAGCAAGGTATCCATGCTAATATGGATCACTTGGGCTACTTTGGAGATGCATCAATTTTCCATTGAAACACTTCAGCCATGGGAACACATGGACCAAATATACATAGTATACAACCACCTATGTAGGGTATGCAAGGCCAAATGTATCCATGAATGGCTAATGGAATGCAAACTCCAATCTATACCACTGTCGGCATGATGCCTAGGGCCAAAAGTAACATGTTTGATAATACATCTATGTAGCCCAATATCTTTGAGACTCATGGGACAGCTGCTCATTATGTTAATGCACCACTTAATGCTGGTCAAAATGTTGGTACAAAAGTGCACCCTTTTTGCAACCAGTTGCCTATGTAATTTGGTACCCGATGGATGAAGCAAAAGATTATACTGAGGGTGGTAAATGCATGAACTTTGCAATTTTTAATGAGGCACAAGACAAATTGAAAGCTTACACCTTCTTTCATTGATTTGATATTGCCTATTTAGGAGAAAACTTCACAAAGTCTTTAAAAATCCAAAAGGCAACTACTTTTCTAAAAGGGAATGCATTGTAATAGTAGTTTACAATATTGATGCAGAGTAAAGCGCCATCAACATGGATTCAATTTAAGCAAACATTTACTTCTACATGGTTGACAAGTATATTTGAGGTTGATGTAATGATCACATGGCATAATTTTAATGTGTCGCAATGCAAGAACTTCAAACACTATACTAAGAAGTTTTGGGAGTGCCGCTACCTGTCGTTTCTTATCTTGTTCTCCCCCTTTTTGAGTAAATTGAAAGTATTGTTATGGACTATCTAAAGAGATTTGGGATTTTACATTCAAACCATTTTGACCAGCATGTCACAACTCATTGAGACAGCAAATACTGCTAATTCCTTGTTGCATGGAAAGCCTTGAAGCTTCAAGGGTGATGGGAAAAATACATCGAAGCAAACTTTCAAGGTTGACAAGAAAGGCAAATCTACAAATATGCCTGAAAAGAGCAAGAAAGTGATCAGCTAAAACATGCTTTATAACTAATTAGCATTTTCAAACAACCCCAAGACACGCTTAATTTATGAAAAACACAAATTTGGTGCGCGGTTCAAGAGAGTTTCAATGGTCCCTTAAAACTTTTAACTTTTTGGAGCACCTTTCGACATCTATAAATAGACGGACTACCCACCATTCAATCTCATTCTTATAGTGCAGATTTCAACCATCAACCTTCACCCACGTGGTGGTCTACCCTTCACGACTGTTGCCACTCCTCCATCAACCCTCGCAATGCCTGGCGCCTTCCTAGAGTATGGGAAAATATTAGAGATTAGCATGCATTGATTTTCTTTAACAATGAAGCAAGAACCAAATTTATCTCCACAACCATAGCAGCCCATCTAGGCATCAAATAGGATGAGATGGGACCCACTAGAGAAATTAGTATGCAATGCAAGGGTGATGCAAAGCCTGTCACACCCTTGATTAGGAAGCTTCATTTACCCATTTAGAGTTATGTGCACAGCGAAGAGTTCTTCATTGCACCATTACAAGTTTGTGATGTACTACTCGGTATACCTTGGTGTCATCGTGTGCATGCAAAGATTCATTCCCATGACAAAGTCATTCATATTTAACATAATGGCAAGGGCCATACTCTTGATGTAAAGCTAAAAGGGAAATTGGTATCATTGTATCTGCTTCAACCATTTCTAATGTAATGAAAAATCATCTTTCAACGTACTTGGTTCCTGTCAGGGATAAAGATGATAGTGTGTCTGATGGGAACAAGTCTAGTATAGATTAAGATCGCATGTCATTTCTAAATTGTATATTAATTGCTTTTCATAGTCACTTCCAAGATAACTACTGCAAAAAAGCCAAAGAATCATGCCACAGATTTGATGATCCCTAGCAATAGCCCTCCAAATAAACTACCCTACAAGGTGCAAACAATCTAGTAGAAAGAGATATTGAGCCAAGTTAATGAGCTATTAGAAAAGGGGCTGCTTCAGCCTAGCTCATCCCCTTTATATTGGCCTATTCTACCCCAACAAAACGAGAATAATAGCCAATACGAAAATTTTTCCTAAATACTCATATTCAGCCCATAGTTTTCCTGACTCAAAAAATGATTAAAAACGGCAAATATTCTTCAAGAAAAGGATACAAAAATTCAAGTCATATTGTAGACAACAGAAGGGAAACGCAGTCCTAAAAAATATTGCAGTCTAAATTCTTCCTAAATGAAAAAATTATGAAAAATGGCATTTAATTTTCAAGAAACCAGTGCAGGATTTCAAGTCACATCATAGATAGCCAAGAATAGTTGTCATCCTAAAAATTACTAATCACATATTTCTTGAATGAAGAAACCATAGTAAACAACATCAAATTTTCATGAGATAGAGACGGACATTTAGTTTATGACCTCAACAACCCCAATAGGGCGCCATCTTGAAGGATTTCGATTATACATGAAAGATAGATCTAAAGAGATGCATACAAGGCCACCCTTCACACAACTTCGCATGGCATTCAAGGGTTGTTTCATACATACTAAATAAGGCACCTACCTGCATACTAAGGTTAAGAGTATAATTGAAATCTCAACACCTAGCACAGCTTGGTGGATGATTACATAGTAGCCATCACCTAAACCCACATATCCCTTCATCCAAAGTGAAATACAATGCAACCACTTCAAAGCAACATGCCATTGTTGGAAGCCCATCAAGTACAGTGACATCCACAAAACATCATAGAAAATGAAGATATCGAACAATGATTGAATAAGTAGATCACTACTCCAATGACAAAGAATAGTTGCATCAATCAACAAATATGTCGATGACACTCTACCATCTATATCATAAGAGATGTATGACAATGTAACACACAACTTGAATCTCAAATAAGAAATAGCATCACCAAAGAAATATGCAAGATAATCCAAGAAAACTTGCAAAAGAAAACAATACAAAACTGCATCTGCATCTTCATTACAATCTTTCACGACTTCAATTTACATCACGTCATTTGCAAAGTATTGCTAGGTATCAATCCAAATTGATAGAACCTATATTTGCTGACTTTCGAGTCTATTTTCAGATTCTTGAAACTTTTGATTTTCGAGTTGCTGCTGTAATTGCTGTTTTTGAGATTGTTGTAGCACTTCCTCGTACATATCCTGCATTTTAAAATGTTGCACCACTTCCCATTGCTATTGTAAGAACTTGGTTGTTGTTTCAAGAATTCAAGTTTCTGCAATCCATCCTATAATTTTGACACTACCAACAAACCTAAACACTCCTGAATTACTGAAATTTGATGGAAACTTGACATCTCAAGTCCCATGATATCATCAAAAAGAGAATCTGTAAATAGAATCAAGAATATATCAAAAATAATAACTACATTCAGCTTTCGGTTTTGTATAATCGATTTGGCATCCTTCTTCAAGTTAGTTCTATCCTAACAAACTATGGGATCAAAGCATTTCATGTCAATGTAATTCCATGCAAATGTGTCTTGAAATTCCTTACACAGCTTTATGAGATCTTTCTCGAAGTCCTCCTCAACATACATGCTTACTTTGATAAGCTTAGCCTCTCCTTCCTCATTCAAGTTGACCTCCTGTACTTCATCTTCCACCACTCTTGCAGACCTTCTCATAGTGTGTTCATATCTTTGCTTAGTCTAAATAATAGCCTTTTATCCTCCTTCATCAAGCATGTTTGAGATGTCCATACATTGCACTTCCTCAATTCCCTAATTTTGAGATTTTCCTTGATCTTCTGATTCAGGATGACTGATTCCATGGTCTTGAACCACTTTATACTCCTCACTTCCAAACATCTTTTGAAATTCAGACTGCTCCTAACCTACAAAAAGATCTTCAGGGTACTATCCTAACCCGTTTTGATCTACAAGTTGAACAATTTATTGTTTGGGAACTCCATTTCTTGCACTTTTGGGTTGCTCTTAGTATCCTTGAAGAATGTTGCCCACATCTATTTCAAACATTGGTACCACTAAAGGATTTGCCTAAAGAAATAATTCATCCTCATCACCCTCTACTTCATCCACCAAACTAATTGTTTGTGCATACACGTCCTCAAGAATAACATCTTGATTTAGAATATGAGAAAATGCTAATTGAGTATGCAAACCAACAATTTCATTAACTTTCTGCAAAACAGCTTCCTCAAAAGCATTAATAATCTCAAAACAAAAAGAAACTTGCAATTCCATTACATTCTTGACATGAGAAACCTCTTGTTGAACCAAAGCTTTCTCTTTTGAAGCCAATTGATAACAGATAAAGCCTCAATTGCTGCAATTTTTGATGCATTACTTTCCTTTTCCAACTCAAAAGAAAGCCATTGAACCATCGCATTGGAAGATCAACTCATAGAGAATTTCCATTGCAAATCTTCAAGAAAACCACATGTATTGACTGATTTTTGTAAACCCTGATATTCAGCTTGCTGTTGTAAACCTGAACATTGCTGAAAACTGATCATTTGCTGTCCTAAAACTTGCTATCCCAAAAACTGATCATATAGGCAAACAATCTAAAAGTTTTCAGTAGCATAAACTTACTGAATTTCTTCAGACTGAACAGTATAATGATCTGAAATAATATTCAGCGTTCTATTGATATAGGTATCTTGAAAAAATACATCTGAAAATGAGGCATTTTGAACTACAGGTAATGGCATTTCAAGTAGTTGCAAAGCCTCTTCATTAAAATCTAACTTCCTTGCTTAACGATCATTCTCAAAACCAGTAAGAAAACCAAGAAAAACATCCATAATAGCATCTTCATTGAAAAAACCATAATTCTTATGCTTTTCATTCATGAAAACACCTTTTTATACACAAAACTAATCATCTTGATCACCAAACTGATCAACCATCTTGATGCTTACTTCATTACTTCTTCCTTGTTCAACAAAACTGATTGGAGATTGATTATGATAGTTTGCAAGATACCAAAATATGGAAAATGCCTTCAAGTTATCAATGCAAGGTATGTGATGCTCCACTCTCCCATTGATAAGCTCCTTTGTTGGGTTTGGGACACTCAATGATCCTTGGTTGCTTTGGCTATTGTCTTCTCTCACTCCCTCAGCCTCAATGTTTGGTAAAACCATAGGTAAATGGTAGCAATCATCATCATCACTTGAACTTGAATCATGATCTAAAACTAGAACATCTTCATTTTTCTCTTTGAGCTTCTCAATTGCTCTAAGCAATCTCCAATCATGCTTCAAACTTGAACAAGACTTAAACTCTCTGGCCTTCATGGTCATCATGCCATTTATAGGCATCATCAAGTATATTCTCAAAAGAACTCAACTTTTTCCATGCTTTATCCATCCTTGAGCCTGAACCCTTCCTTGCTGCTAAAGAAAGCTTCTTGCGGATACCATTGAACTAGGTATACATAAATCAACCATGCAAAAATACTTGCAAGATTTTCCTCTTTCACAAAACTCATAAATATACAGACAACATCTTAAGGTATGTCCATGCTCAAAGCAAACTCTGCATCTCTTTCACTGCTTCTTAAATTTACCCACGATGAAACATGCATATAGTTTGCAAATGACCTACTTTTCTTTCAGCCAACCTCCTAACTTTTGCAATGATGAAATAGCAGGTTTTCAGCCTATGATATTCAGGTTATTCCTGCAACTTTTGTAGTTCACACTACCTAAAAAACTCTTTTGCAAGTATTGCCTAAAAACTCCTATATTGATCAGATTTGTCTGCCTTTATCATATTATCTCCAATAATTTTCAGTAGTTCACACTATTCCTATCATTTTTGTAGGTCCTTAACACTTCTGCACTTTAAGTTATTCCTAAAATTGTTGCTATTTAGGCTATTCTTGAAACTTTTGCATTTCACGATACTTCTAAAAATCCTTTATTCTTTTCCCCAAAGAAAAGTGGACAACCCTTTGCTTCATCTTCTCCCTTTTCTTATTCAATTTTTTATTTATCTTATCTTACTCTACATCTTCATATTCTTCATTATTAGATTAGCCTAAGGACTATTTCCTGTCAATCCATTCCCATCATTCTATTCTCTTGGAATTGCTCCTAATCTCCTTCTTCGTTGGTCGGCACCCTTTTTGCTAGTTGTCAGCTTCTATTCCACACCATCTTGAACATCTAAATTGAAAAAAACTCCCAAAACTGCTTGAATTACAAAAAAATGACTTGAATCCCTATCTGCCTTCAAACAACTTGAATGCAGGGATGACCTGATACCCTCCACTTGTAGAAGTGCACAAAAATGCCTAAAGATTCAAAAACACCTTGAATTCATGAAACATCCTAAAGCTTTGATTATGAAAAAAAAATCGTATCTCCTATACCTTCATGGAAAAGGACACCTTTCTCTTGTTAGCAATTACATAACTGCCATCACCCTCCTGCAAGTTTCCTTGCTCTAGACTTGACACCTAAATCATGAGTGTGATCCAACATGAACCAGGCAAGATCACCAAAGTGTATTGGCCTATTCTACCATAGCAACACAAGAATAACAGCCAACATAGAAAATTTGCCCTGAATACTTGTAAATTCAGCCCATAGATTTCCTAAATCAAAAAATAATTAAAAACAACAAATAATCTTCAGGAAAATGATACAGAAATTCAAGTCACATTGTAGACAATAGAAGCAAAAATTCAAGTCACATTGCAATCTAAATTCTTCCTAAATGAAAAAATGATAGAAAATGACATTCAATTTTCGAGAAACTGGTACAGGATTTCAAGTCACATCATAGATAGCTAAGAATAGTCATTGTCCTAAATATTGTTAATCACATATTTCCTAAATGAAGAAACCATAGTAAATGACATCAAATTTTCAAGAGACAAAGACAAACATTCAAGTTATGACCTCAACAACCCCAATAAGGCGCCATCTTGAAGGATTTCAATTATACATGAAAGATAGATCCGAAAATATGCATACAAGGAGTTGCAACCAAGACATCCACCCTTCACATGACTTCACGTCGCATTCAAAGGCTGTTTCCTACGTAGTAAATAAGGTACCCATATGCATACTAAGGTTAAGACTGTAATTGGAGCCTTAACACCCCTTTTGTTCATCTATGCATTTGGTGCAGAACAAGGATGGTTCGTGGCATATGTGCATTGATTATCATGCCTTGAAAAAGATCACAATCAAGAACCAATTTCCAATTCCACATATCAATGACATTATGGATAGGTTGTAGGGATCATCCATTTCCAGCCATATTGATTTGAAGCAAGGATATCATCAGATGCGCATTATTAGACCGAAGGAGGTACCAAAGACAACTTTCTGGACATCTTTTGGGTTGTATGAGTTTCTCGTTATACCATTAGGACTTACAAATGCTACAACCATGTTCAATCATATGATGGACAAGATTTCTGGACCACAAAGAGTATTTGTAGACACATTCTTTGATGACATGATTGTATTTTTACAGAATGAAGAGGAGCATAGAAGACACTGGGACATTGTGTTCAATGAGCTAGGTAAGCATTGTTTGGTGATCAACGACAATAAATTTGAGTTTTGTTCATGGCCAGATTTTAAGAATATACACAAGATTCATAGCTTTCTAGGTTTGTATTCCTATTATAGGCAATATTTCCTCACTTTGCTAAAATAGCATCTCTACTACATGCTTTGTGAAAGAAGAGTGTGCCATTTAATTGGACAATAGTGGAAATTTTAGCTTTTAATAAGTTTAAAAAAAGAATGGCTTCAAATCCTATGCTTGTATTGTCTAATCTAAGCAAGTTATTTGTAGTTCAATGTGATATATGTGGAAACAGCATCGGGGCTATTTAATGCATGATGGCTGTGTAGCAGCTTATGATAGTCGTATTCCCCATGGTGCAGAGAAGGATTTGCAAGTCTCTAAGAGGAAATTGTTGGTTGTAATTCATGCACTTTCTACATGCATACACTCTCTTTTGGGGGCTGATTTCACTATACAGACATATCATTAGACATTGCTTCTTCTTACGCGGAGCATACAAGTATTGATGCTACAATTAAGGAGGGGGAGCACTTTCCTTTTGGCCTACTTTGAGACATGATGTAGAGTAGTTTGCTTGTATATGCATTATATGTCAAAAGGTCGAGTATGATAGGCAGAAGATGCAAGGTTTGTTGCAGCCCTTGCATATACTTTATAGGCCTTAGCAAAGCATTGCTATGGAATTTATCTTTAATATTCTCAGGACACCTACAAGGAATAATAAGATATGAACAATCATTTGTGGATTCAATAAGCGTGCCCATTTCATTCCGGTGAGGAAGAAAATAAAGGTTAATCGTATGGCACAATTGTTTTTATGGCACATCTTTAAGTGTCATGGCATGTCAAAGTCAATCATTAGATTTCGAGATCTCTTGCATTTTGAAAAGGCAACACTGGAAAAGACAAGAGCAAAGAGAGATTGTATCCGAAGCTAAACATGCATTACTATGGGCCATTTCAAGTGTTCGAGAAGATCGATGATGTTGCTTATAGACTAAAATTGCCTCCACACTAGCAAATACATAATGCCTTTCAAGTGAGCTTATTGAGACCTTTTCATGCTGATGTGTTGAAGAACCTATCTAGTGAAATTCAACCAAAGATTGAGGAGCTAGATGAGATATTATCCATGCAAATTTTGGCACATCAAATGTAAAGTTTCCAATAGATATTTGGTAAAGTTTTAGAATTATTCACCAATGGATGCTAAATGGATGAAAGAGAATGACTTAGCAAAACACTATTAATTGTTACAGCTTTACCTCAATGCTTTTCAATTGGAGCCAACTTTGGGTAGGGCTTAATCAAGTTCAGGAGAGGAGGGGTCCAAAGCATTACCTGATGCTCGTAGCACTTCCACTCCTTGTTAGGTGACGAAGACAGATTTCTTGAAACTGATGGAAGCACGAGTGTCCTTCACCTCCCAGCCACGCCTAGATCAGTGCTGGCCTTCAAGCTTATCTCTTTTCCATGCAAATTTTGGCACATCAAATGTAAAGTTTCCAAGAGATATTTGGTAAAGTTTTAGAATTATTCACCAATGGATGCTAAATGGATGAAAGAGAATGACTTAGCAAAACACTATTAATTGTTACAGCTTTACCTCAATGCTTTTCAATTGGAGCCAACTTTGGGTAGGGCTTAATCAAGTTCAGGAGAGGAGGGGTCCAAAGCATTACCTGATGCTCGTAGCACTTCCACTCCTTGTTAGGTGACGAAGACAGATTTCTTGAAACTAATGGAAGCACGAGTGTCCTTCACCTCCCAGCCACGCCTAGATCAGTGCTGGCCTTCAAGCTTATCTCTTTTCCAGCCGTCAACTTGCTGGAGTCCTACTATTTCTGGACTCCCTTACTCTCTAGGCTCCCCTTGACCCCATTCGGGCGCCCAAGAGCCCGGACGGTCATTCTCGTGCATGTTCCCCTAAATTTACCTTAATGTAACATTAAATATCCCTTTTAATGTCACATTCCACACTTATGACCTTAATGTAACATTAAATATTACTTTTAATGTCACATTTCCTTCCCCTTAAGAATCGGTTTCGTCCTCGAAAACGATATTTGGAAGGTCTAACTGTAAATCGGGAAACCTTTTCTTTAAAGTACTTACTCGCTCCCATGTTGAGCTTTCTTCTGAACAATCTTTCCACTTAACCAAACATTCTTGATAAATAGTATTCCTCGTTCGTCTATTACGAACATTTAATATTTTTTCTGGTTCATGTGGATTAGATTGGTCATAGAATAACTCCTCAATGTCATCATTTAAGATTAGATTATCCAAATCACCCAGCTTCTTCCTTAATTTGCTTACATGAAAAACTGGATGTATTTTACTACCAATAGGTAGTTGGAGCTTGTAAGCCAATTCTCCCACCCTTTTAAGTATTATGAAAGGACCACAATACCTTGGTGAAAGCTTTGGACAATGTCCCTTTTTCATAGTTTTAGTTTGTTCAGGCACCTTAAGATAGACCAATTCTCCTTCTTCAAAAGAGATGTCTCTTCGGTGAGGATCTGCATATGCTCTAGCTCGATTTTGAGCTTTTTTAATATTTTCTTGAGCAAATTTTAACATACTATTCATATCCTCCAAAAAGTCTTTAGCTGCCTGAACCTTTTCCTTATGCAGTCCTACTGCAAAAGGAGCTCTGGGCTGAAACCCATACATCAACATAAATGGACTATATCCAGTGGAAGAGTGTTTGGCAATGTTATATGCAAACTCTGCTATCGGTAAATACTCTTCCCAATTAGTTTGCCTTTTACTTACATATGCCCTAAGCATATCTTCAAGAATTTGGTTAACCCTTTCAGTTTGCCCATCTGTTTGCGGATGATCCGCCGTACTCATGCTAAGTTTAGTATCCAATTTCCTAAATACCGCACGCCAAAAATGGCTATCAAATTTTCTATCCCGATCAGAAACTATATTTGCCGGAAGGCCATACAATCGGTATATGTTCTCTACGAACAATCTAGCCAATTCTGGTGTTTTAACATCAGTTGAAGTTGGAATAAACCTAGCCATTTTGGTTAACCTATCCACAATTACCCACACAGAGTCGTGCCCCCTCTGTGTTCTAGGTAAAGCAACAATAAAATCCATGGAGATACTCTCCCATTTTCCCGAAGGAATTTCTAATGGATGGAGAAGTCCTCCCATTTTTAATTTTTCAGCTTTATTAACCTGGCATTTATTACATTTGACCACATAGTCAAGGACGTCCTTATTCATTCCAGGCCAATAGAACTTCCTTTTAATAAGACTATTAGTCTTATTAACTCCTGGATGTCCCGCACTAGGGGTATCGTGACACTCAAAGAGTATCTGGCGCCTTATTTCTATATCTTTCGGGACACATACCCTACCCTTGTAGAGTAAATAACCATTATCAATGGTAAAATTCTTCCACTTGAATCCAGTTTGAGCAACCCCTGATGCTCCATTTCCTAGTTGAACATCCTCAGATATTCCTTCCTCAATAGAAGCACTTTCATTTGGATCCCCATTTTTTATTGCTTCCCATATGTTGGAATATGCCGGATCAACCTGACATTTCCCTTTTAAAGATTCAAGCAAATTGGAAGTGAACTGAGTAAAACTCAATTCATTAATGATGGGCATTCTGCTGAGTGCATCAGCTACTATATTATACTTTCCTTTCCTATATCTTATTTCATAGTCGAACTCTTGGAGGAGTTCGGCCCATCTGGCTTTACGCCCATGTAAATCTGGTTGATCATTAAGCCACTTAATGCTTTCATGATCCGATAAAATCAAAAGTTTGGCACCATACAAATAGTGCCTCCATTTCTTCATTGCATGTACTATTGCATACAGCTCCCTCTCATAAACAGAATAATTCTGTTTTGCACGATCTAATTTCTTGCTTTCAAAAGCAACTGGTCGACCTTCTTGTAATAAGACCGCGCCTATTGCCTTGTCACTGGCATCAGCTTCAACCACAAATGGTTTATTGGGATCCACTATTAATAATACTGGAGCTGTAGCAATAGCTACCTTAAGTTTTTGAAAACTTTCATTTTGGTCTGTTCCCCAATTAAAACTTTTCCCTTTCCCTTTAAGTTGGTCTGTCATTGGAACAGCTATTTTGGCATAATCTCGAATGAATCTACGATAAAATCTAGATAAACCTAGGAAGATCTGCAGCTCTTCCAGGTTCCGTGGAGGTGGCCATTCAATAATTGCCCTTACTTTTTCTGGATCCATGTTGATTCCCTCTTTCGAGATTATATGCCCTAAATATTTGACCTCTTGTGCAAAGAATTCACATTTAGTTTTCTTCGCATAAAGGGAATGTATTCTTAACAGTTGGAATACTAATAATAAGTGTTCCAAATGTTCTTCTCTTGATTTACTAAAGATCAAGATATCATCCAAAAAGACTACTACAAAATGTCCTAGATAGGGGCGTAAAACACTATTCATCAGCTTCATAAAAGTAGCTGGTGCATTAGTGAGACCAAAAGGCATCACCAAAAAATCATAATGCCCATATCTAGTACGAAATGCCGTTTTGGAAATATCTTGTGCCTTAATTCTTATTTGGTGATAACCTGATCTTAAGTCTATCTTTGTGAAGAATTTTGCCCCTTGCAATTGATCAAAAAGATCTTCCATTCTGGGCATAGGAAATTTATTCTTCACTGTTATTTTATTAAGTGCTCTATAGTCAACACAAAGTCGCATAGAACCATCTTTTTTCTTTACCAATAAAATTGGTGAAGCCCAAGGTGAATTACTAGGTTGAATAAATCCTTTATCCAGGTAATCCTTAATTTGTCTCTCAACTTCTTGATGCTGTGTTTCACTTAACCTATATGGTGGTTTTGAAATTGGGTGTGTATCCTTATTTATATCAATTGGGTGATTTATTTCACCCCTATCTGGTGGAAGGCCACTTGGTAAATCAGAAGAAAACACATCTTTAAAATCATCTAACAAACTGTTCAATTCATTATTTACATTCAATTCGCAAACATAAGAAAATTGTTGCTTTATATTACAGAAAGTAAAAGTATTCTGTACAGGAAGAGACCATAACATATATACCTCACAAACTTCCTTCTTTATCAGATTCTGAACTTCAGTAGAACACAGCGAAGGATTATCAGATACTTCATGTTCACCTTGAATGACAAAAGTCTTACCATCCCTTTCAAATTCCAGTGTATTATGGTGATAGCTACGTTTTAAGGATGGTTCCAATCCCCATAGCCACTCCCTCCCTAGAGCAATGTCAGCTCTTTCCATGTTCATTATTTGGAAATCAAGCTTATCTTTATATCCTTGAATCTCGATTTCCAAATTGGATACCATTGTATCCCATATTTTATTGTCTTGGCCTTGCATCATACACACAACGTATTGATGCTCACTGTTTTGTTGGGGAAGTTTCAATTTTTTGACAAGTGCATAATTTATAAAATTATGTGTGGCAGAGTCATCAATCATGACTCTAACCCGTTTTCCAGCTATCAATCCATGTACTCTAAGTAAATCATGTGGCCCAAAAGTAGGCTGCCACAAAGAAGTTGACATACAACACTTATGTTGTACATCCATGTGCAGGACCTTTAAAGATTTATATTTTTCATGGCCCTTTAATTCTAAGGTCTGCACTACATGGATTTGTTTTTCTTTTCCTTTGCCCTTGTCCTTTCCTTTGTCTTCCCCCTTTTTCTTTTGAGGGCAATTCCAAGCAGCATGTTTAGGGGATAGGCAATTAAAACATAATTTTTCTTTTTTGGCCTTATCAAAGTCATCAGGACTTAGCTTTGGCCTCATATATGGTTTCTTTTCAAAAGGTTGTTTTTTACCTTTGAAAAATGGCATTTTTCTTTTAAGTTTGCCCACAAATTTTGAGTTTTCTAATTCCTTAGACTTGGGCTCCATATCAGTGAGACTGGTGAGTGTACCTGGACGCGTACTATCTTCATAAATTAATGCAAATTTAATTGCCTCTTCAAGCGTCTTAGGTAAACTCCTTTTTACAGGCTTTATCCAGTCCCCTAATGAATCCTCTTGTTTTTTGGAATTCATCAATTCCTTCTAATTTGAGGATTATCTCACGATATTCCTCTAGATATGCCAGTAGGGGTCGTCCCTTTTGTCTGACATAATCCCAATCTTCCCAATTTCTTTCCATTTCATTTTCAGGAAGAAATTCTTTTAAAAATACGGATTCAAATTGAGCCCAAGTTTCAGGTATTTTATTCGCCTCCTTTAAGGTTCGCCACCACTTATATGCTTTGGGCCCCAAAGTTAAACTGGCCTCCAGTGCTTGGAGATGTGGTGGTGTATTTTTTAATTTATGTAAATCTTCCCATTTTTGGAGGAAATTAAAGATTGTATCTTTATTCCTATCTTTTTCCTCCCCGTAAAATTGAGGTGGTTTCATATCTTTTAAAACCAGATTATCCCTCAATTTATGATAAGTTTGGGGTTCTTTAGGATCTCGCATAGTCACATCTAAATCTTTCGATGAAGATGGGACATCTAAGATTTCTATCTTATTTTTATCTTTTTCCAACAATAAAGTTAACTGAGATTTTATTTCAGTAAGTGTTTGAGTTAAAAACTCCATTTGAACCCCCTGAGTTTGCACACGAGCAGAAAGATCATCAAATTGTTCTCTCGTGGCAAAAAATTCTTCCCATTGTTCTTCTTGTATGTCTGGTTCATAGGGATCTACCATAGGTTGATCCTCGGAGCTAGAACTTTCCATTACCCTTTCCTTCCCTTTTTCTGCCATTAATACACTGGAATTGAAAAGCAAAAATAAGAAATTTGCATACAAGATAAAATACTTCCCTGATTTTTAATGGTAGGCTGTGGCTTTAGTTATGTATGAAGGCTGTAGCTTCCGTTGTGTATGAAGTTTTCTGCCTGTCTCACAGCAATCGTAGTCTTATCCGCCTCAGGAGCAGTCCTATCCGTCAACAGTAATCTGATACTGGCGGCTCCCTTCTAATCTAGTTCTCGCGGATGCTGGCAGCTTCACATCTAATCTGGTTGATCTTCGCGAATGCTGATGGCTCCACGCTTGGTCTGGTTGGTCTTCGCGACCCTGGTCCTTACGTTTTTTTTTATTTTTCTGCCCGTTTCGTTCCTGCCACAGGTCCCCGTAACGTTAGACCAATGCTAAATGTCACTTACGTGACGTGGCGCTGCCCTTCTAATGTGACGAGTCTTCTCCATTTTCTTCACGGCTTCGTCAATTCTCACGCGACGGGACAGGGCAGATGACACGCTTTCACTCGCGACGGAAAATAGGACACTTCTGACTGATGGCCCGCTTCTTGACTGACGGCCTGACAGATTCTTGTTTGATCAGAAACATAGGCTCTGATACCAATGTTAGGTGACGAAGACAGATTTCTTGAAACTGATGGAAGCACGAGTGTCCTTCACCTCCCAGCCACGCCTAGATCAGTGCTGGCCTTCAAGCTTATCTCTTTTCCAGCCGTCAACTTGCTGGAGTCCTACTATTTCTGGACTCCCTTACTCTCTAGGCTCCCCTTGACCCCGTTCGGGCGCCCAAGAGCCCGGACGGTCATTCTCGTGCATGTTCCCCTAAATTTACCTTAATGTAACATTAAATATCCCTTTTAATGTCACATTCCACACTTATGACATTAATGTAACATTAAATATTACTTTTAATGTCACATTAATGTCACACTCCTCCAATGATAGACACCTCTAGTGTATAGTGGATCTCGAATGTGTTCAACATGTATCCAAAATATTGTTGTTGACAATATATCAGCCATGGGATCACTATTCAGTAGAGCCACAAGCTCGTGCATAAGGGACTCCCTTCATAGCATTTGCTTCCACGTCATCTTTTGGGTTGTTGGCTTTACTAAGCTTAAGAGAAGGAGGTAAGGGTGTCCCAAAAGGCTTAGCTTCAGCCATGTTAAATCTGTCCAGCACCTTTTCAATGTACTTTTCCTGGGATAAAAACAACAATTTCTGCATTCTATCTCTACGAATCCTCATGCCCAAATTATGCTCTGCATTCCCCAAATCTTTCATGGAGAAAGCTGATTTCAGCTGATTTTTGAGAGCATCCAAGCTAGTCTTACTTTTCCCAGCTAGCAACATATCATCCACATACAAAACAAGTATGATGGGGCTGCCATCCGTATCATTTTTCAAGTACAAACAATGATCTGTAAACCCATGAGATAGCATAAAAGTGTCAAACTTTTTGTACCATTGTCGTGGTGCTTGCTTCAGCCCATACAAGTTGCATTTTAGTTTACACACCATCTGCTCTTTTCCAGGAACTACAAAGCCCTCGGGCTGTTTCATGTAAATTTCCTCATCAATGTCACCATGCAAGAAAGCTGTTTTTACATCCATTTGGTACAACTCTAAGTCCGATACAGCAGTGAGAGCAAAAAGCACACATAGTGTGGTCATCTTCACAACCAGTGAAAAGACCTCTTAAAAGTCAATCCCTTCCTTCTGTGCATATCCTTTAGCAACTAGTCTTGCCTAAAACTTGAGTTTCCCATCAACTGTCTTTACTTTGTAAACCCATTTGTTTGGAAAAGACTTCCTTCCTTTGGGCAACAATACAAGATCCCAAGTATCATTAGCATATAGAGATTTAATCTCTTCCTGCATAACTAGCTCCCACTTACTGTTAAATTCGCATGACTTGGCCTCTTTGTATGTAAGAGACTCACCCTCATCTGTAAGCATCACATAATGCAAGGGGCCATATCTATGTGGTTGCCTTCTTACACGTGTAGACCTACGTACCCAATGATCAACATTTTCAAGAACTGGGTCTACATTTGGAGGTATGTTATTTTCAACATTTATTGGCTGCTGTAAGCCATTTTCAGCATGCTGTTCATGCTATATAGCACCTTCATTTTCATTACCAGCACTTGCATTTTCCTAACCAGCAAGTCTATCTTGTTGTCCATGATCTCCTTGTGCTTCTATTTGCTATCCATCATCATTTGGCTCAAAAAAAACCGGCTGATCATCAATTTCAGCCTGTGGTACAACACCATGAAGCTCATTTTCTAAAGTAATAAGTAGCTGCAAATTTTGAAATTTGACCTTTTTCATATCTTCATTAGAGGCTAAAGTACCTTTCAGCAATTTTTCCTCATTAAACACAACATTATGGCTGCGAATAATTTTCTTGGACTGAGGTAACCACACTCTATAGCCAAATTCACCCTCATTACCATAGCCCATGAAAATGCCTTTGGTGGATTTTGGGTCAAGTTTGTTCTTCAACTCATCCCTAACATGCACAACAGCATCACAGCCAAATATGCGTAAATGGTCATATGAGGCTGATTTGCCAAACCAAAGCTTCTCAAGGATGCCATTATTTAAGGACCTATTTGGAGAGCGGTTGCAAATGTGAACCGCAGTTTTAAGTGCCTCTCCCCAAAATTCATGAGGAAGATTAGCAGTAGACAGCATACACCGCCCTCTTTCACATAAAGTCCTATTATATCTTTCAGCCACCCCATTTGAAGAAGGGCTGTAAGGAGTTGTAAGCTCCCTCTTAATTCCATGCAAGTCACAAAAGAACTTGAATTCAAGTAGTTGTATACTCGCCCCCATTATCAGTTCTCAAGCATTTCAGCTTTCTACCTGTCGCAAACACTTCACTTTTCTTTTTCAATAGGTATACCCAAATCCTTTTGGAACAATCACCAATAAAGGAGATAAAATATGCATCACCACCCCAACGATTTCACGGACATACTACATACATCAAAATACACCAAGTCCAAGACATTGGACTTACAAGAGACACCAGAGTAAAAGGAATTATTTATTTGCTTTCCAAATTGACGCTCATTACAAAAGTCAAGTTTAGAGCCTTTTCCATCAACCCTCTTAAAAGAGGTAAAGACATCAAGTCCTTTCTGGCTCATATGGCCTAATCTCTTATGTCATAACTCCGAATGACATCCAATTTCAGCAACTGCAAAAAACTTGCCATTCAAAGCTTTACATTGCAAACAATACAAAGTGCCCTTCTTGGTTTCTTTTGCAATCAACATGGAACCCTTTTTCACTTTCCACAAACCACCACCAAACAGTGTAGTGTAACCATGCAAGTCAAGCTGACCAACAAATAGTAAACTCTTTTTAATGCCAAGCACATATCTGACATCTTTCAACACAAGCTCTTGCCCATTGTCTAAAGACAAGTATACAGTGCCAATCCTATCAATGCTGCAAGGATGGTTATTTCCAAGATACACCTTTCCATAATTGCCTACATTGAACATCGCAAAATACTCCAAGTAAGGAGTTACATGGAAAGAGGTACCAGAGTCTATAATCCAAGTCTGAGTGACGCCATCATCAACTGACAAAAGTGCATCAATCACATCAGCCTTGGTAATCTGCATATCTTGCATGTAACATACAAGGGCATCATAATCAACTACACATAATACATCAGCCTTTGTATCCGAAAGCTCCTCTATGAACGCACTAGAGACCAATTGGCCTTTTCCTTGCCTTTGGCTGCCTCAGATACAATTGTCTTATCCTCCTCCTCCTTTTTGTTTCCTGCATTCTTCTTTCTTTCTTGTTCCTTCTTGTAATATCTGCAATCACACTTCTTGTGGCCCTTCCAACCACAATGATAGCAAGTAATGTCACTCTTTTCCTTTCCTTTGCTTTTGCTCCTATTTCTCTATCCTGCATTTGCATTTTTCTTTTCAGCCCTGCCTCTTACATTATAAGCCGAGTTGCTACCTTCTCCACTAGACATACATCTAATTTCTTCATTCAAGATTGAACCCCTCACCCCATCATATGAGAGATTGGGGTTATTATTGAGAGAAACCACCAAGGTCTCCCAAGAATTAGGCAGTGTCATGATCAAATGTAAAAAAGCAATCAACCATGGAATGAAATCTAACTGAAATTGAAAATTAACTAAGCAACAACAAAGAATTAACAAGTCTATTGCACCAAGATATCCTCATCATGTATTAATGGTTGGGGTTTCAAGAATACATGACGGCCATGGCTGAGTGCTTCATAGGCTAAGAAGAAGCTAATTTCAAGAAGATAGAAAAGCCAAGATTATTGAATGATCAAAAAGATGTCTTGCCTTTGGCCTCTAGTCCCTTTTATTCTAACCCTCTTTCCAAACTTAAGGGCTGTTCACACATGTACACATAGGCTAGGGCTGAATTTACAAAGGCTGGAATTAATCCAAGGTGCAAATATTAATGTTATATTTTCCTTCATGACAAACCATCCCGTCCTGAAGATGGTTTTGTCCTCAAAACCAAGAAGTAATGGACTAAATCCAAGTCAAGGATGATAGTAATCATGCCCATTCATCTTCCAAGTGATAAGAAAGCACTGTCCATGAAAAGAAGACCTTTTTGCATGCCAAACTGTGAGAAAACTGGCTGCTGTCCAAACAGGGCTGATTCACTAAAACTGCCATAACTTTTGATATGTTGGTCCAAATGAGGTGTATGAGGTGTAGAAACTAAGTATACACTCCCAAGCATCACCCCATAACATCAAAATCAAATTCTAATGAAGTCAGGACAGTTTTATTGTCTGCAGAAATTTCATACAGCAAGCTGTCTCTGCACAGTCACTGCATACTGCATCATATATCATCCTGTAATAACCAAGGAAAGTTACTGGCATAAGTGGATGGTTGCTAAGAAGACTCTTCAATGGGAAAATTCTTCCACTTAATGAGATACTCAATGAGAGTACGATTTCTGAGAACTTTCTCTCTCTTTCCAATAATGCTTTCAGGTTCATATATGATCAGTCCTGCCTCATCCAATGGTGGTAACTCTTCCAATACTTGTATATCGGGCCCAACATACTTCTTCAGCTGTGAAACATGGAATACATCATGTATTCTAGTAGAAGATGGTAGCTGAAGTTTATAAGCAAGCTCTCCAATTTTGTCCAAGATCAAGTATGGCCCATAAAATCTATGAGCAAGCTTATTGTTCCCACCCTTTAATGAAGCATAATGCATCTTAGGTACTTTGAGAAATACCCAATCTCCAACCTTGAAGTCTAAATGTCTTCTTTTCTCATCTGCATAGACCTTCATTACCTCTTGTGCTTTCCTTATGCTGTCCTTGCATTGCCTCATGAGCAACTCCATTCTTTCCAACTCTTCCTTTGCTTGTGGGTTGATGTCTTCATGGAATAAAACTGATGGAAGTTGGACTTTATACCCATAAAGAGCTTCAAACGGAGACATCCCAATGCTCATGTGGTGCGTGTTATTATAGCAAAATTCAGCAAGGTGGATCCAACGATCCCATGAAGCTTGTGTGTCATGACAATAATGCCTAAGGTACACTTCCACCCAATGATTGACTCTCTCCGTTTGCCCATCAGTCTGAGGGTGACAGGCCGTGCTAGGAGTGAGGAAAGTACCCATAGATGAGAATAGACTTTTCCAGAAGTTGCCCATAAACTTCGAATCACGGTCTGATACTATTCTCATTGGCATACCATGTAGTTTGAACACACCTTCCATAAATTGCTCGGCGGCTTGCCTTGCTGAAAATTGGACTTTAGTTGGGATAAAGTGGGCTGATTTGGTCAATCTATCAACTACCACATAGATATTGTTCCATCCATGACTGGTAGTAGGCAATCCCGTTATGAAATCCATGGAAATATCTGTCCATTTGCCCGTAGGTATGGGTAAAGGCTGAAGTAAGCCGGCTGGTAATAGAGTGGAATCCTTATTTTGCTGACACTCCAAGCACTGAGATACATACTCTTTAACATCTTTCCATAGACCTTTCCAATAGAAGCTTTGATGAACTCTATCAAACGTCTTGAAAAGACCCAAATGACCAGCCATTGGCGATGAATGCATCTCTTGAAGCACCTTCAGCTTGAATTTACTGCTGGGAATCAAGTACACTTTACCCTTAAACCATAAGAGACCATTATGCACTTTAAAATTAGGAAATTCAGCATCACACCCTTGCTGTAATTTCTGTAAAATATGGGCAGCATGCTCATCAAGCACATATTCCTCTTGAATGTCTTCAATCCAATCCTTATAGATGGTAGACACAATAGATAGACTGCATGCCCACATTCTTGATAACGCATCAGCCACCACATTATCCTTGCCAGCCATGTATGATATTTCAAAATCATATGATTGCAAAGTGGCTAACCATCTCTTTTGCTTGGGAGAAAGATTGGGCTGCGAGAGAAAATATCTCAAGACCCTATGATCACTTTTGACTTTGAAGTGTGTCCCATAGAGGTAGTGGTGCCATTTCTTGATTGCATGTAAGATAGCAAGCATCTCCTGCTCATAAACATGCATCTCTCTCTCTTTGTCATCAAATTTTCTGCTCTCAAATGCAATGACACCATGCTCCTGTACCAAAACTGCCCCCAAACCTCTACCACTGGCATCTGCATAAATGGTAAAAGTCTTGGAGAAGTCAGGGCAAACTAGTATGGGTGCTGAAACAAGCAATTGCTTCAGCTCATTAAAGCTCTTGTTAGCAATCTCATCCCAGAAGAAGGCCTCCTTTTTCAGCCGATCGGTAAGAGGAGCTGCAACATGAGCATAGTTCTTCATAAACCTTCGGTAAAAGGATGACAAACCAAGGAAACCTCTTAATGAAGTGGCATTGGTTGGCGTAGGCCATTCTTTGACGCACTGAACCTTCTTAGGATCCACTTTGATTCCATCTTCTCCCACTATATGACCCAAGTACTCAACTTCCTTTGTCATAAAAGAGCATTTAGTGGCCTTGGCAAATAGTTTGTGTATCCTCAATATGTCAAAGACCTCTTTTACATGCTGCAAATGGTCTTCTTTATTCTTGCTATAGATCAAAATGTCATCAAAGAATACCAAAACTGTTTTAAAGAGCAATGGCTGAAGTATCTTATTCATGAGAGACTGGAATGTGGCTGGAGCATTTGATAACCCAAAAGGCATAACCATGAACTGGTAAAGACCCCTCTCCGTCCTGAAGGCTGTTTTAAATTCATCTCCTTCCTTCATGTGTATTTGATGATATCCCGATCTCAAGTCAATTTTGGAGAACACCTTGGCATCCTTCAATTCATCTAAGATCATCTATTCTAGATATTGGATACCTATTCTTGATAGTGACCTTGTTGAGATCGCAGTAATCAATGCACATTCGAAAGGAGCCATCTTTCTTCTTCACAAGAAGGACTGGAGAAGCAAAAGGTGATTGGCTTGCCCTAATGAGACCCATTTCCAAAAGCTCTTTGACTTGGCGTTCTACCTCTTCTCTTTCCACTTTGGAGAGGCGATATGGTGGTTTGTTGATGGGCTTTGTATTGGGCAGCAAGTCAATGGGATGATCCACTTCTCTTTTGGGAGGAAGAGAGGTAGGTGGCTGAAAAATATCATCATATTCTTTCAGCAATTTACAAAGACATGGGTCCATATTGTTGGTAGGAGAAGAGGGCTGATCCTCTTCAATCTTGGAAAGAAGAATGGTGAACATACATGCCTTTGCATTTATCTCTTTCTTAACCTTCTTGGGGCTGATCATCTCCATTCTTTTCTTTTCAACTCCATGTAGTGTTACTTGTTGTCCACACCATTTAAACTCCATTTCCATGTTGTTGAGATCCATGGTAAATCTGCCCAAAGATTTCAGCCAATTGCAGCCAAGTATTATATCAATGGGACCCATTTCTAATGCAATTAGGCTTACCGATGTAGTGCACAATGGGAAAAGGGTGATAGGTACATTTGGACAGCATTGATTGCTCTTCTCAAAATTTCCATTTGCCACTTGGATTTTGAGTGATGTAGGCATTTCATGCGTATTCAATTTCAGCCCATTGAGTGACTTAGCATTAATGAAGCTATGTGTACTTCCCGTATCAATGAGTATATGAGCGGTCATTCCCTTGATTTGACCTTTAAGGCGTAAGGTATTATCCCTCTTGAACCACTCCATGCATCACTTGATATGGCACATAGCGATGGATGTAAATCAATCCATGCATCATCCAAATAATGACCGCCCGGGTCGAAAGGAAACCCATCCATCGGATCATATAGAACTCATCATGGACATTCTCTTCATTTTCATGCGCCTCTTCTTGAGTTGTTGTGACATCAAGCTGAGCCAAGCTTCCTTCAATAGATTCAACATCGGAATCATCCTCGATGATCATGCTAATCTTCATATTTTTGGCCTTGCATTTGGACTTATGATCGGGTGACCATTTTTCTCCACATTTGTAGCATAGTCCTTTAGCATACATATCTTTGAGCTTGTCATTCGATACATGTTTGCCTTGAGTAGGGGCTGAAGTTTTGACACTTATATCAGTTCTCTTTCCATCAAATCTATTTTTAACATTAGGTCTGAAATTACTGCTTTGTTTTGACCCAAAAGCAGTAGGAAAAGTGGGTATCTTGCTGTAGGTATTGCTGAAAGCATTTGATGGCTTCCCAATATGCTGAAAATCAGTTTTAGCATGCCCATAATGGCCTGATGTCCTTGGGAACTGCATAGGCTGAAAAGAATGCCCTGTTTTTGGCTGAAAACCCTTGTATTTCTGCCCATAACGTTCAGCCAATTGAATGGCAGCTTGTAGGGATATAGGATTCATGGCTCCAACTTCGGAAGAAAGAGTAGGTTCCAAACCAAATATGTATTTATTCAACTTGGCACTATCGGAGACCCCATGAACATACATCGAAAGGTTCAAAAACTGATTTGAGTACTCTCTAACCGAGAGACCACGTTGCTCAAGTGCATACCACTTCTTCTCTAACCGCTCTTTTTCAATAGGGGAAACAAAGACTTCAATCATAGCATTTTTCAATGCATCCCAAGACAAGAAGTCATGTCCCGTCCTCGCCATATATCTCCACCAAGTGTGAGCATAGCCTTCTAGATGAAGGGCTGCAAATTTTACTTTGGCATTCTCGGGCCTTGGGTAAAGGGAAAAATACATCTCTAACTTGTCAAACCACTCCTCCAACTCCGTGGGTGAAGGGTTCTCTCCCTTGAAGTTTGAGATAACTATTTTCTCCTTGTACTCTCTCTCGTATTGAGGAGGTTGTCCATTATGGTGCTGCTGCCCACTATGGTGTTGTGGCCCAAAAGAATTGCCAAAAGATCCTTGCCTAGGATATTCATTATTTCCCTGCCCTTGTGCATAAGGAGTTTGCTGTCCATAATGCATACCATGACTTTGTGGCTGGAAATAATGTCCTTGAGGCTGAAAGTATGTGTTGCTCACATTGGGAGGTTGTCCATGGTACCCTTGAGGTTGTCCATGCACAGGTGAGTTGAAAGGTGGTTGCTGCCCATTATTTTGTTGATTCCAACCATGATTTGACATGGGACTTGGCTTTTTGGGCTGCACTTGAGTAGAGAAATTATGTTGTGGCTGTCCATAAGCATTTGGGGCTGAATTCACATGTCCATGTGACTACCCATAAGAGTTTGGGGCTGAATTAACATGCCCTTGCTCATAGCCACCAACATTTGCTTGAGGGTAAAATTGCTTGTAGAAAGAGTTGCACCCATGGATGTCTTCATCATGCTTTGAGTTTGTTTGCACTCTCTCTTGAGGATCTTGCCCATGTGGCTGTAAATGACCCTTTTGTTGATGGAATTGTGGCTGAAGTGAAGTGGGCTGAACAAAATCCTTAGCTTTAGATGACTCTCCAACTCAAATTGACCTACCACCTTAGGAGTAGGTGGTTTAGGTGGTTCTTCAGCCATATGAGGATGTGGGACATTAAGACCAGCTTTAGGCAACATTTTCTCACCAAGAAGTGCTACAAGCTTGTCAATACCCAACCTCGTACCCTCGAAGCCTGATTTCATATCCTTTATAACATTTGACAATTGTTGAAAATTGTTTGAATTCATTGAGATATGAGACATCTCTATGGGTTGATTGGTAGGGGAGTGGGTGGAACTTGCATCGACCTCTTCGTTCTCATAGTGCATTCGGTAAATGGCATCTTGAGAAGTGTCATGTTCACCCCTTTCCTGTTGATGTTCATCCCTTTCCTGTTGATATTCCTTCAATTCTTCATTGATAGTATCCAAAACAGGGTCTCTCTTCTTATTCCTAGCCATGGGTTGATTTCTGTCCTGAATTTCCTGCAGTAGAAAAACTTGATTATCTTCACTTCTAGAGATCCAAATTACGAGGTCTTTGTCTCTGTTCGAAGCTTGAAGGGTCCTCTATCCAACAAGCTATCAAGTGCAGAAAATGGATGAGTACAGAAATTTCTGTAAGGGATTTTCTGTTGCTGTCTGAAAATTCCTGCAAGCAGTGAATACCCTGTTCTAGTCAATTAATGACTTGTACCATCAATACCAAGCATGTACCAACTTCATAACCCTGTAGGAGAGTCTCATACATCTGCCCATACTGAAAATGACCTCTGTAATCAGTAAAATGGCTGTCTAACTCAATGTAGACTGCAATCTTTAATGAGGGTATGCATACATACTCTGTCCCAAACTTTAATACTGAACCAGAGTGTCTTTACCATAGGATGCATACATTTTACTGTAGCCATATGTCTTCATACATTTGCCATATATTCATGAGTACCATACATTTGCCAATATCTCAAGAACTCACTGCCCATAAACTCATGCTATAGGCTGATTTCAAGTGCCTTTGAGATTTGTACCTGCACCTAAACTTGAAAATGCGTGGGATCCGAGACCCGAGGGGTTTGCAAAGTTCCATCTCGAGCCGGGTTGCGCTCCCCTTCAGGGTCCTCATCGGTAGGGGAGGGTCACCTCACTTTTGTCCTACCAACTCGCCCGGCATCCACTTTTCCTCGTGGGCATGTACATGCCAAGTGAATTCTAGCTCTAAAAATCAGTATGATATGCATGGAATAGGAACGAAATACAATTGCCTTTCATTTGCCCTTTCATGGTATGCAAGTTTGGAATTGAAAAGGCTGAAATGTAAATGAGAAATGGAGGGGTATTTACCTCAACAGTGACTCACTGCTTACAAAGCTTTTCTCACTTACCAATTGGGTAATGATTTTTTATGATCAAGAGGCAAAATAGGCAATCAATTTCATGTCAGGGTTAGGCAATAAAGATTGAGTAAAGAAGCTCAAGAAATTACTGATTTCAGTGAATGAAAGTAGATGGGTAATGCTCAATCATTATGGAAGAGTTTGAGACATTTAGAGATGGCCATTTCAGTAAATTGAAGAGGTTTAGTAAAGACAATGACTGACATAACCTATAGGCTTCATGCAATGCATTAGGCTATGAATGAAAGCTTCATTAATCCTCTTATTTCTCTTCAACAATTCGAAATGAGATCAACAATTGGATGTAAAGAGAAATTAAGAGTGATTAGAGTACCTCATTTGATTGATTGGAGAAGAGTATTGTTGATGGAATGACCTTCAATCCATAATGCTTGACATAGGTGAGTTGAGCTTGATAATCCTTCTAAAATCAGTCCAAGAGATCTTCAATCTTCAAGAATAATCCCTTCCTTGATAAGCTTTAGCTTCATTAATCCCATGAAAGCTCCATGACTCCATGAATGCTCCAAATGAGGGTTGATGAAGACCGATTACCTTCTCTACTTGAAGTAGGTTGCAATAGGTAATAGAGAGGGCTTCAATGTGTCCAAGAGATCCCGAATTTTGAGAGGGAATGCCAAAATTTAATGGCATAAAAGCTTCATGCTGTCCATTGAATACCTAGACCTCCATTGGCTTCAATCTCCTTCAATGTCGGTCCAATGTTGATGGATTCTTGAGGGACAATGGTTGAGGAAGCTTCAGAGATGCTTTGCCCACAAAAGCCCCATGATTTGCTTCAAAAATTTCAGGAATCTTTGATGCTGTCCCAAACTGTTATACATAGGGTTTGCAATCTCCATATCCATGCTCCATCAAAGCTTCAAGCTTCAAGATCAATCAATGTTGGTACTAGGATGTATGTAGAAGCCTCAGGGAGTATAATAGAGCAAAAAACCCTTTGATCTTGATGAAGAAATTTGAGAAATTTTAGTGCTGTCCAAAACTGTCATAAAGCTCCATACCTAGGGTTTGAGAAAGCTCCCATCTTCAAAAAGAGAAATTTGAGAAATTTTAGTGCTGTCCAAAACTGTCATAAAGCTCCATACCTAGGGTTTGAGAAAGCTCCCATCTTCAAAAAGAGTGAAAGATCAAGTATAAGATGATGGATACTCCATAGTTGCACTCCATTTGATCATCCTATGAAGAGTATAATCTCCAAATGCATCACGTTTTGTTGATCAAGAGGGGGGGGGGGGGCTGTAAAAACAGCGCAAACTGCTGCAATATGTCCTCTTATAGCACGTGATGAAAACGAGATGGATATGAAGCATATAGGTATTCAATAGGTAGCTCGAGACCCATACAAAATTCTTGCATAAGCCATTTGAGCACTAGAGGTCATGGGAAGAAGATCTGAGAAGAAATGTCCATGGCAGTTTGTAGGGAAGCTTGAAGGAAAGAGGAAAGAGAAGAAGAAACCCTTCCTTCTCAAAAGTAACCACAGTTAAAGTGTCCTCTAGCCATGTCTAACCCTCTTTTGGTCCATAAGCCTTCAAAATGGGGTAAAATTTTATGACGACCTGTCAAATTAGCTATGAACCTCCATCTTGCCTCCATATCTCTGTGAAGAAGCACTAAAATAACCACAGTTTGAAGTAGTACAACCAGTCTAGTCACTGTCAAGGAGAAACCAAACCATGTAACTGTGTCTTCAAGTCCAGTTACACAGAAATGATGCCTGTAACTAGATCTTCCATGAAAATGACCTCCCCACCAAGATCATAATCATGAAAATGATGGAATTAAAGCCTGCCTTGGATCAAAGCAAGGCTCTGATACCAATGTAAGAAAGCAATCAACCATGGAATGAAATCTAACTGAAATTGAAAATTAACTAAGCAACAACAAAGAATTAACAAGTCTATTGCACCAAGACATCCTCATCATGTATTAATGGTGGGGGTTTCAAGAATACATGACGGCCATGGCTGAGTGCTTCATAGGCTAAGAAGAAGCTAATTTCAAGAAGATAGAAAAGCCAAGATTATTGAATGATTAAAAAGATGTCTTGCCTTTGGCCTCTAGTACCTTTTATTCTAACCCTCCTTCCAAACTTAAGGGCTGTTCACACATGTACACATAGGCTAGGGCTGAATTTACAAAGTCTGGAATTAATCCAAGGTGCAAATATTAATGTTGTATTTTCCTTCATGACATCAAAAAGATCGCCCTCAACTTATCATCAAAGTCCAAATTTGTATCCTTGAGCTAATTTAAAATGCATATAAATGCACTCAAGTGTTCAGCTATAGGCTTTGACTCATCCAGTTGCATATTCACCAACTTGCGCATTAAATGCACCCGATTAACAGGTGTGGTGATCTCATAGGTAGTTTTCAGCTTCTCCCATATTGCATAATCTGTATCTAAATCCTTAATGTCAGTCAAAATGTCATCAATGACAACCATCTTAATGTAAGCCACAGCCTTTTTGTTACTCTGGCCCAATCTGCATCAGACATTTGTGAGGGTCTATCTTCCTACAAAGCATCCTCACAATCCTTTAGGAACAATATGCCTTGCATACAATCTTTCCAAAAGTCAAAGCCATGACCATCAAACCGTTTGATTTCCATCAAACTCTTGATGTCTGAATTGGAAGAAGTTGCAGTCATTTTGTCACGAACACAAGAGTAAATGATCTGGATTGTAAAAGCATAAGCTAAACTAGCAAACACACTCTTGTTCGTCCTCAAACAAGAATAAATCTTTGCTGTTTGTACATGAACCAGCCACCACACGAGCAAAAAATACAAAAATTTACCAAATTCTGCACAAAGTCAAAATCTCTGGTCCAAAAGTGCATAAATGTCAACCAATCTGACCTAACTAAGCAAAATTTTACCAATACATGAAAAACCCAAATTTATGGGATCCAATGTCAAGAAATTTTACTTAAAAGAGCGAAACTCTAACAAAATTGGCAAAATCCCTAATTTAATTGAGGTCACCACACACAATGTTTGCAATTTTTGACCTGAACGTCATTATCAAGCATGAACGAGATCAAAACCAAGAAAAGCCCCAAATTTTTGGGCTCAAATTTGCACAAGTCTAAGATCTGTGCCTCCAGTACGCGAACCCCTGTTAATACAAAGGAAAAAGTAGAAAAATTCTCAAAATTTTTATTAAAGAAAAACGAGGAGCAAAGAAAAAAGGGTCCATTGACCCATCAGGCGTCGCATGACCTGTCAAGCGTCACATCGCCTGCGTCTAACTGCCCATCTGCGCTTGGATTGCTTGCCTACGCCCGACTGACATTGCGTGTTGCGCTCGGCTGCCCTCGTCACGTCACGACTGCGAGTCGTCGCAAGTCCAACAGTCGTCGTCCTCTGCATCCTAGTCACACCACACGCCTGAGGTACACACTTGCTTCTGTACACTTGCTTCTATCAGTCATGCCTGCCACCACTACCCCGTCGCCTGCACGCCACACGCCTACTACACATGCTTGCTTTTGTACGCCTGCTTGTGATCCGTCAGGAGCTCGACGTGTTCACGAGCTGACTGTCGCCTATCAGTGGTCTCAGGAAGCGCGTGCAATCTGTGCTCTAATACCAATTGTTGGAGCTGAGCTAGGGATGTGTAGCAGTGAGAGTGAGTGAGCGAGCGAGAGAGAGAGAGAGAGAGTACGAAAAAAAAAAAAAAAGAGTGAAAGTACGATTAGATTTGAGTGTACCAACAATGTGTTGGTATACAAAGAATAAAATATATTTATACTTAGGGCATATAAGGGTGCATTCACATGTACAACTAAACTGTGTGTGAACTATACACAGAGGTCAAACAAGCCTTTATCCCAACACTGGTTTCTAGTGGATGGTCATCAATTTTTCACTTGTATTCAACTGGTATTTATGGACACAAATGTATTTCACGGAAGCCATTGATAGTTCCACCGTCATTTATGCTTAGGCTATGCTTTACTATGGTTGTTTGGCCAAACCATTGGTGTTATGTTAGTAAAGGATGCATTCCAAGAGGTTTTGGCAACAGCTTTGGACTCTTTTGGTCTATTATGTTTTGGTCAAGCTAGCTGGAAATTTTCAGAAAGTGTTTGGCAGTGGCATGGTTAAGCAATAGCGGTCAATGTTGTTTTACTTTGGTGCCTTGTGGAAATTCAATTGCAATATACTTTGCTTTTGGCACATCACAATGCAAGACAATTACAAGTATTTCAAGGGAAATGTCTATCACAGGGGCGTGAATTTTTTATGCTTTGCTTAGCGTTTGACTGAGTTGTTAATCAAATGTGCATGTGAATTTTACATTTGTTGTAATTAGTGCTTAATGAGGTCATTACCACCCTTTCGAAGAAGGATGGGCTCGTTTCACAAAGACATTCTCCTAGTTGCCAACAGCTACCATAGGGTCTTCATCTACTATGTAAGATTGCTGCCAGCTCTCTCTGTCTAGTTTGCTGCTGTTTGTGGCAATCTAGCCTTGTTGCCGTTGCACAACTTCATCCACAACATCATTTGCCTCTCCTAATTGCAATAAACTTGTCTCTCAGCCCTGTCAACCTGATTCCCAGCCTGGCAAGTTGCAATCTAGACCTATGTTTTGGACCGGATCCATTGCATTTTCATGATCATTGTCTGCCTAATCTACATTTTCCTGCTACAGCATGTTGTGATCACACTTTGCACGGTCTTCTGATTTTCAGTCGTAGAGATCCTTGACTAGCCCTTGGTTGTTATGTGAGTTCCACTTGTTTGCATCTATTCTAGATTTGGCAGTATTATTGCACTCGACATCTATACATGGAGGACACCACTCTCTAGCACTCTCCCTCAACCCGTTTTCAGAAGTGCTACTGGTGGTTCGATATCTCTACTACCTGAGCATCTCATCTTCATTTTCAGTATCAATTCATTCTGTAAGCGGACATTTGTGTCATGCACAATCATCACCTAACTATAAGTTTTGGTCGAAGTCAAACAATGACATCAGGAGCTTTAACATTTTGTCTATGTATCATTTTATGTGTTTTGATGGAGGTGGCACCCTTGCTTTTTAGTCAGACAATTGGTCCAGTTGTACAATTAGACAATTGGACTAGCTGGATAGTTGAACATGTCAAACAGTGGGACTAGTCAGACATTCAGACCAGTTGAACCAATCAAGGTTTATGCAGCAATTCGACCAGTTTTGGCTGGGCTTCCTACTTAAGGCAGCCCCCACACTTGGCTGGTTGTCATTCTGTTTCAACACTTCGCAAGGGTCTAGCACTCTCTCCATCATCCGGTAGACATTCTCCATCATCTGGTGCATTCTCTGTCACCAGCCTAATCCAGTGCCCTCACTAATGCTTCAGCCTGCATGCAAGGACTCATCAGTCTGCTTTGTAATCAGCATTCCATTCAAATCATTGCAACTCTTTCCTTCTATATTCTGTGTTTATATTAGTCTCTCACTTCCCTTCTCTCTTCATGTTCTTGTTCTTCTTCTTTGTGCACTCGCACATGGTATTATCACCAAAAGAGAGGACCCAAAGGTTCTACAAAGAGGAGACTAATAAAAGATGCTCGTTACAAGAGCCAAACTTCAAACTACTCACACAAGGTTGAGTTACAAAAAGATAGTGTAGAGATTAAACTTCATATTACTCACACAAGGTTGAATTACAGCAAGATAGCGTAGAGATTAAACAAAGATTACAGCTGATTAAGATTAAGACAAATGCACCACAAATTAGGTAGAGAATCATGCACAATTGTACACAATAGAAGGTTGTAAAAGCACTCTTTCAGCAGCATAAAGACTTGATTATATGCTGAAAATACAAGAGAAGTGGTGCACACAGCACAGGCAAGTACCGACTTAAGGGTAACCAAATGTGAATAATCAACTGTAAACCTGCAGAATTGGCTTTAAAATACCAGCAACAGCTTTCCTTTTGTTGCAAGAAGGGTCTTGGTCAAGTAGGGCTCCAACAATGTATAGGGAAACTTTCAATGTCCTTTTTATAAGAAAAATGGGGCAAACGCCCTTCAACAATTTCATGCATGTCAAATGGGTGCAAACTGCCCCGTCCACATGTAAAGTAGGTGAAGAGTGTCCACATGCAACTCATTGTGTTGGGTATGTAGCTCATGAAGATGGACTAGCAAGCTATAGCAAATGGAACTCCATGGAGAGAGAGAGAGAGAGAGAGAGAGAGAGACTTGCACGGACACAAACGCTAAAGAGATAGATTGATAATGATAGGTGAGATGCAAATACAATTGATGGGGCTTGAATATGTAGACTCAGGTATCCACCAACACCTTTGACCTTTTATTTAATGCTAAATGGTGTAAAAGTTGTTCACACCTAAACACACACTTTTACAAACAATAATGTGTGTTCACACATAGGGCTGAATACTAACTAACGCATGCAATGCCAAGTGTCATAATTTGCATGAATGACAAAGACCCTTAAAATTCTCACTCCTCCACTTGGAATTTGATGTAAGGCCAAAAGGGAACATTGATCTCCTCATCAAGACAAGTCAATCTATACCATGTGCAATGCCATATCAACAAAGTTCACCTAGCATTGCCATGTCAGCAGCAAACACCCTAATTTTTTTATTTTGCTATTTACAATATTATAAGGAGTCCTCATTACAAATACAAACTCTATTTTTTGAGAATCCATATCTCGGGTCCTCAAATTGGAGTTGATACTCCAATATCTCCTCTTCAAAATCTAATTGAGAGGACCAACATATATGCTTTGAGTAATGCCCTTTGGTTGTTTTAAATTCAAGGCTTTGGTAAACATTTCAACTCGAACTTGTACCTGCTCCTGAGAAAAATGGTAAGCAACTTCAATATGCTTTGCCATAATATGATACACACGATTCTTTGCAAGAGCAATAGCACTTCAACTATTTGAGAAGATAGTCAAGGGCAACTTATGATCAACATGGATGTCTTTCAACAACTATAGAAACTGTAAGGCTTTAAATGTTGCAAAATGATAGGCTTTATATTCTCCTTCCATGGATAAACCTGAAACTGACGGTTGTTTCTCACTGAGTCAAGACACTAGCCCACCACCAAACATGAAATAATGACCTGAAATCGTCAATATTTTCAGCCCAACCACATCAACATATCCAAAGATTTGATCATCACAAGAATATGTAACACCATAGTTATACCCACAGCATATTTCAGAACCCTCTAAGCATTCATGCCAATGTGATACATGGGGATTGTTGAAAAACTAGTTCAAACTGCTAACTGAATAGCATAGGAGTTAGATACCAAAGAAATCCAATAAGTTGCATGTACTCCATTGAATCTTCAAATTCCAGAGACTTGACATTTTTGCTTAATTTGAAATGTGGCACAAGAGGATATGGAACAGATTTACAATTCTCCATTTTATAATCGGCAAGAAGCTACTTCAAATATTTGAATTGTGAGATAAAATTGTGGTCTTTGAACCACACTTCCATCCCCAAAGCCTTGCTAATCCTTGTGTGACAAGTCTACATATGTATCCATACAATCCTTCATTGTCTTCACAAATAAACTTTGCAAATGATGTAAGCCCTTCAAATTATGGTGGCCTTTGAGTGACTGGATCGGGTGGATAAATGCACCCATCAATCCAAAGGTCCACATTTTATTTCCCTACATTTCTTTCTTGTTACATCCTGTATCTTATTGCATCATTCCTTTCCAGATTTCTTTTGAACATTTGTGCATATTCCTCCTCCAATAAGGAAAAGTGAATATCTTTCTTTCTCTTGGTACGTCCTGCACTTCCATTCTGCAAAGAAAAATATATGCCAATTTTAACTTGGATTAACATTCAAATCACACAATTACATCCCTTTGATTCCCTATCTCTATATTCTTTTTAACCCAGTTGGATCTTGTCTCTTTCTCTTGATTTCAGTCATGAAAGACCTCGTATGGCCATTCTAGCACCATCTATGCTCTCCAAAGTTCGAGACACCATTTTGTAGGAGGAACTATCTCCACTTGTTTTGGAATACGAACAACTCCTCACGAAGATTGGAGCTAGTGGATCCATACATACAGATACAAAGTATTAGGGTCAAGTTCTCATGCCCCAAAAACTTGCATCATTGGAAACAAATCATTGCCCTTACACAAGCTTAATATAACATTTGGTGAAAAAAGTAAAACAATTGGAAAGCTCAAGGTGATCTAGCTCTCATAGCAAGATCATCTAAGTTGGCAAAAGTCCATGAGCAACTAGATCTCTATGAAACACAATTGCAAGAGGATCTTAATGGAAAAGGCTTAACTACTGTAGCCTTGAAGAAAACACAATAGTAGCAAGAATTAAAAAAAGGATAAAAGACAAAGACCACTAGTCACAACAAATTTGTGCAATTGTAAGATGCAAATCAAGAGATTGATACAAACTACTTCATAATTTCATATAAGAAGTATCGCTACAACATTTTCTTCTCCAAATCTTCAAGTATTGATGACAGATACTTGAAGGTAATGCTATTGCATGTAATAATTATTTATGCCACTTGAAGGTTAATATTGTTGCATGTAACGATTCTTAATGCATGTGGATTGTCAAATTACTTGATACATTGAATGGTGTTGGGTTAAAAAATAAATTCAAAGAAGCTTTTGCCCATCTAAGACTAGGTGATACTCGGTCTATATAAGCCTTGCACAACTATGCTTGATACATTGAATGGTGTTGGGTTAAAAAATAAATTCAAAAAAGCTTTGCCCATCTAGGATTTAAGTGTTATATGATTGAAATGAGAAAATCCCACGTCATGAAACCAATTGAGTTCAAGGTTTTTTTATATGTTTGGTTATGAAGTCACAAATTCTTCGAGTTCAAAATTTGACTCGTAAGTTGAACTCTGGTTCTTGTTCATTTAGTGTGTATGTGCAGCATAAACCACATAAGCAGTGGCCAACATAATGCCAATACTCCTTGAACGGAAACCTACTAGGGGTATGGAATGTTACAATGCATTTTTCGGAGGCACACATCAGATGAGACAAGCTAGAAATTCCACTAATGAAAAAACAACATATGCAGACCCCAGTGGTTGGGAATAACTAAATTACTGAATCTAGGAGCCCCATTACATCGGTAAGAGTTTCTCATACATGTTCCTGAGACTCGAATAGAAACGCATGGAAGCCAATTCCATTTCCAAGTTTTGGAAATATGTGTACGTCCAAATGATCTAAGAACAATGATAATTTCCAGGATTTGGGAACAAATCAAGATCAATATTGATTTCAGAAAATATATTACCTTTCCAAGAAACACATCAAAAAACAAGTTCAATTTCCAAAAATCAATGGGTTTTTGCTTCCTCTGACTGCTGTTTGCTATCAACTGACAGCTCTGTACTGTTCTGCTTCCCCCGTTCCACTGGTTTAATCTGCACGCTCGGCTGGTCTGCATTAATATCCAGGGATCCTACTGCGTAACAAATGTGCTAGGCTATATGTATCACTACCAGCAGGCCTCTCCACTCATGACAATACTGTCTCAAGCTTAACATCCGATAAGCGTTAAGAGCTACACGGCATTGCAAGTACATGCACATAGAAGCTACAATCTTTAGGCTACTGACTGTGTTAGCGTTGCTGATCATTTTACTCTGGTTTCTTCATTTCGATATGATTTGTGAACTAAAAGAAATATGCAAGAAGCCTGAAAGGGTATATGCTTACTCTGCTCCTGGAAAGGGTAAATGCCCTGTAACCGACATCCCAGGCGATCGAGGGCCTGCCCTGTCTCTCTGATCCAGAAACCAACGCGGTAGAAAGCCTTCCCCAGGGAGGCCATGTGAAGGGTAATGTGCCTCCAGAGCCCGGTGGATCGCAGCCCTCTTCCGTCTGCGAAGCTCAATGAGACTGCTGTGTTGAGAAGTAGCACCCAATAAAGTAAACATAGCACAATGTGCCCGCCCGCGGGCCAGTATCGTTGCCCACGGCCCCTGGGTCGACACACAACTACTTGGCTTCTCTCGCAAGATTCTTCGCAAAGTGCAAACTTTCAAGTTATTTCACAAAATGCCAGCCTCTCAAAATACACCAACTTTTCTTGTACACTACTTGTGGTATTAAAGGGATTCGGAGGCTTTGATAATGCCTATACAACCTTTTACAAAGCATTGACCAAGACCTAAGGTTATACTGTGACATATGCCCATAGTTGGCAATATAAATATTTCTTTTCTATCCATACTATATTACACATTATAAAAAGAAGTGTTTTCTTGTATAGGGCATGCGCTTATTTCTAATTGTAGCAAAAATGCCAAAATTTTCTATCTTTTAGATTGACATAAATAATCTATATCTAAACAGATGAGTAGATATATTGATGCCCAATTATGGAACTCTTTGACGTGTGTGAACATATTTACATTAGGCTAACGTGTGTTGACCCTCGACTAAAGGTTACCCAACATCTCACAACCGTAGAAAAACACACATATCAAAATGTTTCAATCAACCAAGACTTTTCCTTATTCTATGCAATGTAACCCCCTTGATGGTCTCAAAGAGGCACCCCTTGATAGGGAGTCAAAGCTCTGGATTCCAATTGATGAGGTGGGAGCTTGTCTTGGAAGCTCTTCCTTATAGCAGACACTTCTATATTTGTATGCAATTATGTATAAGTGAAGTATATAGTTATCTTATAGTTTTTGCCTTTCAATCCCTACACAAATAACTATAACTTCTTTGTTCTAAGTTTTCAAGGGTTTCACTTTTAAGCTTTGAGTCTTAGTTAATTCCTTGTTGTTTTGGGTTTAACTCTTTAAGAGCAACGATAGTTTCTATCTCTGACTATGTTTCCTATTGTCCTCTTGTTTACCCTTTGTTTTTTCACATTATTGCTTCATAGACTCTCTTAGTTCATTTTGTTCCTTTTTTTGCTTTCTTTCACTCTCTTTTGTGTTTTAGGTTCAATCACTTTAGCCCCATTTGTTTCTTCTTCAAGTGTGTCTTAGTGAGTTATATATTGGTGTATCTTGATATTGAAGGTTTGCTCCCTAAATGTGTGTTTTTATTTTATATTTGAGTTGAATTAGCACTTTTTAAGACAATTTCAACTCAAATTTACACAAGATGAGAACAATGCACAATTCTTCCAAGGTAGGCTTTGCTTTTAGGGTCTAATAATTTGAAAAGTTGCAAAGAAGCTAATTTCCACAGGAAGCCATTTAACTGAAAATACAAAGAAATAGACTATTTAACCAAGAAACCATAGCCAAGGTGGCTAGGCATGAAATGATATTAGAATTGTAGGTTGAGAATCAAATGATGAGAGGCTACAGCATGGTATGCACCCCAAGCTATGGTGGCCAAGAGTATTCACCCTCTTAGATGGTGGGAGGTTGAGACCTCAAATATGTAATGTTGTAAAATGGCAAAAAGATCTTAGGCTAGTTACAACTTAGCTGTTTATACTTAACCCTGGTAGGCTAATATATTGGCTAAGGCATTTAGGCACTTTTACTCTATTACAAGCCATCCCGGCCTAGAAGAGCTTTGTGCTCAAAGCTAAATTTGGGACAAGATACAAGGATGAGTACAAGAATAGCTTGAAATAGATGAAGTCATGCTGAACAAAGACTCCATGTTGAAATAAAAGTCTTCATGCCACAAAGAAGAGTCCTTCAAAATATGAAAATAACCAAGAGAGATTAGTGGATTGCTGTAATCTCTAAAACATGGTAGCCAATAAGAGTTGCCCATAACTCGTGATAGAAGATTCCAAATGGCACAAATAAAGTATTGTTGGATAGAAAAGACCATAAGGAACCTATTCGGCACATAGAATCCAATCATGTTGCCAAAAAGGACCATGTAATTCATGATAGAAAACTCACACAGTAAGGTGTCCACTGTCTCATAACTGCAATAATCCCACTATTTTGAAGGAATCATGAAGCCTTAGAGAGGATAATTGAATATGCTAAGGAATCAGTAATGCAAGCGTTATTTACAACCCACCAACAATGAAAGTTACTGAAGTCCAATATGCCTCCAAGGTCAAATGGATTGTACCATATTTTTTACTACGCAATGCCAACGGTTTGTACCTTGTTGATTCCATTTATGTGCCCTTAAGCCTTGATGATAGTGATTGCTTTTTTAGGATCAAATGTTATTTCCTTGAGGAGCTGTCCAAATCATCATCATATTTTAAAAGTCTGTTTGTCGTTTGTAATGGCTCCATTTACACTTCTAGATATTCAGTGTTTATTTGCAATATGTTTAATTTCCTATGTTTCAATAGAGTTGACCCTCTTTGTAGCCTTAATGATAGCGGTTTGTGAGAAGTAATTATCTAGGCCCTTGTAAAGGAATTGGTTTGTTAATCATAGCCTTAGCCAAGTCATTTCTTTTGCTTATATTTAGAAATTTTAGCTAAACTGAAGAATTTGTCATGGAGAACAAGCAAATTCGCGTGCGACAACTAGCCATGCATTCATACAATATAAAGTTAATAAGATATCTATGGTTGCAATTTACATCTAATTAAGCTATGATAAAAATATTAAAATATCAAGCTTAGCAGCATCGCACGAGAATATTTTTATGCATGTTATCTCTACTTTGCCTTGATAAGTAACTCCTCAAGGCTGGACGTGGGATTGCAGTTTAGGGGTGTGAAATATTGAATTAAACAGGGCCCAAAGGCTATAGCCCAAAAACTCGATAACAGTAAAAACGACTGTCTCTTGTGTTGAGACAAACTCTTTTAATTCATCACGGCTTATAGTCCACTAGAATAATTTGCCATTATTCCATTGATTCCCATCCATATAGGAAATATTTATCTTTTATTTATCAATCCCTCTTCGTTCATGTTTCCCATGATAGGTTTCGTATTACTTTTAGTCCATTTGGCGGTTTTGAATGGAGGACACTTGGTAATTTTTAATTGAGACGATCTATGAATTTGTGCCTAATTTGGTGAACGAATAGATTAGTGGTGCCCCAAAACAGCAGTTCTTTTCATTGATTTCCATCACTTTTACCTTTTTACTATTTTGTAACTTGTAAGGTATAATATCCTATAGTTTTACGATAACTAGTCATTTTATTATTACTTTGGGTCCTTTCTTTTCTTTTCCCTTTGGAATCATCATAGTAGGATCCTAAACACATGGGCTTCATTTTTTCAGCTTTTCACCACCGCCGAGAGTACCTTTGCTATTAGTACTTTTTCTAGTATTTTTGAGCTAATCCCTTATTGTCCCTATACATTAAGCTTAGGAATATGTTTATTTGTCAATAGGATGGCGGGTTACATTTTGGTCAAGATCTTAAGTGGCTTTGCTTGGACCATGTTATCTCTGAGAGGCATTTTTTTATTAGCACATTTCGCCCTTCTTTTGATCGTATTTGCATTAATTGGTTTAGAACCAAGCGTAGTTATTTCATAGGCTTATGTTTTTATATTTCTGATTTGTATTTAATTTAAACGATGCAATAAACCTTTATTAAATGACCCTTCGGTTTGGTTTAATCACCAAGCTGATCATGTCAAAAACGGTTTAAGCAGTGTTAAGCAAGAAAGAAGGATAAAAAGTTTGGCAATTTGTCCAGCTGACCTTCTTTCCCAAATGCAAATTGTTACTATCACACAGGTAGATCTAACCCCAAAAGGCTACTAGAATAACTAAAAAAACAAAAGCAACACAGCGTTGTTTTTTCAATTCCAATAATCTTATCTGTTAATTTTACGTGGTTTTCTTTATAGAAATTATGGCAATATTGCCTTACTTACTAAGCCTATAAAAGTGCCCTTTTCTACAATAAGCACCTATCTTAATCATAACATTATGATCTTCTGAGATTATGCAAGTATCCATATTTTCTATTAGTTTCCAAATTTTGCAGTATATTTGTTTAACGTTTATAACTAGTTGTCTTTTTTCATTATACTATAAAGTCAAGATTGCTTGCAGTTGACTAATATGTTTTAATCATAGCCATGATCTGGAGACCAGTAGACCAACTAGGTATGATAACGGTTAAAGACATTAGGTGTCTGCCCGGCTTCATTACCGTACCGTCAACCATTAAGCTTGAATTGCTTTTTGAGAACTTGCATACTAAGCCAAAATGCATGCACTTATTTTTGTCAGTGCATGCCATTTAGTACTATATAATATCAACAAAAGATACAAACTATTATAAATATAAAAAACAAACCTTATGTTCACGACCAATTGTCAATAAAAGTTATTGGAATGTGTGGTGTTAGCCTGTTTTTTTTAAAGACTAAAGTGAACAAAATAGAAATTAATCGGCCATGTATAAGAAGGTAGAAAATATTATTCCAGAAAGGAGAAGAGAGTCATTTTTTAGGGATTACTAGATACATGTGCACGTTTAGGCTATCGAAAACCTTTCGTGCCATTTTATTAAAAATGTTTATATGGCTTTAGGAACGGAATAGCTATTGTGGATTTGTAGAAATTATTTTTATCCTTAAGGATTGCTTGTAATGCGCTTGGATCCATTACCTGTAAAGATGGCCATTTATTGTTAATGAATACTAATTCTTTACATAACGATATGATAAAGAGAGTGGCAGGAAATACTAATTCAAGTTGTATCAATTCCAAATGGATCGATGGTTTCTCAACCAATTGGACACATATGAGACGTGAAGAACGCATGCATTCTAGTCCACGTTTCTTAAAGATGTAGAAATGCTTTGAAGGATTGATAATACGCAAAATCCCTAATAGTTTAGTTGTACTAAACATAGGTAAAGATTTTATAGCTATATCCGAAGCCAATCGATCATGAATCTCTATTGTATCTTTGATAGATTCCATCTCTCCAGAGGAATTGCATAAATTAGTTACTTATCCTATTTCCGTAAATAGTGATTCCATATGGTTTACAAATCCATTTTGTTAATCAATTACGAAAACAATCATTCATTCGATAAAAGGCCAAAGACTAGCTAGAAAGGCTCGAAAACCCACCGATAAAGCCATTCAGATTTGCATAAAAGCCAATAGGCCTTAAACAATCAAATATTAATAGCCTGTCCATGTTGTTTTTAATTGAAATTGCTAAAGTTGCTATCAAATTGCATGCTAGTATTACTGCTTTTTAAGAGACAAGGATAATCCAAGCTTCATTAGACCCAAAGGTTTTGATGAAATGATTTTGCTGCACGAGTACTACCTGGAATGATATCGAATACGTTATGTCATTTTCTCGAGAGCATTAAGATCAAGAAATTTATGCGATTTGATCACTAGACTTGATTGCCAAAAAAAAAAAAACATTTATTTGACATTATAGGATTAATGGAATCATAACTGATTATTTAACTAAGACCTTATTGGAAATTGCTTTTGTATCGGTTTTATTTTTTCGAATGGAAGTTTCCATGTCATGTGGGAACTCTTCGATTGTATCTTTGCAGCTAATATTTTCTATTGTATGGCTACATCAATTCAGACAATTGGCCCATGAAACGAAGCTAGGGAAAGGGTTTTTTTTTTTTACACATAAGTTCTAATAGAAAAGCCAGGAAGGTGTCAATTAACAGATATCAGCTACTTGTTGATGTTGTGAATGGAGAGAGAGTTAATTGGCTTGTTCTAACATAACAAACATTTGCATTTTGCTGCCTACTCTATACCTCTAAGCCAACCATCTTAGGGGATGTAAAGTGCACGAATTTATAAAATTTCATTAAGGACATAGCTGGGATAATGGCAAATAGAAAGTTTCAAATTAAACACTAATATGATATAAGTTTGCCTTTTGCTCCCTATTTAAGCCACTTATCTGCGATAGTTTTGTTTGAGCCAATTCATGGGCTTTTTAATGTTGATTGAGAATTTTGTTGGCAAATAATTTATTTGTAGCCATTGTTTATGCATGGGAAAATAGCTCAGTTGGTTAGAGTACTGGTTTGTCATATTAGAAGCCGTGGGTTCAATTCCCATTTTTCTCGAATCAATAGGGCATGGGTGGTCTAGTCTTTCGCATGAAATTTGCTGCAGCAAGTTGCGGGTCCAGCAGTAACCAAACGGAACCAAGTCGTACGACTTGTAAGTATCATTTGCTAGTGTGTGATTTGAATTGCTCCTCCATTCACCCCCAAGGAAGTGTAATATAGGTAGTACCAATAGATCCACTTTGCACATTCCATTCTATAATGTTTTTCCATCGCACCTCCTCGAGATGACCTCAATCATCCTCGTTGACTACATGAACGGAGTCTTAAAGGACTCCGATGGCACCTGCGTATAGGTGATTGACTGGCCAATCATAAGATTGTACTGCTATGAATGGGGCTTGGTCGATTTATTTAAGCTGTGTACACTTACTTGGTCTTAGAAATAGCAGTTTAACCTTTTCCTACAATAATCATAAAGTTTATGATAGTTGCATCCTTATCCCTAAGTCCAGAATACCAGTTGTCCACAAGTATAACAACCAATTCCATCATCGTTCCCCCCAAAACACGCCGAACCGCTTAGCATACCTATTGCTATGCTCAGGCTCGGAAGTAATTCTGTTTCAGGTCAGAGCAGATGGGTGGGATCCTTTTATATTTGATCTAGTATTTTTTCTGCTTTCTTGACCTGTGCCAACATTTTTAGATCTTATCATTAAGCATGTATGTTAATAAGTTTCAGTCAATAGAACTATGTTCATACATCCGGCATGTGCCAGCTATTTCATTTGCAGAGAACCAGAAAATCCTGCATGTTCATACATCCGGCATGTGTGGGGAACCAGAAAATCTTGGAAACAACCCGGGCGCCAATAGTGCTAGAATGGATAGGATGATCTTTGCAACTTTGGGAGGTGATAAAGTAAGATAAATAAGTGGAAACGAGAGTACGGCTAGATTGTAATGCTCCCGGATACACGGCAATAAAAACCAATAAAGTTGGCTTTATTTGCAAATACACATTGTAAAACCTAGCCTTATTATTGTTTAAATGCCGGCATTATTCTTGCTTATTTTAGGCCTTATTTTTCGATTGTCAGATATACGACAATAAAAACTATTAGTTTTTGTAGAACCATGAGGATTCAAGTCCCTCTATCCTCAATGAATAGTATAGGAGCAAAAGTCACAAAAATTATGGTTTGTAAGAGTTTGTTAGGAAAGAGTATCTGTTCCAGACAAGGAAAAGAAAAGTCGATCTCAATAAGCAACCTTTTTCTATTCAAAAGCTTGCTTATTGAGAAAAAGTCATATGTTGAAGTCATAGATACGAATAGTTGCTATATTTTTGTTTGGTCGGGATAACAAGATAACAAGGAAACTTGATTTTTGGCCATCGTAATCTAAAAGTGATATTGATTAGCTTATGATCCTATTAGCAAACAATGCTTGATGAATAACAAAAATACAAAAATATTTTACAAGCACCTTTTTTTTACAAACCATCATAAATATCACAAACATCGCTTGGAATAAAAGACCAAACAAGAATAAGGGAAAGTAAAATGGACTTCGCCTCATTATTCCTCGATGTGATCCGTTGGTCTTGTAAAATAGCCAGCACTATTATATTAGTAATGTAAACTCCAATCAAAGGCAAAAAGAAATCGCCAAGACCTCCTACCAATAGCTGAAATATTCAGCTGACTTTCAAGCCTTAGCAAAGGAATGGCTACCCTTAGAGCTGTAGAAGCAGAAGATTTCAAGTGCAAGATGAAAAATGTATGAGTGTAAGCTTCGTGGCCTGACAATTAACAGTGTTGATTAAACTTAAGGACTCGTCATCATAGCAGCGGGAGAGAGTAGGGCAATGATAGATTGGGGATCGCCATTGAACCTTTTTGAATGTCTGAAAAGGGTAAGTTATTGATAGCTTTGTCTAAGATAGGCCATCTACGCTTGGCACGCTCCCCATGGAGTATGGCTTGCGTCTAGACTTTCGGTTGGAAAACAGAGTAACTTTCAAAAGCTCCCCCAAAGGAGGGCCAGCCAAGTCGTATGTTTTTGAAAATGGGATTTTTCCTTAAGCTTTAGAGTCGACGCGGAAACCCATTAATTTTTAATAATGTAGTAGATAATGATAAATCGTATATAATAAATGTAATGTGTGTTAGAGCATGTATCATTTTGATTACGTATTGAATTGACCTTTTTACATAACTTAAGACAAGCCTAACCTTGTGTCATGATTAAATAGGAAAGCGCTTGATACAATGGGAAGAGCCGTATGGGGCCATCAATTTCATGTACGGTTCGGAAGCCAGGATTATGTAATAATGCTGAAGCCTAGGATAACTGCATAGTTTTAGTTCTATTTCGTTGCACGAAGGCGCCCTATGATATTTGCTGAACCCATTAAAATATGAAAACATAAGATATGATGGAAGCAAGAGTCTAATTAAACTATTACACTTGCGTAATATGGTTTTGGCAAATGCAGGACTCACAAACCCCAAAGTGGAAGAGCCAAAAATTATTTTGTCAAAGCCACATAAACCCAATATTATTTTGCTAAAACCATTAGACATGAAAATGGTTTGAATTGAATTGACCAAGATTTGGCGTGATCGTGAAAAGGTCAAGGGGTTGATTCTCAATTTGATGAAGGGCGGACATACTGTAGCTATCGCGGGGCTCATAGTTTTTTTTTCTAGGAGTCTTTTTGCAAAAGTAAAAATAGCAAAGTACAAAGGAATAAAAGATTCTCTAGAAATCTAAAAGTTAAATCCCATTTGAATAGGAACATAAATGCAATATTAAATTAAAAAGTGACACATTTCGCAGGAATAGAACATTCAGAATTCTAAACATGAACCCAATAAAACGTAACATTGTAATAAGAGAGATTCATAATAGATCAATCAATTCCATTCAAGTGCGTCGAGCAGTAAAGTTTTTTGAAATCTTGGACTGGGCAGTGCCTAAAGAAGTGTGCTTTGGTCTAAATCCAAGTAACCCGGGAGAGTGGCCGAGTGGTTAAAAGCAACAAACTGTAAATCTATTGGAAACCCTTCTTCGTAGGTTCAAATCCTGCCTCTCCTAATAAAGTATTTGAACCTTTTCTTTATTCTTAAATAGCTTTCTTGCATTTAATGGGTGTTGGGACATACCAAGCACTAGATAAGAGTTGAATGCTTAAATAGCATTTTTCAAAAGGAGTTTAAGCGAGTTCCTCACAAACCATTTATTCCCAATCCAAGGGCGCATTTCCTCTATTCAATGAGAAAACCAATAGTCAAAATCCAAACAAATAGCATCATAGACCAAAATCCATACTAACCTATCTTTTCTAAAAAAAACTGCCCAAGGAAATAAAAAAGTTACTTTTAAATCGAAAATAATAAATAGAAAAAAGACCAAATAAAATCATATATCAAATCGGCTTCTAGCATCACTAAAGAGATCGAACCCACGCTCGTAAGCTAATAATTTTGCTGGATCTGCTGTTTTTTTACATGTAAATGTAAAAGAAACCATGATTAGGATAAAAGAAAGTACCAAACTGAATATAAAACAAAATGCAATAGGTGCAAACTCATCCATTGTTAAATACTTAAACAGGAAAGGATAAAAATCCACCACAGACAGCTCTAACATACTACAAAGGCTAGGCTATATACAGATTAGTTGATGTATGCAAGCATTACACATTTGTTGAGTATCTCTTAATAAAGGCAGTAGCTGTTTGACTGTTTGCAGATAATAATTATCCCCCATTTCATGGTATTTACGAATGCATAAATTGGCTTTCCTTACAAATCTAGTAAAAGGTTCACCATAAGGGGAACCCTTGGATAAATAATCTCTTAGATTAGGTAATATTACCTGATGTAATTCGTTTAAGGGTCTCGCCAAAGCTTCCCTTCCCGTGCTGTTATCATTTTCAGTAAGGTATATAATATGATTAAGATGAGCGTCGAAAGAGTTCTTCGATGTTTGATATTCTCTCAAATTTCTAAGCAATGGATCCATATTTGAAATTTTTCTTTAAAATACAACAGTATAGCAAAGACTTAAGCTTTGTGGTCTATTTCTAATGTTTATGGATATTCTTTGAATAATTTAAGAAATACAACAAATAATTTATATGAAATAGAAGAAATAATTGATAATAATATCTTAAAATTTATTAAGGATATCTTATCGTGTATCAAGAGGTAAATCTATTGAAAATATAGATGTTCCAAAAATGGTTAATAATGTAATTAAGAAAGACCATTTTTATTTGAGTCTATAGAAAAAAATAAAGTATCTACTCAAACTGAAAATATTCAATTAGATAATATTAATTGAATATATCCTTATTCAAAGCCAGTTCTTGTATCCTTATTTAAAGCCATTTATCGTAACCTTTATTCAAAGCTAGTTTTGACCAAAATATTCACCTTATCTTACAAAATTGATGTCAAATGACCTTTTTATTTTAAAAAAAGAAATATGGCCATTCTCAATGTAATTTTTAAGTTTGATCACAAATGCCATAAAGATATCCCCATTACAGTTATATTAGAAGCAAAATGTAGTCATAAACTTATTTTTAAAGACGTAATCCATCTATTAGCCAAAATTAGGTATGTCTGTTGTGCAGCCACGTCAATCCTAGCTAGTCATTGTTTAGAATGACTACAGCCGCGTCATTCTAAACATTGTCTAGCTTTTGCTACTGCATTACAGTTATATTAGAAGTAAAATGTAGTAATAAACTTATCATTCTAAACATTGTCTAGCTTTTGTTGCCGCATGTATTAGAAGCAAAATGTAATAGGTAAGTTAGGCAAGGCGAATCATCTTACATTTTGGATACTAAGTTAACCAGTCAGAAGATAAGAACCGGGACCCCAACAGGCCAAAGCCACTACTTTTGAAAATACTTCTTATTGTAGTTATAGTCTTACCGTGATATGTTCTTTTTGGCAGCGCTTGAAGTGCTGGCCTTAAATGGATTTTATCAGCTTAACGTGAAAATATTTTTGTCATTTTAATTAATGATTCTACTTGTCGATTGCATGGAATGCAAATTGAAAAACAGGGGATATCAAAGTCAAAAACTTGATCACTTTCATTAAGAGAATTCAGTCTCATAGTGGTGATTTACGATCATCAATGTGATGTGATCGCAGTGTTTTGCAAAAACAATACGGGCTGTCCAACCACATCTCCGGATGATTTCCAGTACATACGGCAGAAAAAGGCACTTTTCACTCATCGAGATCAAAATGGCATCGGGTGTTTCACATCTTATTAGAGTGCCAAAGATTTCTTAACTTACTTAAAAAACAAAAAAAGGCAACTAAACTAAAGCGAAGAGGTATTGGGGCCACGGTGAGTTCAATTGATGGGTTTAGAGCGATTTTTTTTAAACCAACAAAGATTGCTATGGCACAACCCATTTGGATTGGCCAAAAGAATAGGTTCTTATTAATCGATTGTTATTATACAAGAATTCTTGTATCGCTCATGCAGATCTTCCATCTACTGGAAACCACAGGATTCATTGCTTCTCCTTTTTTATCAAACCTGTATAAACACAACCCTATTTGCACCTATCAATTACGAACTTACTATTGTTATGAAAGACAACGCTGCCGACTCAGTCACAGCAATGAGTAGTAAACTATCGTTCCCACGGCTACAGTACCAGGAGTTGTTGCTGAGCCAGCCCATTCAAAACAATACTTATGTCTAGCATAAACTATTAGTGGCATCCCTAGAATAGTATTCATATCATCAACCAATGGCCACTTTTTTGGTCGAAGGAAATGCCTAATAAATAGTCAAATACTGCATTCTTTAGCTACTGTACTTCGGAAACAAAGTAAGGGAAAGCCCTTAAAGTTCGGTTCAATCCATCTTTTAGCATTGAATCCGATCTCTCAGTCCTGATTCTTGCCAGGGTTTCAAACAGGCATTGTTTCTATTATAACTAACATTGTTTTTCTTTTAGCGTGCCATTTTAAGGCATTATAGTTGGCCGGTATGGTAAACCGATCTGGTTTTTTTCAAGAGATCACCACCGGAATGTATCAAAATCAAAAGTGGGTTTAGTATATGGCAAGATGAATGAACCCTTAGGAGCTCATATGAGAGTCGGTTTAACCACTTTAACAATGGCTAAGTATTTTCGAGATGTCAACAAACAATATGTATCATTATTCATTTTTCGCTTTGTCCAAGCGGGATCAGAAGTTTCTTCTTTACCAAGTAGAATGCCCTCTGCTGTGGGTTACCAACTAACCCTTGGTACAGAAATGGGATCTTTACATGAAAGAATTACTTTAGCTAAGGAAGGATCAATAACATCCATTCAAGTTGTTTATGTACTTGCAGATAATTGAACTGACCTCGCTCTTGCTACAACATTTGCACATTTAGATGTGATAACTGTGCTATCCAGAGGTTTAGTTGCTAAAAGTATTTACCCCACCTTAGATTCCTTAGATTCGGCTTCGACTATATTACAACCTTGGATCGTGGGTGAGGAACACTACAAAATGGCATAGGGGGTTAAGCAGACTTTGCAGCACTACAAATAACTTCAAGATATTATAGCCATTTCAGAACTGGATGAATCATCAGAGAAGGACTGTTTAACGATAGCTCGGGCCCAAAAAAGAGAGCGTTTCTTGTCACAACCGTCTTTTGTAGTTGAAGTCTTTACTAGGTCTCCAGGCAAATACGTTAGTTTGATAGAAACCATTAAAGGATTTCAAATGATTCTTTCTAGAGAATCAGATAATCTTCCCGAGCAAGCTTTTTACTTAGTTGGTAACATTGACGAAGCTACTAAAAAAGCTACAACTTTGCAAATGGGGGGTCAATTAAAGTATGGTATTGAATCTCCATGTAATGGTCCCTAATCGAATCGTTTGGAATTCTAAAGTTTGGGAAATCATTTTATTGACGAGCAGTGGACAAGGTAGTGTATTGCCCAATCATGCTAGCTTCTTACAACTTTGGATATGAAAGTGCCAAAAATATGTCATGATGAATAGTGGTCTATGATGGCACTAATAAGTGGTTTCACCACGATAGACAATAATCGAGTAACAATACTTGTTAATGAAGCAAAGCGAACTACTAAAATCGATCCCGAAGAAGCTTGAAAGATGTTTCGGATAGCTCAGGCTAACTCATCTAAGGCCCAAGGGAAAAAAGAGATGATTGAGGCTCACTTAGCATTCAAATGGGCCAAAGCTTGATCATAAGCTTTAGATCCTAATTAATCAAAGATTTTCTATCTCCTAAATCATGGGAAACGAAAAGTGGAACGATCCAAGAAGAAAAAATGATTTAAGTAAATAGAGATTTCTTCAGGAGCACCACAAATTTCTACACTTACCCTAAAAACTTATCTCAAATAATAGAACTTATTAGATATCGGCGCAGCGTATTATGGTACCTAATAAGTTTTACCTACTATTGGAACCAATGACTCTTGCTGTATGAAAGCGATACTCTAACCACTGAGTCAAGTAGGCGTTTTCTCTCCCTGTTACTTCAGTATACTCGGTAGAATGATAAAAAACAACGGTGGAACCAATAAATAGTTGATCTAACTTATAAAAGAAATTTGTTCATTTTTTCTCCCAAAAGATGCCTTAAAATAAGTTCTATTATAATGGCCTAAATCCACATAAAAGCATAAAAGTATGGAAACACTTTGTAAGACAATGGAAAATGGATTTGCATATATGATTTTGGATAAGATTATAAAAGGTATGCTTTCACTCATTTGTGTTGTGCCCATTGCAAAAGCGAACTCTCTTTCTCTCCCTCTTTTCCTTCTCTTCTCTTGTTGCATCTCTCTTCTTCTTCTCTTTGAGCTTCATTGGTTGCATCTATTAATTTCATCTTTTTCTTGCTCGTGATTTTCAGTGACTAAAGAGAGAGTAGCTTCATAGCTACACTACCTAAAACACTACAACAACCATGGGTGTCTGGATTGACTCCTTACTTCATCATCATGATGCGAAAGGATAGCTTAGTAGGGAGACATTTGAGATTTCCTAAAATGATATACCCTGACACAACATAAGGAGTGCAATAAAGCAAAGACTAGATTTGACATGGTTTTTATTGATCTACATATGGTTATGATCTCATAACTCCAAATCTTAAGGCTCGGCTTACAATGGATACGGATCCCAAAGACCAGGCCGATATACATACCGGGATCTAACCTTAATCTTAACTCTAATGGTGCGAGTCCTTTTTTTGCAACCTTAACGAATCTTAAGCAACTGGCTAAGGAATTTCGCTTACTCATTGGAGAGATATGAACAAAAAGTTTTCATTGATGGCGTTCCATGAATCATCGAATATGAAACGAATTAAACATAAATAATCCATCACTTGCATTTTACTAGGCGCTTGAGCAAGACAAGGTCTTTGCACATGCATGGAAGGCCACTTTGACTAATTTGTATTATAGAAACGACTTATTTAGAATATCTGGGAATGAAACTCAAGCGAATAATAGATTAATGGTAGATTATCTGCCTTCCAAGCAGAGGATATGGGTTCGATTCTTGTTATTCGCAAGTAAATTTTTGACAGGCAAGATAAGAGATGGCCATAAGGAACTAACATTAAACTAATGTTGATTTTCAATGGGTCATCCTATGCCTATCATCATCTCAGTGTTTCTTAGGTAAATGGAAGTAGAGAAAGAAATGGGTTTTTCATTTATGATACAATCTTATTGTATGTTGATTCAGCAAACTAATGTCTCCAAATGGGCCTTCATTCCGAAGCACTGCAGGCTTGGGCCGGCATGCCTAGACAGAAAGTGCGCAAGTTGGATTTAAAAATAGTCTTCAGATCATGAGCCTAACGAGTTTGCCAATTACTCTACCCTACAGAACCATCTTATTGATTATCTAATTAAACCTAATGTTAGAAAGTATTGCTAGAACCTTCAATTTGACTAAATTTTGTAATTTATTTTCAAGAAACTATCATGTCCTATTATGCAAAAATTCTTATATTAGATGACAATAACCGATTTAAATGACTTATAGACAAAAGTCTACTTTATATAAACTTTCAAACAATTGTAAACTAGACACCCGCCTTTTACTTATAACGTTTACTTAATTCCCTGCTTTACTAGATCTTAGCACCCAAAGTCTATCTATACAAACCTATGGCATGTATTTGGAGTTTCCTTGAGGTTGGTCAAAGGCTTGAGGCCACCCTAGCCCATTGAGTGCTCTATCCCAAACCATAAACATTTTACGCTCTACTGCAATATATTTCGTGAAAAACCAACTATATCTGATCTTGGTTGGCCTTTCCAAGCCGCTCTATCTTTCGATCAAGATTAGACTATATGTTTTCCCATTCCCAATGTAATTTTTAAGTTAGATCATAAATGCCATAAAGATATCCCCATTACGATTATATTAGAAGTAAAATGTAGTCATAAACTTATTTTCAAAGACATAATCCATATGTTAGCCAAAATTAGGTTTGTTTGCTTTGTAGTCATGTCAATCCTAGCTAGTCATTGTTTGGAATGACTGCAGCCACGTCATTCTAAACATTGTGTAGCTTTTGCTACAACATTACTATTATATTAGAAGCAAAATGTAGTAATAGGGAGAATAGGAAGCACCCCATTGACTCCTATTATGGCTATATTTCCATTTGAGAAGTGGGACATTGATTTCATGGTGCATAGATTGGATGTTGTATGTACGCGTACTGAGCGCCGAAAGGTCCCCAAGAACAAAAGAACTCTACTTTTGCACAAAGAACAAGAAAGAAAGCTTGCACGACATGAAGCAAGAGACTACTTGGGTACAATCTCCCCCCATACCTTGTATGAGCACTCCACAAAGCATGTATTTGATATATTATTCATCTCCAAGCTCAAAATAATAGCCCAATTTACAATTAGCATGCTTTAGCTTTTGTGTTTGCTTTTGTCCCACTAAAAAATTAAAGCTATTGGGTGCCCAAGGAGTCGAGCGGTACCCAAATACAATGTCCAATACAAATATTTAAATCGTGCGCCCATTTGCATACAAAATAATAAATAAATATCAAGCGCTTCAATAAATAAGCGCGTCAAAATAAATATTAGCGCCATGCCTAAGATGCACACCCATTAAAAATGATAATTTCCTCTAAATAACTTGAATATACACTATCACCCAGTGCTTCCCAACGCCACCGCTACCTGCTCTACACATCAACTAAAGCATTCACAATTGTTAAAAAATAATAAAGTTAAATCGACAAAAGTGAATACCTAGCAGTCTTCAGCTATAAAATAAATAAATTGGTTAGAACTCAATCCTAACCTTAATTTATTACGAGTGTGCACTCAACTCATAAACGTCTATTAATTTAAATATGTACTTTGCAGAATCACCCGCTATGGAATCACCCACTTGCACATTAAATTAACAAGACGCCTAAAAAGGACAGGCATCCCCATCGACTTTTCGCACAAGGAATCCACCTTGTGTATGAGCCCTGGCAATAAATAAAATTTTACAGAATCCACTACAAAACCTCACGAAATCTACCATGGAATATACCTCCTGGTATCATACCCCCACTGTGGGATAGCAATTCTCCTCAATTGCTATTAGCTCAATGTGGAGCTAGTAGTGAAGGTTAAGCACTTAGGTCTTGAGCGTGCATCCATTGGGCCTCTTCAATAGGATGATTTTTAAACTTAATCAAATATCTAGAATATCTAAGGCCAGTTCTAGTGGTCATTAAAGTCAGTATCTAGAATAGTTTCAAGTTCAAGGATTTCAGTTTCTTCTTCTAATAAAGGAGGGTTTTCATATACAGGGTGTACAAGTAATTGTCCTCTAAAAGGTCGTAATAAGCTGATATGAAAAGTGTTGCAGATTTTCTTGTGTTGTGGTAATTCTAGTTTAAATGCATTGTCATTGATTTTGTGAATGATCTTGAAAGGTCTATAAAATCTAGGGGCTAACTTTACAACAGGGTGTTTGTCAACACTTTGTAATCTTTGCTTTTCAATTCATAACTGAACAAAATCATCAACTTTGAAACTCATAGCTTTTCTTTTCTTGTTGGCTTGTTTTGTGTATGATTGCTGGGCTTTGGCAATCATATCTTTAACTTCATAAAAAATAGTAGCATGCATGTTAGTAATATCATCAACAGCTTGAACTTTGTTTGACAATGATGTAACAGGTGTAGGTAATCTATATCCATAAATAATTTCAAATGGTGCTTTCTGTGTAGCTATATGTGGTGTGTTATTGTATGCAAATTGAAGTAAATGTAAACGTGTATCCCATGTTTGTGGTTTTGAAATTGTGTATGCACGTAAAATATCTAAAATGGTACTGTTAGTAGCTTCTGTTTGTCCATTTATTTCAAGATGAAATGCAGATGAAAAATCAATCTTTGTTCCTAAGTTAGCAAACAAAGTAATCCAAAAATTATTGTAGAATCTAGAATCACGGTAAAAAATAATAACTTTTGGCAAATCATGATTAGTGAAAATAGTTTTCAGGAACGATTGAGCAGCTTGAGATGCTGTTAATGTTTTCTTGCATGGAATGAAATATGCTTGTTTGCTAAACCTATCAACAATAGTCCAAATCATGTCATGATTAGCTTTAGTGTTAGGTAAACCAGTGATAAACCCCATTGAGATCTGTTCCCATGGTCGTTTTGGAATTGGTAAAGGCATTAATAAACCATATTGTTTACCATGGTGTCTTTTAACTCTTTGACAAATTAAACATTCAGATACAAAGTTAGATACATTAGATTCCATGTGTGGCCAATAAAAAACTTCAATCAGTGTACGAAAAGTAGATATAATTTCTCTATGGCCTTGGTATGGGAGACAATGAATTTCATGCAAAACAAATGATCGAAATGGAACAATTACACATATTCTTTTTTCATAAAACATAAATCCATCAGTGTAAGACAATGAATTAATGGGAATCCAGTTATTTGCAACTAGTTTATTCCAATCAGCTTGAAAAGTAAGATCTTGGTCGTAAGTATCTTTCATAGGGAGAAGAGAGTCAAAAGATATCACAAAAATATTATGAATAGTCGGTCTTCTACTTAAAGCATCGGCAACAACATTCTCTTTTCCGGGTTGATATTATACGAGTGGATGAAAACTTTGAATAAAAGCAGCCCAATTAATGTGTTGGTCAGATATTTGTGGTTGACTAAGGAGATATTTAATGCTTTGTTGGTCAATTTTGATCATGAATTCAGATCCCATTAAATAGTATTTCCATTTACGTAAAGCTTGTACTACAGCTAGCAATTCCTTATCATAGGTAGAATATTTAAGTTCAGAGGGTTTAAGTTTGCAGCTAGAGTAGGCTATGGGATGAGAATCTTGTATAAGGACTGCTCCTATTCCAGATCCACTAGCATCAGTGACTACTAGGAAAAATGGTCTATTGAAGTCAGGTAATTGCAATACAGGAGCATGAGTTAAAGCATGTTTTAGTAAATTAAAGGACTTTTGTTGATTGTCAGACCAATGATACACAATGCCTTTCTTTAATAGTTTTGTCAAAGGTAATCCAAGCAATGAAAAATTTCTCACAAATTTTATGTAAAAGCTAGCAAGACCTAAGAAAGAACGTAATTCATGCACATTTTTAGGTATGGGCCAATTCAAAATTGCTTCTATATTTTTAGGGTTGACTTTAATACCTTCAGATGAAACAATATGTCCTAGGTATTCAATTTGTGTTTGGAAAAATTCACTCTTTTTTGGATTGGCATATAATTGATTTTTTTTCAATAATTTGAAAACCAAAGATAAATGTTCATAATGCTCATTCTCATTCTTACTAAAAATCAATATGTCATCAAAGAAAACAATGACACAATGCTGATGCTTCAAAAATATGGGATTCATCATACAACTGAATGTGGTTGGTGCATTAGTTAAACCAAAAGGCATAACAAGGAATTTATAGTGTCCAAATTGTATTCTAAATGCAGTTTTGAATACATTAGATGTGTCCAATCTTACTTGATAGTATCAAGATTTAAGATCTATCTTGCTAAATATTGCAAACCCTTGTAGCTTATCCATAAGATCATCTACCCTAGGAATCGAATATCTATTCTTAACAGTGGTTTTATTTAGGACACAATAATCAATGCACATGCGATATGTATTATTTTTCTTCTTCACTAATAGTACAGGTGCACCAAATGGATAACTACTAGGTCTAACGAGTCCTCGGGTTAAGAATTCTTCAATTTGTGCTTGAATTTCTTTTTGTTCAATTTGGTTATGTCTATACGGGGCTTTACATGGTGGTTGTGATCCAGTAATTAGGTCTATCTTGTGATCTTCGGGACGTATAGATGGTAATCCAGGTGGTAAGCCAACAGCAAAACAATCTTGAAATTGTGAAAGAAATTGTGCGTGCTTAGGATGCATTTGATTCTCTTTAGCTTCGATTTCATTCACCCATATTAAATAGGATTTGCTACCTTTTCGTAATGCACGTTTAGCCTGAGCAATGGAAAATTATCGAAAGTGTGCATACCATGCAATGTGATTTATTTTCCATTAGAATGAATTTTCATTGAATGCGTGGAATAATCTATATTAGGATTATATTGATGACGCCAAGGCATTCCTAAGATAATGTCACTTGACTGCAAAGGCACAACCAAGAAATTTCTTCATTCAACATAATCACCAATTTTAATTTCTAAGTCATGTACCTCTTGTGTTCCATTGTATCTAATGCCTAAGAATGCAGCCTTAATGAGATAATGTGTAGAAACAGTATGTAAATTTAATTATTTGACCAATTTTGCAAAAATAAAGTTGTGTGTGCTCCCATCATTATATAAAACAGTCTTCTCTTTACCATGCACAAGACATTTCATCGTTAATAAAGAATGGGGATTTGGCATATCTCGTAAAGTATCTGAAGTAGTACCAATGTCGTCATCGTCTTCCATGAAATCCAGCATTTCTTCATGTTCTTCATCTTTTGTCGCTCCCAATTAATTGGTATGAACAATTGGCTTTTTGGATTGACAATTGGTCGCTAGATGTCCATGTTGATGACATTTGTAACAGACTATGGGTTTGGCTTTAGATACATTATTGGTAATAGCAGAAAGTTTAGGAATGTTGGGATTTGGCTGGAGAGATGGCTTACGGTTTGGATTTGTATTTGATGATAAAGCAGGTGGTCGTGTCCAAGATTTATGGAATGAAGATGTAAGGAAACGACTTTGATTGAATCTTTGAAACTTTGAATTGAATTGTTTTGAACCAAAGTTACCATTAGTTTGAAATTGTTATGGTCGCTTCTCTCGTCCTCGAATTTTGTCTTCAGTGTCATGGGCCAAGGAAATTACATCTTTGAGAGTCGTTGGCTTGAACATGTTGACCTCCGCATAAAAATGTCCAAGTAAGCCAGACATAAACTTGCGTTTATGGGTTGCTTCAGGTATATCTTCAAGCATTCGTAGTTGCAATAAAGCATTAAAAAAACGCTCGATATATTGTGAAATAGGCTCATGATCCCTTTAGTGCAGAAGATCCCATTGTTTGATTGCTTTTTCATGGAATTGGGGTGGAAGGAAATTCTACAAAAATTTCTTTTGGAAAGTCTCCCAAGTAGTAGGACAATCAATGCTCTTGCGGACAATAGTCCACCATAGGGATGCTTGGTCAACTAGATGATTAGTGACACACTTAATTTTGTCTTTCTCAGTATACTGTTCTTCATGGAAATAATAATCAAATTGACTGATAAAAGCAAGTACAGTCTTTCCATCGTGTGACCCATTAAAAGTACGAAATTTGAAATTTCTTTTACTTATCTTTGTTTCTTTCCAAATAGATTGCGCTTCAAGTGTTGCATCGATTGTACGTCGTATAAGATCTTCAGATTGCGGTCCATCTTGGTCAACGGTAGATCGTTGCAGATTTGGTGCGCAGATCGGTCGCAGATAGCTCACGTAGTGAATCCTTGAAGGTCCCCAAGAACAATGAACTCTACCTTTTTGCACAAAAAACAATGTAAAAGCATGCACGACAAGAGGCAAGAGACAAATTGGGTTCAATCTCCCCCATGCCTTGTGTGAGCGCTTCACAAAGCATGTATTTTATGTATATTTCCAATCTTCATGCTCAATAATAGCCCAATTACAAAAATATGACAAGCTTTTAGCTTTTGAGTTTGCTTTCTACAAAAATAGGAAAATAAAGCTAATGGACAGTGCCCATAGAGTCTGGCACGCCCAATCTCAATGTCCAAATAGAAATAACATATCCGGGCGCATAAGCACATACAAAATAATAATCAATAATCAATGTCTCTATAGACATAACAAAATATAGGCATGGCGCCTATCAAAATATAGTCCAAATGTCAAATACCCGCTAGACTCCAATGCTTTCCTTCGCCACTACTGCTATCTCTACACATCAACTGAAGCATTCACAATCGTTAGTAAAATAATATAATTAAACCGACAAAAGTGAATACCTAGCAGTCTTCAGCTACATAAATAAATCAACTGGTTAGAAATAAATCCTAACCTTAATTTATTACGAGTGCGCACTCTAAACTCATAAACGTTTATTAATTTAATATGCATTTTGCGGAATCACCCGCTATGGAATCACCCATGTACACACTAAATTAATTAATGAAACGCCTGAAAAGGACAGGCGTCCCCATCAACTTCTCGCACAAAGAATCCTCTTTGTGTATGAGCCCCGGTCATCTAAGTTTACGGAATCCACCGTGGCACGGAATCCACCGTGGAATATGCCTCCTGGCATCAAGATTGGCCAATTGAGCTTGCAAGGTTTGATGTGCTCTTTGTTCCTCTTGAAGCTGCATCATAATGAAATCCATTTTTTGCTCCATTGTTGGTTTGGGTAGGTCACCTTCAATCATAAAATCTTCCATGGTTTGATCGGACATGGTGCAAAATTTCAAAAGACCTCACACACTCAAAATCTTGTTAGCAGGATGAGCATAGCTCAAAGTCAGGTTTACAAGGCTTATTTCTCTCTTTTTTTTCTTTTATGGCTTTTTATAGTATCTCTCCTTTGAGGATGTGGAATTTGATATCACGGTCGTCTTCCAAGAAGATAATCTTGCGTATAGACTGCGTGTTGTAGACTGTTTGCTGGAATTGAATTTTGTCACAGTGCAGGGTGAACAATGGCTTGCTGAGAGAATAAAAACCAGTTCAGAGTTAACCAGTGTGAAGGCAGGCAATTTGGAAGCTTCAAACCGGTTCAGGAATCCAAGTAGTGGGAACACCCATGATAGAAGGAATAATTAGTGACTTTTATGACTAAGCTTTTGAAGCTTAGTAAAGACTATAAGTCATTTTTCTTCAACGGCATGAAAAAAGGGGCCGTTTACTGAAGTCGCCTTCTCCCATGACGTCCTCTTGCCACGATTCGATGAATTGTTTAAGCTTAAGCAAAGCTTAAGCTTTTCTTTAAGCTTTAAGCTAATACTAATGAAGTTTCTTACTATTCTTCTCTAAGAGAAATAACATGTCGATGAAGAAGCTTCTCGCATGGTCCTTCGCCTGTAGAGGCCGGTCCTTCACGGTTTGAGTGTGTAGCAAGGGGTTCTTGACTGCCAAGAACACGCTGGTATTGATGGATTGCCACGATACTGACTATAGAGTTCGATCATTCCAGAAGCTCCGTCTTCGTGTGAGATAGTAAGTGATTGGAAGCTCTCTCGATCTCAACTTTGCTCTGATACCATTGGTGCATAGATTGGATGTTGTATGCATGCGTAGTGAGCGCCGGAAGGTCCCCAAGAACAAAAGAACTCTACTTTTGCACAAAGAACAAGAAAGAAAGCTTGCACGACATGAAGCAAGAGACTAATTGGGTACAATCTCCCCCCATGCCTTGTGTGAGCACTCCACAAAGCAAGTATTTGATATATTATTCATCTCCAAACTAAAAAATAGCTCAATTTACAATTAGCACGCTTTAGCTTTTGTGTTTGCTTTTGTCTCACTAAAGAATTAAAGCTATTGGGTGCCCAAGGAGTCGGATAGTACCCAAATACAATGTCCAATATAAATATTTAAATCGTGCACCCATGCGCATACAAAATAATAAATAAATATCAAGCGCTTCGATAAATAAGCGCGTCAAAATAAATATTGGCGCCATGCCTAAGATACATGCTCATAAAAAATGATAAATTCTTTTAAATAACTTGAATACACACTATCGCCAAGTGCTTCCCAACGCCACCGCTACCTGCTCTACACATCAACTGAAGCATTCACAATTGTTAGAAAATAATAAAATTAAACAGACAAAAGTGAATACCTAGCAGTCTTCAGCTACAAAATAAATAAATTGGTTAGAACTCAATCCTAACCTTAATTTATTACGAGTGTGCACTCTAAACTCATAAACGTCTATTAATTTAAATATGTATTTTGCGGAATCACTCGCTATTGCAAAACCTCACGGAATCCATCGTGGAATATGCCTCTTGGCATCATTTCATTGGACCTATACATCCTTTGTCAACTACACAAAAGTGTTATATCATTGTGGCATTAGACTATTTTACAAAGTGGTCCAAGGCCCACGCTACGACGAAGGATAATGCCAAGGGAACAACTAGTTTTATTTTGGAACAGATTTCTTGCCATTTTGGTCTATCTAAGGAGCTTATGTTTGACTGTGGGACACATTTTCTAAACAAAGTGATTAAGGCTTTGGCAGAGGCTTTGAAGATTAAACACAATAATACCATGCTTTACAACCCCCAAGCTAATGGGCAAGTAGAGAGTACTAATAAGCAGTTTTTGGAGATTTTATCCAAGATTGTATCTGAAGGTAAGCATGATTGGGATAAGAAGTTGTATGTGGTTGATTGGGCTTATAATACAACATTCAAAAGAGCTACAAGCCACATCCCTTTTAAATTAGTATATAGGGAAGAGTGTGTTCTACCTTTGGAGATTGAGTTGCCTACAATAAGGTTTACTCTAAACCATTCTTTGGATAAACAGGAAGCATTGCAAGAAAGGCCAACTTTCCTTGCACATCTTGATGAGATTCGATTGTAAGCCTTATTACATTAGGAAGTAGGAAAGAAGTGAATGAAAATGCTTCATGGCCTTTGGACTAAGAAGTATAAATTTTCCAAGGATCAATTAGTCCGATATTATGATGCTTGTTGTGAGCTATTCCCAAGCAAGTTGGAACCCAAATGGGATGGTTCTTTATAGGATTATATGTATATGAAAGAATGGCTCTATAGCCTTTTTAGGGGATTTGCAAGGGGTAGAGTTCAAAATTAAAGTAAACTTCAATAAATTGAAGCCCTATTATGTATAAGGGTTGACATTGGACTTGGTGCCGTTGGAGATCCTTCACGATCTAGCTTAAATTTTAAAGTGTACCAAGACTATTGGATGGAAAAAATCATTTATTATCTTGAGCATCCATGTTTAGTGAAGCATTACCATCAAGGCAAAGTGATCTCATGGAGTAAGGGTTATCACATTACTAAGTGGCAAGATGGATCGTTCATGTGGGATATTTGAGTCTATTGCCACTACTATCATAGAGTTCTTACTAGCGTCCCTATTGAGTTTAGTGAGGAAGGAGAGATTGTATCTGCTTTACACCCCCTCTCTCGATTAGACTTTGACTATCATAAACACGAGTAGGTTGATTGTCATTGTAGGTTATATCAATGAAGCCTTGGTTTATACATTATATTTTGATGGAGCTTCTCAAGGACTTGCTAAGCATGTGAGTGTTGGGTTCTCTTAAAAGATCCCCATGGTCGAGTGATTTAAAAAATGGAAGTGTATTTAGGCATTACTTTTATGAATAACATAGGGGAATACAAGGCCTTACATATGGGGTTGAATTTATCTAGACATGGTGGTATTCGCTAGTTATTGGAAAAGGGTGACTCGCAATTAGTGATCAATCAATTAAATGGGACCTATAGTGTGAGGGATCCCATTCTACTCATGAGATCTTTGGAATAGTGACTTGCTTGTTGATTCCTTGACAGTGGAATCGATTTGTAGATGCCTTGGCTAACTATACCTTAATTAAAGATGTATTTCTTAAGTGTGGTACTGAGAGGTTTTTACAATTGCCTCTTGATGTTAGTCTAAGGCTATTGTGGAGATTGCTTGTTTGTTGACATGTCTTGTTTTCGTTGGCAATGGTTAGTATGGATTATGAGCTAGTAGCAATCGACCATCTTCCTAACCTATCATGGACACATCACATTGTTCAACAAAATATTCGTCAAATACCCCTTTCCATTTATGTGGGGGGTTAGCTAATAATTTAATTAGTGTAGAGTCTGAGCAGCCCATCCTCTTGGTCTAGTTTTGTGCTTCAGTATGGTTTTTGTTAGGTTAAGAGGTACATTTATTTTGCAGTGAAATGGTTTATCTAGTTAGGCCAAGAGAGCCATGTCCTTTCTTTATGAGTTCTTTCTCTTTATGCTTTATGTATATACGTATGTACTTGGGGAATTTTTCTTTTGTTGGGGACAGGCATTTAAGGCATGAAGTCCCAGGGTTAGGTTAGATGTGTCTGGGGAGGTTTGAGGAGTTGTCTGCCTCCTGTAAAGACATTGTCGGGCACTCTAAGAGTTGTTTTTTAGGGTAGTTCTAGTGACCCTGTTCTACTAGCCTACTAGGCATATGTTTCTAGGAATCCTTTGGTTAGTTGTGAGATAGGTAGGGAAGCCTGCCAATAAAAGAGAAATAAAAGAAAAATGAACATATTTGAAGTATAATACAGAGGTGTGTAAAAAGGGGTTCTAACCCCTAAAATAAGAAAATAAAGGAAGAGAAATTCCAAGAGCAGATGATCATCACCTTGTGAAGGCCTTGTAGGTTTCTGGGAATGAGTTAGTGTGGGAGCTCTCGCTCAACTGCCAAGATCCACAGACTGCTTATTGCTTCAAGCATTTCAAGCGAGCTCTAATGGCTATCTCTCACCTAGCCGACGCGTCGTCGATCCTATGAGTGTAGTGAGCTTACCTTGATGTCGATACGAGTTGCCTCCTCTCTCACACACCCCGATAGCTCCACGATCCTAGATGCGAGCTCAAGCATCCTCAAGCCTCCTCCATCTCCAAGCTCCATCCTCTATAGCCGCACACACAAGAAAAGAGAAGAGAAGAGAAGAAGAGAAGAGGAGATGGTAAAGAGCTTCACCCTCTTGATCCCTCACTCTCACACTCTCACACACTCACACACTCACTCCCTCACACTCTCACACTCCCTCTCTCAAGAGCACACACAAGCAAGAAGATGAGGAGAAGAGAAGAAGAAGAGAGCTCTTGTTAGCCACACACCAAAAGAATGAGCTCTCATTAACTTTTTGAACTTTATATATACAAACCCTAAAATCCCATGGGCACCCATCCCTTTTTTACATGACTGGCCCTTGTGGCAAGGTCTTTTTTCCATTTCCCTCTTCTAGCCTTATGCCTCTAGCCTATACCCATCTAGTATTTTACAATTGGCATAGGAGGGAGCCTGGCGCTCTTTTACAAGAGTTTTTCGAGTTTTTTGAGGTGCCCTTCATTTAAAATTGCGCTTTTTGCCCTGGCTTAGCTTTAGAGGTCGCCTGCGTGTCTTTGCTCTTTTTTCATGTTTTTTCTACTTTTTCCTTCCTTTTTCCGCCATCTCGACTTGGGGTTAACATTATCCCCTCCTAGACGGGTGCCAGTCCCATGGCACTTCTGTATTGTTGTAGGTTGGCAGGCAATTGGCCAAGTGGTGCAATGGTGAGGGCCACTTGGAGACTTACGTGCTTGTAGAAGCTGTGAAATTTTTATCGGAGGAGCCAAATGGGTATTGCGTGGTTGACGGGGCCTCCGAAGTCGGTGGTTTGTTACTTTCTCTGATGTTTGAAAGGAGAAGGTGCGGTGCTGTTCCTAAGGGGAGTGCTTACCTCATCGTATTAGTGCATTGTGCTCGTGCTAGTGAAATGGGGAGGTGGGTCTAACCCCAGGCGAGCTTGGGTGATGTCCCACACTTGAGGACCCCATTTGTACCAAGGGAGGTGCGGTGCAAGTGGCTTAGGGTGACAGGTCTAACCATAGGCGAGTGTTACCTTCCTAGGTATGTCCTGCCCTTGATGTGCCTTAAGCGTGAAGTGAGGGAGCAAAAGGGCTAGGGAGTTGGGAGTGGAGCCGGCCAACCGAAGCCACCGGACACGCCTAGCTTAAGAACCCCTAGGTGCAGTGATCATGCTTTATGTGGTGGTAAGTGTTTCTGCAAGTGGGCGATGTTGTCCAGTCAGTGTTTTTCGTGCTATTCTTTTCTCCACTTTTTTTTTTTGTTACAATAGTGGAATGAATGACAGCCAGGGCCTAATTCTCTTCATCTAAATGAGGAGGGGAAGGGGGTCGGATGGATTTGCGCAAAAATTGGTGGCTTTGTATGTATCCTTTTAGATTCATGCGGACGTGGAGAGAGGTGGTGGAGAGGAAGGGTGATTGCACCTAGTAAACTGGCTATTATTCATGTCCTCTAGGAGGGCTAGGCAAAAGGAGGGGAGTAGGCTAGCTCTCATCATTAGGCGTGCCATAGCGCAGCTATCAATAGCATTGTGATAAAAAAAGAGGCGGGGCAAGCCATTCTCTTGTGGTATCGGATCTTGCTTGAGTAATAGCTTAAGAAACCTAAGGTAATTACATGTAGTTATAAAGGCGAGATCTAGACAGGAGGAGAAGTCTGCAAGAAAGCACGTCATGGAGTCACCTAGGCTTCCTAAATAAAAAAGGAGGGCACGCTCGAAGGAGGTGGCGTTGGAGTTGTAGATGATGGGGAAGTCATGCCGCCCGTGGAGGGTGGCAACAAAATCCACGCCTATCCTACGAGGATACGCCATGAATGTGGGGTCGTTTTTCTCGTAGGGTAGGGTGTTGCGAAACGCCATCCAGGCGAGCATGTTAATATCACATATTCGCCTTCCCCAGAGAGGTTGGCAGTTGTAGCCCCTTACAGTGTGTGGTACCTCGAACACCTTGTCTTGCCAAAACTCTGGTTCCTCCATGCCCCACAGAGTGGGAGTCTTTGCCCTATCTTCCAGCCATTTTTGGTCCAGTCGCCGCCAGCCGCAATCACCTCCTCCATTACCTTAATTGGCATGACTCTTCTCAGGCTGTTAGGCATGAGGAAACTAAAAGTAAAAGGGTCCTTTTCGATTTCTTGCCTTTCCCAAATTACCAGCTCCGCGTGGAATTGCATTGGGAGGTCATCGGGGCATGGTGGGAGGGATGCAAATGGCTGCACGACTGGTTTGGCTTGCAACTGCCTTCTGGCTTCTTCCACTAATTTTCTCCATCGCTCCTTGAGTGTGGTTTGTCTATCCGGGGGTGGGTCGAGTTGTTGCTGTTCCTGATTGTGCGGCGAGGGGGGTTGTGGGATTATTTCTTCGTTGGTTCTTCTTATGACAAATTCAATGTCAGTGTTCTCCCTCTACCGGTCGTCTAGTTGTGCCCCTTCCTCAAAGCTGAGTGCATCCGCCTCTTGGGAGGTTAGGCCGGCCAATAGCAATTACTTTCATTGTTCTTCTAAGCCCAGCCTAACCTCTGCAAGTTGGGGTGGCATCTGTAGCCCCGCATGTAGGGCTCTGCATGTGATGCTTAGTCTCTTTTGCACCATCTCCAATGACTCCTTTCCCTCCGGCTGGGTTGTGTCCAGTAATGTGTTGAGGAAGGCCTGTTTTGCTAGGCAGTGAACGCTATCTGGGCGGCATCCGCTTTGCTTTCTGCCAAGATTTTTTCTTTCTCCACCAAGGCGAGGCGCCGCGCCAGTGCCTTCACCTGTTTCTCGTTCTGTGTGGCCCATTCCTCGGCCCTTTTGCTCATTTCTTCCATGCTCTCCCCCTACTTTTGTGCTAGGGTTACGAGCTTCTGCTCCTGGGCTTTGAGTTCTTTGCTCATATTCTTGTGTTCTTTCCTTCCGAGGTGTAGTTGATCGGTCATGAACTTGATCTCTTTTCACTCTTGCTCCCTCTCTTGTATTCTCTCCTCTTCTTTGGTACTTAGTTCCTCCATCATTTGCTCAATTCTTGATTTTCGTCCTCAAGCCGTTGTTTGTAGCTTTCTTCCATGTCTTCTTTTGCTTTCAATTCTTGCTTGAGGTCAAATATTTGCCATTGTTGCATGGCTATGATGCGGGTTTTCTCCAATTGGAAGGCGGCCACTCACTCTTTCTCTCCCACCAACTCAGCCCTGCCACTCTCTTTTCCTCCTACGCCCTCTCCAATTGGGAGAGCAGCTTGACAACGTATTCGTCGTAACTCGCTAGTGGCGTCATTGTTGCATGGGTGGGGGTGGTTGAGGCCTCCACACACGGACGCTTCTGGTTCCTGCCTTGATTCTGCATCCAGGGCTAGCCTTTTTGGCCCCGTGGTCATGGTTTCTGTGCTCTTTCCTTGGGCCATTTCTTTACTGATGAAGTATTGCATCCAGGCCACAAGGTTGGAAACTTCCATGCTGGTGGGGACGCTATGGGTGAGTATAGTGGGTTCAGTGGAGGGTGCCATGAGGTTGGGGATAGGATGGAGGGGTGCTTTGCCTTTGCCTTCCAGGACTGCGGGCGGTGCGGCTTCTGGTGCCTGCGCGCTAGGGGTAGGCCCTTCTTCCCTCAGCTAGTTCCAGGCTTTTGGATCATCCGCCCTGCATTGTTGCTCAATGGACTGGCGTGTGGCCTCGGCCAAGTCCTTCTCTTCCTTTCTTCTTAACTCCTCTTCTTCCTCTGCAGCTCTTCTTTGCCTTTCTTTTTTGGCCTTTTTGTATTCTTACTCTAGTTTCTCTTTTTCTTCCTGTTATTCTCTTCTTCTCCTTTCAGCCTCTTGCTTTGACGCCTTTTTAGCCCGCTTGACTTGCTCTGTTGTTTCTTCTTCTTCGTGCTTCCTGCTTCCTCTCTCTCTCCTCAACCTCCCCGAGGGATTGTCTTTTTGCTTTTTCCAAATCTTCCTTCTCCTTCCTGCAGCCTTCATCCGGTTTCTTTTTCTTATGCGTTGCCTTCTTCTTGGTTTCCTTGACCTGCTTTTCTGCTTGATTGCTCTTCTTGCCTCTGTCCTTCCTTATCGGTCTCAGTCTTGTCACTTGACCTCTCCTGGTACTTATGAGGGGATGACTTGTCAGGAGTTTCCCCTTTCCCCTCTTCTGCATCTTGCGTCTCTTTAACGGCCTCCTGGATGAGCGCTATTAAGATGCTTCCATAGGCAATGAACGAGGCTTTGGAGGAGGCCTTGTTTCTTTCTGTGGCCTTAGATGTTGGGGATTCTCCTCCAGCGGGCATGCTTCCTAAAGTTAGCGCTCTAGTTGCATGGTCGATGGTTTTGTGCACATAGCCGTTCCAATCGACTTCATGCAGGGTATGAGCCGCCACATTCTCCAGTACCAGCACACTGATTCGGTGCATCAATGCATTGTAGCGCTGGTTGGAAAAGAGCTCATGTATCAGTTTTGCCTGCAATTTGGTTTTTGTGTCGGGGATATCTTGGATGCTGATGCCGTTGTTTGTCAGCACGTCCTCCTTTCTCATCCCCAGCATGGCGTACACATCTCTCTTCTGCTTCTTTTCCATTTTTGGCTCTAGTCCCAGTGCCTTTTCCACCAAGGCGGGGGTTAAGCAAACCTTTGGCATTCTGTCCCCTTCCTATTGTGACGGTGTTGCATTCGTTGTCGAGGTCGTAAGACCTGAGAAATTCCACACAGCTTGTGTGGTTGGATTCTTGTGCGAATCTTTCCAAGTACTTGGTGAAGTTACAGTTTTCAACAACTCTCCTAGCCGCTTCTTCCTTGGCCACTAATCCTTCTATATTATGAATAGTTCGGAATTTTAGATGGTTGTAGGCATGGCTCTCCAAGGTAATACTGTACTACGCTCTCTCCTCTTTCGTGAATGGAAGCCGGTGGGCACGGTCTTGTTGCGACATTTTTCGTTCCTGTCATAAACCAAAATTTTCATTAGTGCTTTCCACATAGTAATTTGCTGATTGTTGAAAAAAAGAAACTCTATGCTTTTTGAATGGATTCATTAAGAACCACTATAGATTTTCCTTTTCAGCCTTTGACTTTTTGCCCATTTTTCATAATATATGTTTATGTGTTTCACTAATTTTGATTTGGTTGGCTTGATTTGATTCACCTCACCCCCTCCCTTTCTAGCTTGAGAAGAATCCTTCCTAGGATTTAGGGTCAAAAAGGGCAAGGGCATTTGGCATGGTGGCATAGGAGTTACTTGTGAAGGAGCCAATCATAGAACTGGGGGTTGTATTCTAAGTGAGCTTCGCAATCTAGATCAGAGGGTTGAATTCCCACTTGCGTGATATATGTGAGAACATCTATTAGGAAGTCACCAGAGTTGACACGGCTAGCAATGTGTAACTCTTCCTCAGTCAACAAGCGTTCGAGGTAGGGGTGTTCTTTGATGTGTTCTTCCATGAGTCGGCCCCGAAGAGTGGTTAGCACTTGATACAAGGTTTGCACGACATATGTGGAGTTGTATTTTGCTGTTTTGATAGCGCGGCGCTACTCAGGATTGGTCATTATGCAGCACCCTTTGATTTCCCATTGCAGCCTAAGAGTGTACCAATGCCTCAAGAATGGGGAGTCAGTATCAACGAACTTTGATAACACTGTGATATCTTGATCGGTGATAGTAGAAGTGGTTCAATGATCATATGACATGATGAGGCACTGTTTGATGGCTTGCTCCTTGGAGATCTCGCTATTGAGCAATTCAGCAGCGAAGCGAGAAGCGTTTACGAATGTGAATTCAAAGGTCTCCCACGAGCAGGGCATGGTTTGAACTTCAGTTGCAAAGGGTTCATCCAATAATCCTAAGTCTAAGCGGTCGTAGCTTAGTGCTAGTGACATGAAGGTGGTGTCTAGTCATTTAATGCATTCCACCATGTCATCCCCGGTGTCCTCAGTGAGGTCGGCGGCCAGCGCTAAAAAGGATTTGCGTTCATAGGAGGGAGTAAGGCCGACGGGTGGTCGCGATTTGCTAGAACTAGCACCAGTGACAACGAAGAGTTGTGGTTGGGAGTGTTCTTGAGTCTGCAGTTGGGCTGCTTAGATTATGGGCGGATTAGGAGCAGCCACGACGGACGGACTGCTGCATTCAGGGATGATTTGGGGAGTCTGGTTGACTTGGTCGGGTAATGACTCATGTGACAGAGTCTGTTGTTTGGGCCGATAGGCTTGTGTGACGTTCTTGGGTTGAGGCGCGGATGAGTCAGATGGCTGTGGTTTTGGAGAGCACTGTGGCGAATGGTTTGAAGGGTTTATGGGACTTGGGTTGATCAAGCTTGAGGGCGGCGTTTGAGTAGTGCCTTTGGCTATATAGGCCTTAGGGATCCACAACTAGGTGTTGTCCACGTAGTAGCCTTGCGCATGCAAGAGGGTTTTAGGGACCCATCTTTGCTTGAGCATGCGGCGCTTGCTGTGACTATGTCATGGCTTCCTAGATTTAGGGTTTTTGGTTTTATGAGAATAGGAGCGTCGATTCCTAGGTGGCAGTTTGCGGCTGCTTAGGCTGCCATTGAAATTTAGGCTGTTGGGCCTTAGGTTTTGCTGTTGTGGGCTGTGATTCATGAAATTTGGGAGGTGGCGGTCGCGCACTACCCCCCTCCTTGGAGTTGGTTATGGATATTTCTACCGGTGGTGTTGCGGACAGTAATGAGGTCGCGTAGTCCTTGCTAAAGGCTGTGACAATGCGAACGTTGCCTATTGCGAGGTGGATGCGCTGTGACTCATAATCAACATTGCAATGAGTCTGCTTTTTGAAAGTTCGCCCCAGTAGCGACTCCGTGCCTGCATGTTTAGCATTTGGCAACACGTAAAAAACCATTGGGATAGTCTCAGACTCGATAGAAACGTCGGCTCTGCACTTGTCGAGAAGTGCCTAGGAATGGGTCCCATATGGGCTTAATTTTGCATTAGTGGGTTGAAGTGGTGGTCTGCCAAGTTGAGTCCAATGATCGTGAGTTATTCATTGAAGTCTGCTCCCTCATCGATCAAGGCGTTGAAAGCGCATGTTTGTTTTGCAGTGACCGTGATATGGAGGTATGCGGGCTCTACGGCTTTCTCATCCTCATCATTAATCTCTGTGATTGTGGCCACCTGTATCTTGACAGGCGGTTCTAACATTGGGGGCTTGTGCAAAGGATGGGTGGGAGGGTAGTACTTCTTGACACGACTGCCATTGAAGAAGCCTATGCCCTCACCATCTAAGGTCTCGAGCTCGACATTGCCTGTGTGGCTGATCGCACGAACTTTGAAAGGTCCAAGACCTCTAAATTTCATTTTCTGTTTATGCTCCTTAACTGAGTAGAGGAGCACTAAGTCGCCTTGTTCAAAGTCGTGCTACTTGACATGCTTGTCAAACCAACTCTTGTGTCGGGCCTTCCCACATATAAGCGCATGTGTGGCTAGAAGGCGAGTCTCTAAGAGGTGCTCGAGTTCGACCAGGCATTGTGTCCATGCCTCCTTCCCTTCCCATCGTTCTTGAAGTGCTATTCTCACGCTAGGAATGAAGAATTCTAATGGTAGAACTGCTTCAGTTCCATAGGTCAGCCTGAAGGGGGTTTGACTGACAACCATTTTATAAGCTGTGCAGTAAGCCCACAGAGCTTCCATCAGCTTGTTGTCCTAGTCGTTGCATGAGGCTGAGACCACCTTGGTCAGGACATTGATAAGAATCTTATTCGTGGATTATGCCTGACCGTTTGCTTGAGGGTAGTATGGCGAGGATTTGCGATGGATGATGAGAAAGGTGGACAGGAGATGCGCTATCACTTCGTTGATGAAGTGCGTGCCTTGGTCACTGACCAGTTCGATGGGGTAGCTGAATTGTGAGATCACCTGCTCCCATAAGAACTTGGCAATCATCCTAGCGTCATTTTTTCGTGTCGCTCTTGCCTCTGCCCATTTTGTGAGGTAATCCATGGCCACAATGATGTACTTGGCCTGTGAATACTGGGCCGCAGGACTGATGGGTCCTATGAAGTCAATTCCCCATTTTTCGAAGGGTTGTGTGATAACTGGGGTCAACTCCATCTGATCCTTGCAAATTGGGACTTTTGTCCGTTGGCACTCGTCACAATGCTTGACGAATTGCGCTGCATCGCGGAAAAGCGTGGGCCACGACAGTTGAGATTGCAACACTTTTCGTGCTATCGTGTCTCCGCTAAAGTGCCCTCCAGCAATGCCGTTGTGTGCCTCCAAGAGCACATCGTGTATCTCATATTCGCATACGCATCTGTGCAGCAATCCGTCTTGCCCCAGCCTATAGAGTTGGTTCGTGATCAGCTGATAGTGCTAGATCTTAAGGATTAATTGCCTAAGTCGGGCTTTTTCCATCGATCGATCAAGCAATCCGTGTTCAAGCACTTGGACTATGTCATCCACCCAATATGGCATTAGATCAGCCTTGAATAAATCTCTCTTGCTGGACAGGTTAAAGAGATGGGCGTCGGGTAATTCGTCAACAATGCCTTGTCTAGCGACTTCTCCCGTGGGAATGCGTGACATATGGTCAGGCATGTAGTGCTGCTTTTCTTTTCGTACAACCACAGAGAAGTCGAATTCCAAGAGCAGAAGGAGCCACTAAGCTGTGTCCTGTAGCGTAAGGTTTGTTTACTAGATAGAGCAGGGCTTGATGGTCCACAAAAAAGGTAAAAGGTGTGGCCAATAAATAGTGTTGGAATTTCTTCATAGCAAACACCATGGCTAACCCTTCTCTTTCTGTTGTCGAGTAGTTCATTTCCGTCTCAGTGAGTTGTCTGCTAGCAAAGCTCACTGGATAGTCTAAGTTGTGTTCGTCAGGTTGGCACAACACTGCCCCTACGACAAACTTAGAAGCATCGATATACACGTGGAAAGTAATGGTCCAATCTGGGGCTCGTAGAATTGGTGCCATGGTTAGAGCCTTTTTCAACTCTTCATATGCTTGTTGGCATGCCTCGGTCCATTCGAAGACGATCAACAGCTTATACAAGGGTCTGGCGATCAATGCATAGTTCAGTACAAACTGCCGATAGTACCCCGTATGGCCTAGGAAGCATTGAACTCCCTTATAGTTGATTGGGGGTGGAAGGTCGACAATAACCCTAACTTTCGAAAAGTCAGTGGCAATGCTGTTCTTTAACACCACGTGCCCTAAGATGCATCCATGCTTTACCCAAAACTGGCACTTTAAGGGGTTTAAGGAGAGACGATATAAGTGACACCGCGCGGAGTTTGTCTAAGTGTTTGATCTGGGTCGAGTGGACACAGAGGTCGTCGACAAAGACTTCCAATTCCTTGCGAAGCATGTCTTAAAAGATTGTGCATATGAGGCATTGGAAGGTGACTGGGGAATTAGTCAACCCAAAGGGCATGACTATGTAAGCGAAGACGCCCCACTTAGTGGTGAAGGCAGTTTTGTGCTTGTCCGCAGGATGCACTTGCACCTGGTTGCACCCTGAGAAGCCGTCCAGAAAACTGTAGGCTTCTTTGCTTACCATTCTCTCAAGCATATGCTCGGTATACGGCAATGGATAGTTGTCCCTCTTAGTAGCAGTGTTCACCTTCTTGTAATTGATGCACACGCCATTACCACACTAAGTTCTAATTTGGGGGACCCATCACAGCACGCATTTTCTCTCCAACCTACTTGGGGGAGGTGCGGAGGGGGCAGAGCCCCCTCTGCGGGGGTCCGAGGGGGTAGTCCCCCCGACCTGCAGGGCCGTTATGGTAGTCACCATGCGCAATTTGGAGGACTGTTTAGCCAAATTTTGAACTAATGTTCTAAGTTTCAGCCCAGTGATGGGTCTGTGATGTACCTTTAGCTCTACGTAGTCTTTGGGGTCAATTTTGGGGTTCATGGTTTTTCTAATATGTTGCCTCGTTTGTTTTTGGCCAATCACATTGTAACTGCTCAGCATTTTGTGTTTGGGTCTCTAGGTCTCGCTGATGCCCACTTCAAGCTGCTAAGCGGCTACTCCCTACGATTTCGTCTATTCCGTGTGCCAAAACCAACTTCTGAGCGTCAGAAGGATTTTCGACAGTTTGCGCCGTTGAGCTATAGCCGGGTTAGGTCAAATTTTTGAGAATTTGATAAAAATTTACACTCGGCCCAGCTGGTTCGAATTTTAGGGTCCGAGTGGGTTACTCGGGCGGGCCGAGAGCCAAATTCGTGACTCGGACAGGGTAGACTCGAACGGGCCGAATGGTCAATTTGGACAAGGTTACTCAGACGGGCCGAGGCACTTGGGCCGAGGGCCGAATATGACACGTGGCCGAGGGCCGAATTGGTCGATGGTCCGAATGGTCGACTCGGACGGGCCAAGTAGGTTTGGGCCAAGGGCCGACTAGGGTTTCGGGCTAAGTGGACCGAGCGAAAGAGGACCGAGGGCTGATTCTGGGACTCAGCCCAAGAGCGGCCGCTCGGACGGGCCAAACGCGGTGTGATGACAATAGCGAGATGTTGATCTTGCTCGATTCGTACGATATACCCAATCATAGCAAGCATAAACCTCCAGATCCTATCTAGGGGGATAGGGGAAGGGATTCATATACCTGAATAGAGCAGTATGCTCGTCGATGGCGAGATTGGAGCGAATCGTGTGATGGCTCTCTCTCTCTCTCTCTCACTCACTCACTCACTCACTGAAATGGTCACAAATGAGCTCTCCCTTGGCCTCTTGGCTCTTATGCCCCTTCCCAGGTATGGTGTTGATGCCCTCAATCACTCACTTGCCGATCTTAGGTATCACAAGCGAGCTTTTTACCATTTTTTGCACGATTTTTGCCTTGTTTTACCCTATTTTACAACAGTAAACCCTAATGCTTATTTTCTTTGTTTTCTGCTACTCTAATGCATCCAATTCACAAAGTAAATACCTACACTACTTCATCTCACAACATAAATCTCAAAAAAGCAAAAAACCTACTTGCCAAGGAGATCAAATACCATCTTCAATCCCCTCACTTCCTACCTATCTCAAGCACCGGTTCGGGAAAAGCCCTTACTTCGATGCTCGATTTGAAGCACGCAAGCACTCAAGGCTTGAATCCATTGGTCCTGGCAACGAAACCAAAATGTGGGAGCTTTCGCTCAACCGCCAAGACCCATGGACCGCTTATTGTTTCAAGCGTTCCAAGCCGAGCACTAATGGCTACCTCTCACATAGCCAACGCGCCATCCATATCTACGGGTGTAGTGAGCTTACCTCCATGCCGTTCAAGTTACCTCCTCTTCCGCACACTCCAGTAGCTCAACGATCCAAGTGCAAGTTTCAAGCAAGCTCCATCCTCAAGCTCCACGCTCCAAGCTCCATTACCGCGAGCAAGAGAAGAGAAGAGAAGAGAAGAGAAGAAGATGGATAGCTTCTCCACCCCACGGTCCCTCACCCTCACACACTCACTCCCTCACACTCTCACACTCCCTCTCTCAAGCACAAGCTCAAGCAAGCAAGAAGAAGAAGAAGAAGAAGAAGAGGAGAGCTACTTTTGGCCACACACAAGAATGAGCTTCTCATTCACTTTTCAACTTTATATACAAAACCCTAAATCCCTTTTGGGCGGTCATCCCCTTTTCCCCTTTTTTACATGGCCGGTTGTAGCCTAGGCCCTTTTTCCCATTGTCCTTCTATCTTCCTAGCTTCCTTTCCACCGCCCGTCTACATTTACAAATTGCACGGGTGAGAGCCCGACACTCCTTGAATTAAACCATGATGCGCTTGCGCTCTTTTACAAAAGTTTTAACTTGCCCTTTTCCTTGTGCGCCTTTGTCTTCCGTTTCTCTTTACCTTGGCCTTTGTCTTTGTCTCTTGTTTTAGCTTTCTGGATTTTCCACCGCCTGGCACTTTTTTACAAGATTTCAGGGTGTGCCTTTGTATTTTAAAATGCACCTTTTCCCTTTTGCATTTGCCTTAGACTTTTTAAGGTTGCCCTTGCGTTTTTGGCCTTTTCTCCTCTTCTTTCTTCAGTCGGGCTACCTTTTTTCTGCCTTTGCCCTATGTCTTTTTTATTTCATTTTGCTTTCTTCGTGTTGGGGTTAACAACCATAATAGCGATGAGCAAGCTTATTATGTCCACCCTTGAGAGAAGCACAATGAGACTTAGGTACTTTCAAAAATACCCATTCTCCTTCTTCAAAATCCACATGCCTTCTTTTTTCATCCGGATATAATTTCATTGTCTCTTATGCCTTCCTGATGTTTTCTTTGCACTACTTCATTAAGGCTTCCATATTTTCCAACTCTTCTTGAGCAAGAGGATTCACTTCCTCATGAAACAATGTGGAAGGTACTTGGAATTTATATCCTCACAATGCCTAAAATGGTGACATACCAATACTCATGTGATGAGTATTATTGTAACGTAACTTCACAAGATGAATCCAATGATCCCATGCATTCTGTGTATCATGGAAAAAGTGCGGGAGATAGATTTCTAACCATTTATTGACCCTTTCAGTTTGGCCATCTGTTTGTGGATGGTAGGTAGTACTTGGAGTTAGTTTGGTACCCATGGAAGTAAAAAGGCTTTTCCAAAAATTCCCCATGAACTTGGAATCCCTATCAGAAACAATCTTCATAGGTGATCCACAAAGTTTGAGAATTTCTTCCATGAACTAATCTGCCACCTATTTGGTTGAATATTGGACTTTGGTAGGTAAGAAGTGGGCTGATTTTGTAAGATAATCAACCACAACAAAAATGCTATTCCAACCTTGCTTAGTGGTAGGAATTCCTATAATAAAATCCATGCTGATATCAGTCCATTTACCATGTGGGATAGGTAAAGGCTGAAGTAGACCACTAGGCAATAAATTTGAATATTTATTCTGCTGACATGGTAAGCACTGCATCACATACTCCTTGACATCTTTCCAAAGTCCCTTCCATTAGAAGCATTTATGGATATTGTCAAAGGTTTTAAACAATCCAATATGTCCTACCAAAGGAGAAGAATGCATCTCCTGTAAAAATCGAGATCTAAATGATGACTAAAGGGTCAAGTATACTCTCCCTTTAAACCAAAGAAGTCCATTTTGCCATTTGAAATTGGAAAATTCAGATCCATCATCTTGCTGTAATTTCTTCATAATATTGGTAGTGTGCTCATCTAAAAGAAATTCTTCTCGAATGTCTTGGATCCAATCCTTATGTATGGTAGAGATGGTAGAAACAGAACATGCCCACATCCTAGATAAGGCATCTGCCACTACATTATCCTTGCCTGCCATATAAGAAATCTTGAAATAATACCCCTGAAGTGTAGCTAACCATCGTCTTTATTTGGGAGAAAGATTTGGCTGAGAGAGGAAATAATTCAGCACATGATGGTCGCCCTTCACCTTAAAATGGCTACCATAAATGGGTGTCGATTCTTGATTGCATGAAAGATAGCTAACATTTAGTTCTCTTTCTTTATCATCCAACTTCCTACTTTCATTAAGCAATAACACCATGGTCTTGGCATAAAACAACCCTAATACCTCTATTATACTAGCATCAGCAAATATAGTGAACTCCTTGGAAAAGTCTGGGCACACTAAGATAGGTGCTGAGATAAGAAAACTTTTAAGCTCATTGAAATTCCTAGTGACTATAGCATCCCAAAAGAAAGCTTCCATTTTCAATCTGTCAATGACAGGAGCTGCTACATGGGCATAATTCTTGATGAATCTCCTATAGAAGGAAGATAATCCAAGAAATCCTTTCAATGAAGTAGAATTCTATGGTATGGGCCAATCCTTGATGCATTGGACCTTCTTTGGATCAACCATAATTCCTTTCTCACCAACTATATGACCCAATTATTCTCCTTCATCATCTATAAATGTACACTTTCTTTCCTTTGCAAAAGGCTTGTGTCTTCTCAAGGTAAGAAGGACTTCTTGGGTATGCTTCATATATTCCTCTCTATTCTTGCTATAGATGAGAATATCATCAAAGAATACCAAGATTGATTTATACAAGAATGGCTGCAAAATCTTGTTCATAAGAGCTTGGAAAGTTGCAGGTGCATTTGAAAGTCCAAATGGCATAACTAGGAAGTGGTAGAGACCTCTTTTTGTCCTAAAAGCTATATTGTACTCATCCCCTGCTTTCATCCTGATTTAGTGATATCCGGGCCTTAAGTCAATCTTAGTGAAAACTCTTGCATCCTTGAGTTCATCCAGCAAATCATCAATGGGGGGGGGGGGGGGGTACCTATTCTTTATGGTGCTCTTGTCAAGTCTCTATAGTCAGTACACTCCTAAATGACCCATCTTTCTTCTTGACAAGTAGTATGGGAGAAGCAAAAGGTGACTGACTAGGCTGAATAAACCCCATTTCCAGCAAGTCTTTAAACTGTTTCTCTACTTCTTCTCTCTCATACTTGGATAACCTATAAGGAGGTTTGTTGATGGGTTTATTGTTAAGCATTAAGTCAATAGGATGATCCACTTCACACTGAGGAGGCAATGATGTAGGTGGCTAAAATATGTCCTCAAACTCTTCCAAGGGTTGACATAGACATGGATCTTGCTCCTTAGGTGAAGAAGATTGTAAGAAGCTGAGAAGAACAAGGATTTAGTGTGTGAATAATATTGATGATATGCCATGTCACACTGACATTGGTATAAAAGGAGAGGACACATAATTTTTCATATCTTTTGACATGATAATATATTATTGTCCTTATTCTCTCACCTTGCTAACAGCTTCAATGGTTGCTTTCTCTTTCCTATCTTTATCTCTCCTCATCACTCTATTTCTCTCTTTTCTACACTCTTTCTTTTCTCTTTTGCAATTTTCTCTCTCCTCTTTCTCTCTCTCCAGCCCACTTCTTGACAAGTGGTATCAGAGCATTGGTCTTTGACCCATTTTTCCTTCTATTTCAGTCCAATTTTTCTCCATCAAAATCAATTTCAGACAAGTACTTGACAAAGACAGTGACTAGTAGAGGGTTGCAGACCATCTACAATTACCAGGAGACTACATTTGGAGATCTTTAAGGTCAGATATGGCGGTGGAAGGCTAAAGTAGCAGATCATCATCAAATGTTCATGCAATCTGGAGATAACTAGGTTAAATGGGAGCTAATCGTGCTTAGCTAAGAGTTAAACTGTAGTTACTTTTCAAAAGGAGCTTCTCTTTCTCTTTCTTCCAAGCTTTTGCTTGAAGCTTCAATGGTGGCTACCAAGAAATCCTTCAAGATCCTTCTGTGTTGACCTTTCTTCTCAGCCAAACTATGGGGCAAATATCCCTTATCTCCTACTCAACAAATGGAGTACCATTCTTAAGCATTTAATGCAGAAGATGGAGTAGCAAACTACCTGAAAAATGCACCAAAAAATGCACTGAATTCCTTACTCTAATCCTCTCCCTCATCTGCTGCATTTCTCCTACAGATTGGTTGCATACTCTAAAGCATTCAATCAGGCATATCTTCAGTAACTTTCAGTAAGAAAGGAACTCTGATCTTCATCTTCTTTGCTAAAAACCCTAAAACACAGCAGGGCAGCCATAGCCATAGACCTGGAAGCTCAAATTTCTTCAATCTTTGGATCTTCCCGATCTCCAAGGCTTTCCTAGTACCATTTACAAGCTGAATGAACTCCAAGATTGAAGGCATTGCAAGGATTTCAACTCATGGAGGATATTAATGCTCATATTGAAGGTTTATTTTGGGGCTTTCCTTCAAGTGGCTTGAATCTTTGGTATTCAAGTGTTCAAGTAAGCTCAGGGCATTGATTCTTCACGGATTTAATAATATTGGAGCTTATATGAACTGATTTTATGGATCTTTCAAGTTTATGGTGGATTCATGAAGGATTATGGAGAATTCTTACATTATTTGGATTGGAGTTGACATCTACCATCTTCTTCAAGCTTAATCAAGGTATCTTTCTTACTTAATCTTTGAAATCTCTCAATAATCCACTTGCTTATGCTTTTTCACTTATTGATGAGAGATTATTGATCAATTAATATTTTGAATTGATCAATAAATCAGAGATTAGTGCTCTTTCTATTAATAAGAACCCATTTCATTGAATTTCAACATTGATTCAATTGTATTTCATCATAGATATCATTTACCAAGTTTGATGCATAACCTTGATTTGATTGATTGAAATTCTTTAACCCAAGCTGAAATATTGTAAAAGGGTAAGTACTAGCAATCAATGAGTCACTGAATTGCATTGGTAAGATGCTCTTCCTGTCTGATCTTTCAAATTTTCCATCCAATTGCATTTCATGAAAGGGGTTGAATGAATATTTCAAAAATGCATTTCATGCTGATTGATTAGCATAGAATTCTACTGCCATGTTGATATACCCACCGAGGAAAAAGGTGGATGTCGGGGGAGATAGTGGGATAAAAGAGAGGTGACACTCTCTCACTATTGAAGATCCCGAAAGGATGCAACCAACCAACCTAGGGGGAACTTTGCCCACCTCCCACCGATGATTTGGAGCTCGTTGTCGCAGTGCGTAGGGTTGAAGGTCACCACATGGGTTTGGCAAGAAAACTGGACAAGATAGATGGAGATGTGTTTTCAAGAGATAAGTAGATTACAGTGAATGTTTAAAGGTTCAAGAGGTACTTCACGGTCAATCACAGGGGTTTGAGAGAGAAGAATAAATGGGGGTTCAAGAGCTTAGACTTCGGAGATGGTAGAGATAAGAGAAGGATTGAAGGTTTCAAGCCAAGTTCTTGAAGATGTTAATAGAGCTTCCAATTGCATGTTCTTAGAAAAGATCACAAGAGTATTATCTCATAAGTTCTAACTCAAATCAAGCTTGTTTTCTTGACTGTAAGAGCAATCACAAATTATAAAATCAAGTACAATATGCTATCATGTATCATAAACAACTATGCATCCCATCATTCATACATGATTCCATAGCATGAATCAACTTTGCATGATTACATTATATGGAGATTGTTAGGGACAAAAGCTTATGAGTCAATTACAAGGTTTGTAGGGCAAAGAGACTTGCTTCAAGAGAGCTTAAAATTGAGTTCCTGATAAGGATAAGTTACCCATAGCCAAGAAATAAGAGAAAAAGCTCCTCTTAATTCAATTCAAAGCATCTATGAATGATCTAAAAACATTGCCCTGCCATAGGGACACATAATACTTGCATATTTTGACAAGATGTCTTCGATAGAGTAAGAAATGAGTTAAAAGAACACTGCTGTAGCTAATTCTATGAATATGGCTGAAGATATCAATCCCAAATTAGCCTAACTATCTTTCAAATTTCACATTTGATAATAGCATGAACTTCCCCTAACACGATGTCGGTGCATTTGGTGTCGGAAGTCTACCATGGGGGTAAGAGACAGCAAGGTGAAGAGAGATTCGGGGAGAGGAGTAGGCGAAAGAGAAGGAGTTCAAAGAAATAGAAGATGTAGAAGAATACTCACAGAAAGAAATAGAAAATGTAGAAGAATACTAACAAAGATGAAGCCTGTCAGTTTATTTCTGCATTATGAGAAGATAAAGCTCTTATAAACAAAAACGTGTATAAAATAATACATTTCTCTATGATGTTCAAATCGCCAATCCGATGCTTCCATTGGCTTCAAAAGGTGGGTAAAACTCTAGCACACCTATCCAGAATTCTGCCATATCACTCCCTCTTTATCTTCCACTTTAGAGTGTTGTTCACTGCTTGAAAACAGCGATCGCGCATCGCGCGATTTCACTAATATTTTTTTTTACATAAAATCCTCTCAAATTAGCTGAAAGCTACATGCTTTCTTTTACATGTTATCCTAATCTAGAAGTTGTCTATAGTTTTATGTATTCTTAGAGATAATATCTAAAAGATCAAATATTGGCTAAAACTTGTCTAAAAATCTAATATTTTTGAGCCATGGACACTAACACTAATGCATAAAGTGGCATTGGCTCTCTAGATCTATAAGGAAGCAGTATTCTAGAGTTTTTCACACAATGTGCATGTAGCGGCATGACACCATGTAGGGAGCCTGCCCTATCGTTTTATCCCTCACATAGGTACAACGAGTGGAGAATTGAAGATTGAAGTGTTTCTAAAGACTCAAGTACCTTCAGGAGCAAAACAGGGTGAAACAAGGACTTTACAAGACTGTACAGTGAATTTACAGGTCCTTACATGTACAAACTTCATTACTGAAGTACATGTGCATGTAGTACAAGGTGTCCATAGGTCCTATACAGCATTCTACAGGGTTTGGTAGGCATTTGGGATTACTATTCTACCTTACAGGGTCGAAACAGGGCATTCACTAGTTAAAACAGGGTGTAGGTCTAGACAGTTCAGACTCAAAGATTGAATTGCAAAATTTTCTATCCTAAACTTGTTATAGCATGCTATAGCTCATCTTAAAGAGAGCACCCTTGGCTTTGATTTGAATTAAAAAGTTTTGGAATGGGAGTTTCCTAGCCCAAGTTATAGCCATTTTTTTAACAGGGGGTATTGCAGGACTACACTATTATGGCAGGGCATAAATGTAAAAATAAGGTCCAAGATGATTATGCTCAGTAAATTAGAGATTCTATGTTGGAGAATATACTTGAAGAGCATCAACAACATGGAAAAATCAGAGCACTTAATAATACCTTGTGTGCATATGAACTAAGGCATCAACAATGTCATAAGGACCTATTATCAAGAATGGATCAAATGGTTTTATCTACTGATCAAACGAAGTCTTCTATTGAGAAATGAGTGGATTCAACTACTCAAAAAAAGGCTTCTATTGACAAGTTAGTAGAATCTAATGCTCAAATAATGGCTCAATTCTCCCAATGGATGCAAATGCAAATGGGATCTAAAGAAGCAAAGGAAAAAACTTATTTAAACAGTGGGTCCTCAGTCCCACTTCAGCCACCTAACCAAAATGGTCAAGATCATGGAATTATTGGACGAAGGGGTATCCCAAATAGCCAATATGAAGTAGGGGAGACTTCACAAAGACATTATGACTATTTGGGCAGTTTGAGTGGTGCCAATTCCCAAGCTTTTAGGCCGAATACCCAACTCCCTGGAGGTCCTGTATCGCGACAAGAAGGTTTCATGGTGGTTCTCAGCCACCTATTGGGAGAGTTCCATCTCATTTTGGGGGCTCAATGCCTGGCATTCATGATTAGCCTATTTTGGGACAACAACCCTTCCATGAAAGAGAGCTGAAACACAAGATCATTTTGGCCAAGTTCAATGGTCAGTCATCTTCACCATCTAATTTAAAGGAGTGGATCTCCAAGATGGAATCTTACTTTGACATATTTCCTAGAACTAATGACATGAAGATTCATTTTACTTCCTTGCACTTGGAGGGATTTGCGCATACTTGGTGGAGGTATATTAAAAAGGAAAACATACTTGTAGAGAATTGGGAAGCTTTCAAGACACTTATGGCTGAAGTCTTTGTCTCCCCTCTTGAAAAAGAGAAATTGGCACGGAGATGGTATGGTTTAGAGCAAAGAGGCCTAAGTGTAAGAGAGTACACTAACCAATTTCTCAATCTAACCGTTTATGTAGAGAGCATCAGTGATGAGGCTAAGCTCCACAAGTACATGTATGGCTTAGAGTCATCCTTACAGCTGATGTCATGACACAAAACCCTAATTCTCTTTTTAAAACTATTGAGCTTGCGGAGTGCTATGGAAGGAAATATAGAAGAGAGTCTTCATTTCAGCTTGGTTTTGGACAACCAAGGACTGTTTTAAAACAGGGACAAGTTGGTAACATTTATGGCAGCAATCATGCGCCAAGTGGAGGCTTAAGAGTGCAAACTTATCCACCGTTCAATGCTTCAAGACCTCAAAGTAATTTCAGGATAGCAAGCAATTCTAGAATTGACTTCAAACAAGGGGAACAAGCCTAAATCCATTTTAGCCAACATGAATCCTAAGTCTATCCCTATGGACCTCTACAAAGAAAGAAAGGAAAAAGACTTATGTTTCAAGTGTACACCTAATCATGCCACAAAGTATGTATACAAAAATTCCAAAGCCAAACTTCAGAGTATGTTAGTCTTTGAGGATCTTGAGGATGAGATTGATGAAGCTAATGCAATTGAACCTAATGCTGAAAGTGATGATCTTGATGAGGAAGAAGTTGGGCAATAGTATTTTTATGATCCGACCGACTCTTTTCCTTTTGATCCAGGTGGGACTTATCATGAGCCACTTGCTGCCACTAGTTATTCTATTTCCATGGATGCTTGGACAGGTTCTCAGAGCCCTAATACACTCAGTATGAAGAGTAATATTAATAAAAAAGCTGTGTTCATTCTGATAGATAATGGCAGTACCCATAGTTTTGTGAACAAGTCTATTATGGACAAGCTGAATTGTCTTCCCACTGATTTACAACATTCCATACGAGTTCAAGAGGCCCATGGTGAAGAAGAAATCATCACACAAATATGCCCACATGTTTCTTTATAACTGGTTGAAAATTTTGAAGCAAAAGGAAACCTAATTACCTGATTGGTTGATGACATTAGGCAAAATCACTATGAATTTCTCATAGCTATATATGGAGTTTATCTTCAATGGACAACTCATCCATTTATAGCGAATTCCTAGTAGATTAGATTTTCGGCTTATCATCGTTCAACAACTCAAAAGGGAGTACAAGAGGCATTCATATATATTTGTTTTGCATCTGAATAAAGAGATGGAAGATCAGCCCAATAATTCAGCAAGTCATCCAACCTTGACAGCTCTTCTTGAGGAGTATAGGGATTTGTTTGAGGTGTCTATTACCTCCCAAGAGAGTAGTAGGTCACCCTATTGATTTGGAGCCCAACTCAAAGCCAATCAATAAGCCACCTTACAAATTGTCTAAGTGTGAGCAAGAGGAAGTAGCCAAGCAAATCAAGGAACTCCTTGAGATGGGATTCATCGAACCAAGTTCGTCACCTTATGCATCTCCAATTTTGTTAGTAAAAAAGAAAGATGGATCTTTCATGATGTGCATTGACTACATGGATCTTAAAAAGATCACAATGAAGAATACGTATCCAATACCCAGGATTGATGATTTGCTTGATGAGCTCAAGGGGCGGGCTCGATTCTTTACGAAGATTGATTTGAGGTCAAGGTATCATCAGATTCACATGTGAGAGGGTGATGAAATCAAGACTGCTTTTAGGACTGATCGAGGGCTTTATCATTTCTTAGTGATGCCATTTAGGCTTACAAATGCTCCAACTAACTTTCAGAGCCTCATGAATAAGATTTTGTAGTCTTTCCTCTTTCAGTTTGTCTTAGTCTTCTTTGATGACATTTTGATTTACAATAAGACCCTATAGGATCACTTACCACACATGAGGAAGTTTTTGATGTATTGAGACATCACATGCTTTTTGCTAAGGAGAAAAAGCGTCCTTTCATGCAAACTAAAGTGGAATACTTGGGACATATTGTTAGTAAAAAAGGGATACAGGCTGACCTTAAGAAGGTGCGATGTATAAAAGATTGGTCAACACCTACTACTACTACTACTTCTCTTAGAGGATTTCTTGGCCTATCTTCATTCTACCGCCGATTCATCAAGCATTATGTGGCTATTGCAGCTCCTTTGGCTGATACGTTGAAGAAGGAAGCTTTCTTTTGGGATGCTCTTGTAGATAGTAGCTTCAACTAGTTAAAGGAACTCCTTACTTTTGCTCCTATTCTAGCATGCCCAGATTTCTCAAAAGAATTTACCATACAATGTGATGCCAATGGTCATGGCATTGGGGTTGTTTTGTTACAGGAGCATGGAGTGATTGTCTTTGAAAGTCGTAGGCTTACAGATAAAGCTGTCTACTTCATTCTAGGTTCATCAATTGAAGACTTTATGACTCCATATACCTTTGAAGCATTCTAGATCATTGTTAACCGGTAGATGAAGAAGGTGGAAAATCTAGAAAAGCTAAAGTAAAAGACAAAAAGCCAAGGCAAAGTGAAACGGAACACAAAGGCGCACAAGGAAAAGTGCAAGTCAATACTTTTGTAAAAAAGTACAAGCACATCATGATTTAATTTAAGGAGCAATGGGCTCTCACTCGTGCAATTTGTAAAGGTAGATGGGCGGTAGGAAGGAAGCTAGGAAGATAGGCGGACAATGGGAAAGGGGCTAGGCCACGGTTGGCCATGTAAAAAAAAGGGGATAAGGGGATGACCGCCCAAAAGGGATTTAGGGTTTTGTATATAAAGTTGAAAAGTGAATGAGAAGCTCATTCTTGTGTGTGGCCAAAAGTAGCTCTCCTCTTCTTCTTCTTCTTCTTCTTCTTGTTCTTGCTTGCTTGAGCTTGTGCTTGAGAGAGGGAGTGTGAGGGAGTGATTGTGTGAGGGTGAGGGACCGAGGAGGAGAAGCTCTCCATCTTCTCCTCTCTTCTTCTCTTCTCTTCTTTTCTCTTGTCTTGCTCGCAGTGATGGAGCTTGGAGCGTGGAGCTTGAGGATGGAGCTTGCTTGAAGCTTGCACTTGAATCGTGGAGCTACCGGAGTGCGCGGGAGAGGAGGTAACTCGATTGGCATGGAGGTAAGCTCACTACACCCGTAGATATGGATGGTGCGTCGGCTATGTGAGAGGTAGCCATTAGTGCTCGGCTTGGAACGCTTGAAACAATAAGCGGTCCATGGGTCTTGGCGGTTGCGCGAAAGCTCCCACATTTTGGTTCTGTTGCCAGGACCAACGAATTCAAGCCTTGAGCGCTTGCATGCTTCGAATCGAGCATCTAAGTAGGGTTTTCCCCGAACCGATGCTTGAGATAGATAGGTAGGAAGCGAGGGAGTTTGAAGAGGTATTCGATCTTCTTAGCAAGTAGGTTATTGTTGTTTTGGACTTGGGAAAGTATGATGGAATAGTGTAGGTATTTTCCTTATGATTTTTTCTTGCATTTAGGAAGGATAAGAGTAAAACATTGGGGTTTTCTGTTGGCTGTATAACAGGTTGAAACATGGAAAAAAAAGGGCTAAAAATGAAATTTTGGGTTGACTAAGGTGAGTACATGCTTGGGCAGGGTGATAAGAGGCCAAGAGTGGCAAGAAAGGCCACATTGTGCATTGCAAGGTTTCAGGAGAGCAAGAGAGAGGAAGAAAGCTTCATTGAGTGGATCCACTTTGATCTTGCCATCCAAGAGATATTTGCCCAGCCCAGGTAATTCTACACCTTCCCCTACATGAGTAGGTTGGATCTGGAGCTGCTCGACTGGCGGAAGGCCTCCAACGCTCGGCGCGGCAAATTTTCTGAAGTCCGACTTAAAAACACGCCGCGCTCGGCGTGTCTGAGCTTGGGCCGAGTCCCAGAATCGGCCCTCGAACCTCTCGAAAATTCGACCCTCGGCCTTGCCAACTCGGCCCACTCGACTCGGACACCCACCACTCGACTTGTCCGAATTGAGCATTCATACAAACTTTGAAATTCGGCCCTCGGCCCACTTGACTCGGTCCTGCCGACTCGACCCTCAGCCCACTCGGCCCTCGGACGACCAGACTCGGACTGGCCAAATTTGACATTCAGACCAGTTACATTTGGCCCTCTCTACTCGGCCCTCGGATGGTCCAAATCGGGCACTCAGCCCCTGCAATTCGGACCTATTGGGCCGAATTTAGATTTTTTCAAATTTTAACCTGAAGACAAGGAAACTGACCGAGAGACCATATAGAGCCGAAACCATATCATAGATCGATCACTAGGCTAAAACTTAGAGCAAGTAGTTCAAAATTTGGCTATAAATGGTATTCAAATCACATATGGTATTTACCGTAACGGCCTTGCGGGCTGGGGAGGACTGTCCCCTCCACACCTCCCCCAAGTAGGTTGGAGAGAAAACGCGCATCATGACAGGTCCTCCAAATTGGACCCTAGTGTAGTAATGGCTCTACACGAGCATGGATTCTCACTTGCAAAAGAGCAACCAAAAGCCCATACTTGAACAGAGAGAAACAGAGACTCTAGAACCTTAATGGGCCAATCTAGCCAACAAGGGCAAAAAGACCACACTGCAAAAACACATACGTGTTGCATTCGGACTATATCTAGTCAAAGCAAAAAGCAACAACATCAAGCTACAACAGCAAGAATGACTAGATATGACAGTCCTGACGCTCCTTAAATAGCACTGCACTGACGATCCAAGACATCAGTGGAGAATCCACATCTGGTCATGCAGTTGGGGACTCAAGGACATTTGTCAGAAGGCTTAAATTTACAAGCCAAGACCCGGAAGACGAAGACATGATACCACCTGCTCATCTTAGGGTCAAACTCACCGCGAAAAGAGAGCATACTATCGATGCTCTTATTGATGAAGGAGCAAATTTTAATGTCTTGTCGTATGAGGCATGGACCCTACTAGGCCAATTAGAGCTCATATCGACTAATGCAACTCTTAACCCTTACGGGGGACACCCACAAGCACTCATAGGGAAGTGCAAAATCCTTGCGACAATTGAGACTGAAAGCTTGCCTATCCTATTTCATGTTCCTCCAAATAGTGCTAATTGCAAGAAGGGAACCCTCCTTGGAAGACCCTTCAAGAGGGCGACCAAGTGTGAGGCCGACTATGTAGCACAGAGGATACACCTGACACTAACGGGTGTGAGGATAGTCACAACCTTTAGCAAGGGTGACCTCATCGAACCTGGAGGGAAAGGTAAGGAAGGTGCTGATGTAACAGTCAAGCCTACTATCAAGAGCAAGGACTTGTTGGAAGAGTTAATACAAGCATAGGTCGAACAACGGGAACCAGTGAGTGAGGCCACGCTTGAAACAAGAAGGTCAAGAGACAATGCCAAGGACAGGCTTTGGACTTACAAATATCGTAGAAGACCCCAAAAGAAGCCCAAGCCTTATAAACAAAGGCATCGATGGAGAGCCAATACAACGCCGAGATGGATATCCAGAGCATTGCTACGTGCTCAAGGGTATTATTCAGGTAACCGATGGATTTGGGTACCAAAACCCCCTGCTAAACCACCTCTATCAGCTGAAGACCAGATTGCATCAAAAGCAACGAGGCACAGGAGGAAATCTAAGAGAAACTCCAAGTCTTGAGGCAAGAAACCAAACATGAGTATTCGAAAGAAAGAGCCTCAGCCTAGCATGCTTAATAAGCAGATGTCATATGTAACCATTGAGCGTGCACAAAGACCACTAGTGCTCAAGGAGCTTTTGGCTTCCCAAGAGGATAATGAGCACCAGAGGCATAGCGCTCCTCGTGAGAAGACTGATTGCTCAATAAAGCAAATGGCACAATCGTCTAATAGCCTCGAGCAAATCATTTAGCTAGTGCCAAGTCCACCTAAGAGTCCTAGATCTCCTACACCCCCTTTCCCCAAACGGACATAGGAACCACAACAACAGTCGTCAAGGGCGGCTACTCAATCCCAATCTCTATCTCCATCTAAGCTTCCAAATTTCCAAGAGGTGGAACATAACACCATTCGTAGCTCTCGGCCCAAGTATATGCCTGTGCAACCTAAGGTGACTAGCTCAACTCATGCTCAATCTACACAGATGAATGCTCAAAGGGCAACAAAAGACACGATCACTTTTGATCGCCCTAGGGACTTGACACCGCAATCCACCAAGAGTAGCCATCCCATAGGACTAGCCACTACTACTTCCAATCAAGGATCACAGCAATCATAGCCCTTGGCCATGACTGCGCCCCTGGCAGAGCATGTCCTTAGTAGTTCACATGTGGAGGAGGTGTCACAACCAACTTCCTTGACAACTCTAGCACTTCCAAAGTGCCTAAAGCCTAGGCTTGAGAAGTTAAACAGGAGGGAATTGGCTAAAGAGCTAGACTCTCCAAAAAGAGAGGTAGTTGTACCCTCACAACCTAGCAAGGTTGTGCAGCAGGTCGCAGCTACATCCCATGAGGATACACCAGAGAAGGGGAAAGCTAAGGCCCAACCAAGCACATCAACGACTGACCTAGTTCAGGGTCCTGAGTCAGTAAGTTATGCACCTTCACTAACCAAGAAAAAGAGGAGAAAACAACGAAAATAATAGCAGTTACACGTGGTTGTGGACCCTAAGAACATTGAGACCAAGAGCGTTGGAGAGCTGACGAATAAAGCATCGAGTCCATCCACCAATGAACCCATTGATGTCTCTCCTAATAACGGTGAGACCTCAAATACATCCGTGTGCTCTGAAAAATCAAAGCAGCCGTTACCATCAATGGTTGCTTCCGACACTCAATCCACCGACAATAGAACTCGCATTGACCAATCAAGAGTGGATACAATGCTGTCACAACAAGCTGACAAATTTATACCAATCACATCCAAGGAGAACCATGACGCAATAACAAAGCCTTAGGAGGAACATGGAAACCTCGAGAGCATAAGAAATCCTAGCGTTGACCAATCTTGCTCATTTAGGCCTGAGCCCCCAGCTATACTAAAGCCTAGGCAAACTCCTAGAACCTTGCATGAGATAGCAACCGAGCAAGCCCTCGTTGAACATAGAAGTGTCGCATAATGCTTAACTGAGTTGGATGCTAAGCTCAAGATGTTCGTACGTGTCTACGTCCTTGCGGACATGGGCACATTCCCTAAGGAGTAGCTTGGAGAATACTTGCCATTTTCCCTATCCTGGGAAGAGCAAGAACATCTTAACAAGAACTATGACAGTCTCCTGCATGAACGCATGCGACTCATCTCTGACGAGGAGGCCGATGAACTACGCTTAACTGTAACATTCAATGATGTGCTCTGCCAACCAAATCCCTTAGAGATAGAGCAGCTAAAGCGACAATCAAAGGGTTGAAGTCAATTTGAAAAACCTTGGTTTGAAAGCCGCATTGCAATGGCCGGACTAGGAGCCCAGATTATGACAGTCTCAGAGGAGCAATTGGCCAAATGGCGGTCTCAAAGAGACCCAACCTATGTTGCACCAACTTCCTTTCGAGTGTTGATTGCCATTCGGGGTACAGACTTAGCTGGAACTAGCCAAGAGAACTCTCTGGCTAATAAGGTTCTCATTGAGGAGGAGCTACATGTTGCAAGTAGACTCGGACAAGGTACCATGATACTTGACGTTGCAAAATACCTGATGTTATTAAGAAGGCTACCATGAGTACTGGATGCATGTGCAACACTCCAGTACAATCCCAAGTTCTACAATTGGTTTTTATCCTCATGAAGTGATGTGGATTCATAAATATGTATATAAATAAACAATGACTTTTGTGACCCTATATACATAATATCAACACACACAAGCAATGATAGTCAAGCGCAGGGAGAAGAGTTGGGTTTGACAGGCTAAGCTCCTCAGGTTCTCTTCTCATCACACATTGAGAAGTCGTGTGACAATTCCCGCCTCCAGGAGGAGGACATGCAACCCTCATTATCACCATGGGAAGCTCTGACCAACATCTCTGAGGGTGTGGACATGGTACCGTCCCTTCCTATACACCTTTCCCCTTTACGGTCTATCCTTCCGAGGATAAGCCCTGCCCCACTCCCTGACAACCAATCTACGCAACTTAGCATAAGCCAAGATCTGCTAATGGCTGTAGGCCAAACAAACATCATCATAGGGGCCATCCCTCTACTACAACCACTACATGCCTCACCTCTCCCCTCCTCGTCATATGTGCTTGATAACCCACTGTATAATCCCTTCCATGCGAATGGTTTTATCATGTCTTAAGGCCTAATCCTTGGTTCACATTTTGCAAGTCCCCCTATGTAGTAGACATGGAGCACCTAGTGCAGTTGGATTGCTAAGACGCTCTCTGCCGTCGAAGGGAGCATGCCGCACAAGCTCCTCTATCAAAATGCTACGTGCCTAGCCTCAAAAGGTATGCAAGAAACGAGGCCCCAAGAGACACCACCCCGGATGTAGACCGAAATATCCCCAGGCTAAGGGAATAGAAGCTCAAGGGAGCACACAAGGTGTGGCAACACTAATTGTGTGGGCCCCCAACAAACGCTCGAGCACCAGGTGCTCGAAAGCGGAGAGGGCAGCTCGAGACAAGGAAGAATTTGATGCATTGTTCAAAAGCATTTTGGAAATGGTTGCGGCCAGGGACTACACCATTCAGGTCCCAGCCGACATCTTCCCTGCCCAACCTCACAGGAACCCCTCACTAGTAGAGCCTCAGTCGCCTGACCACCCGGACTTACCCCACCTCGTGCAAATCGAGTAGCCCCTATGAATATAAGCAACTTAACAAAGGCCATCGTGCCATAACTTTTTGTCTTTAAATGGTTAAAGGGTTATTCCCCACTTGTACACACTTCCCTTACCTATCGCTAATATATGCCACGTCTTTAACAAGCACCGGAATAGGCATCGCAATCAGCATCATAGGATTTTGAAAAAGTAATATGTTGACATGATTGCATTTGTTTGTTTTACTTGATGCATGCGACTTGCATATACTCTCATGAAGTGACAAGTGGATGCAGGATGACACAGGTCTTCGTGCAAACGTGTTCAATGCCCAAGTCACTGCAAGACCACCAACCTCACAAAGAACCGCGACAAAGCCACACTTTCGAATGCGAAAAATCACCCTTGTGAGTGCCTAGTCATGGGCTTCGCTCTCTTTCTGGGTCAAGCTCTACAGTTGGCTCACGGCAATTGTTACCTCAATTGTACCGACATCGCGTGTCGTAAAGAGGTTTGCAATATCTCAAGCGTATCTCCCCATCTCAACAACTGCTTCTCTAACAACGAGGCTAGGCACAATCATCACTGCAATATCCATTTCCTGAGCCTTCGAAGCTTGACATTTCCCAACCCATTGAAAGGCTAATTGCCTCAACATATTGCAATGGTTGTACTGAGGCAAGTCCAAAAAAAAAAAAGGAGAAAAGAGAAGAGAAAGAAAGAAAGAAAGAAAAAAACACAAGAAAAAGAAACAAAAAAGAAAACAGAAAAGGAAAAAAGAAAAGAAAAGAACGAAAAGATAAGAAGCACCCACGATCACTGCACAACACCTAGGGGTCCTCAAATTAGGTACGTCCAGTGACCTTGGTCGACTGGCTCTGTCTCTAGTCCTCTAGCCCCTTAGCATTACCCACAATTGTTCAGGGCACATCAAGGGCAGGACATACCTAGGGAGCTTGTCTCGCCTATGGTTAGACCTATCACCTTGACCATTCACACGATTCGCTCTTGCACTCTGCCTTAATAGCATTGCAATCAATTGTGGTAAGCACCGCATAAATGGCCATGAAAAGTACACTGTCCTCATCACGCAGGTCTAATAGCTACCAGCTACCGATAGTGCATCGTCCCTATGTTCAATTATGTTACGTCGTGCAGTCACAATGCAAAGATGTCGCATACACCTTTACATGTACTTCTTCTCAACATGGACAACTTTGCTTCATCCACACATTGTTATGAGAAACCAGCCCGCGGTCTCCTAACTATGTAATATCTACGTATGCACGAGCACTCACATAATATCTACACCAAAATATATACACAGTTTGGGTCCTCAAGTCCAGGACAATACTCTCAGCTCGCTTAGAGTTCGACCTGTCTCCCAAGCTAATTGAACTATGTCTTGTGCACGATAGAGGAAACTAGCACTACCCCTAGGGAAAGACCACTTATGAAAGGTTTTCAAATTGCAGGTATTGAAGACTCCAAAGAAATGTCGTTTGCTCTTTATCGACACCCAACTCTAAATGCTTATCCCTTACCACCCTGCAAGCCCGCAAAGAATCGTCATGTGCAGAATCCCCAACAAACCAACACTTGTGCTGGCCATCAATGCAATCCCCAACAAAGAACAGCCCTACCACCAACTCCAACAACCGTTCCACTAGCCACCTTGGCCACCAGTGTGTCCCCAAGGACCTTATTCCACACCACCATCAACACTCCTCCACGGAAACCACAAGCGTCCTTGCCACCCACGTCTTCGGTGCATGCTAAAGCCTGCTACCTACGACGGTGAGTGCCATGGGACTGGCACTCGTCTAAGAGGGAGGTAATGTTAACCGATAGACGAAGAAGGTGAAAAATCTTGAAAAGCTAAAGCAAAAGACAAAAGCCAAGGCAAAGTGAAACAAAAGACACAGGCGCACAAGGAAAATCACAAGTCAATACTTTTGTAAAAAAGCGCAAGCGTCTCATGATTTAATTTAAGGAGCGCCGGGCTCTCACCCATGCAATTTGTAAAGGTAGATGGGCGGTAGGAAGGAAGCTAGGAAGATAGGAGGACAATGGAAAAGGGCCTAGGCCACGGCCGGCCATGTAAAAAAAAGGGGATAAGGGGATGACTGCCCAAAAGGGATTTAGGGTTTTGTATATAAAGTTGAAAAGTGAATGAGAAGCTCATTCTTGTGTGTGGCCAAAAGTGGCTCTCCTCTTCTTCTTCTTCTTCTTCTTCTTCTTGCTTGCTTGAGCTTGTGCTTGAGAGAGGGAGTGTGAGAGTGTGAGGGAGTGAGTGTGTGAGGGTGAGGGACCGGGGAGGAGAAGCTCTCCATTTTCTCCTCTCTTCTTCTCTTCTCTTGTCTTGCTCGCGATGATGGAGCTTGGAGAGTGGAGCTTGAGGATGGAGCTTGCTTGAAGCTTGCACTTGAATCGTGGAGCTACCGGAGTGCACGGGAGGTAACTCGATTGGCATGGAGGTAAGCTCACTACACCCGTAGATATGGATGGTGTGTCGGCTATGTGAGAGGTAGCCATTAATGCTCGGCTTGGAATGCTTGAAACAATAAGTGGTCCGTGGGTCTTGGCGATTGAGCGAAAGCTCCCACAATCATGTATATAACATAGGCTTACTTTTGTTATTTTATTCTAGTCCATATGTCAGTCATCTTTCATTCATTTTTCCATTTAAAAAGGTGTAAAAAATATAGTAGTACTATCCATCCTTTTTCAGTTTTTATACGTTTGTTTTTTAGGGCAAAAATCTTTGGGATGGGATGGATTGTAAGAGGCTGGGAAGAATAAGGATTTAGTGTGTGAATAATATTGATGATATGCCATGTCACACTCACATTGGTATAAAAGGAGAGGACATGTAAATTTCCTATCTTTTGACACAATAATACATTACTGTCCTTCTTCACTCACCTTGCTCATAGCTTCAATGGCTTCTTTCTCTTTCCTATCTTTCTCTCTCCTATTCTAGTATTTCTCTCTCCTCGTCACTCTATTTCTCTCTCTTCTACACTCTTTCTTCTCTCTTTTGTAGTCTTTTCTCTCTCTCTAGTCCACTTCTTGTTATAGATTATTGATTTTCATATGCTTATGATAGAAGAAGTGTGAAAATGCAAGACATAGCATTAATTTTCATATTCATCTTCTTCTTGTTGATTATTTCCACTTGCTTTCTCTCCATGCCATTAAGTTTTACTTGTTTCTCATTCCAAGTAAACTCCATGAACATGTGATTTAGATCCAAATAAAAATTTCCAAGCTATTCAAGCCAATCACAACCAATGATGATGTCAATAGAACCCATATCTAGGACAATCACATCCATCATAATAGTGTAAGACTTTGATAATTCAATAGGAGTCTACCCGTATATCTCTTTGCTAAACTCTTGAGCACCATTAGCTACTTATACCTTCAATGGGGCGTCTATTTCTTGAGGTAGTAACTTCAGCTCATACAATGATTTGGCATTGAACAAATTTTGTGTGTTGCCTGTATCAATGAGAATATGAGCAACCTTTGAATTTACAGTACCCTTGAGTCGAAGTGTATTTTCACCTTTACAACCCATCCATGCATCTTGAGATATGGAATATAACATGGGATGATAAGAAACAATAGAAGAATCATCAATCTCTAAGCCACCAAGATCAAATGGACCTCCTGGATCATAAGGGAAACTATTAGCTGGCTCTAATTCCTCATGTGTGTCTTGATTATCATGTTCATGCATCTCATCACAAGTAGGAACTGCCTCCACTTGCAAAAGATTTCCTTTTTGTGTCTCTTCTTTATCAGAATCTTCAATATTCAACATATTAGACTTTGCCACATATCCTTTGCACTTCTGATTGTGCTTAGGAGACCATTTCTCCCCACATTTATAACATAGACCCTTGGATTTGTCATTGGGAAGTGCCTTGTTGCTATTGTTATTGGGATATTGCTTAGTTGCACCTTCATCCCTTTTGGATCACCATTATATTTGAAATTATTGCCCTATTTTGAAGCATATGTTGCAGGGTAGGTTGGAACCTTGCTAAAATTATTTTGAAATATGTTTTCAGCTATAAATCCTTCTCTTTGTTGGCTTTGAACTACTGTCCAAATCTCATAGGCTGATTTGATTGATAATTCATTCATGTTTTGAAATGAAGTCAAATCTCTTCTATATTTATGACTGTACCTCTCAACATATTGAATGGCCACATGGACATTTGTAGGCTTGGCCGCCCCAACTTCAGTTGAAAGGTTTGGATCAAGACAAAAAATATATTTGTTTAATTTGGCTAAATTGAAAATGCCTTCCATATACATGGAAAGGTTTAAGAACTAGTTGAAATACTCTCTCATGGTAGAACCCCTTTGCCTAAGATCATACCATTTCTTTTCAAGCCTTTCCTTCTCCATTGGTGACATGAACACTTGAGTCATGGCTGGTTTGAAGTCTTTCCAAGAGTGAAAAATCTCCCCAATCTTACTCATGTATCTCCACCACGTATGCACATATCCCTCTAGGTGTAGGGCTGCATAATAAATCTTTGCTTGATCATTGCATGGGTAGAGAGTGAAATACATTTTCAAATTGTTGATCCATTCTTCAAGTTCGGTTGGTGAAGGGTTATCTCCTTTGAAATTGGATATATTGATCTTGTCCTTATATTCCTTGTCATAATGATAGTGCTTCCCATTATGGTTGGTATAACCAAAAGACTGTTGTTTATTAAAATAATCACTCATTGCTTGTTGTCCATGATTAGGGGTAGACGAGTGCTGCCCATTTTGATTATTTTTGAAAGATTGACGAGACCAAACAATGAGATCCCATGTGATTGTTGGTTATGAGTGGATATCCCATATGGCAACCTATCATCATGATCTTTAGCATGCTGGAAACTGTCTCCATTCCTTGCTTTATTGTGTGCATATTGCCCTTGATCATCTCTTACATTATGAACTTGAGTAGGTTGAGAACCGAACTCTTTATAGAAGGGATGACATCCATGTACAAACTCTTTTCTGTCATCATGCACGGAATAATCTTGCTGTCCTTTATCTCTTGAAATATTGAAGTTGGCGAATGCCATGTAACAGGGAGAACAATACATCCATACTTCTATTTCACTGTTAGAGGTGATTTCAGAAGTTAATTCAGGTTTAGGCAGGAGGTACTCTCCCATGGACAAAACTTTGCTTCCTTCAGTAGTTGGCTTACAGTGCCCACTATTAGGGACCATGCCTTTGTTTTCTTAGGAAAGATATGTTTGATAGCCTCTTCGTCTCCTGATGTACCATCTGTTACTTCATTAGAGGAGTTTGTTATGACTTCGATGGACGTAGATCCATTACCTTTTTGCGATCCATACAACTTCAACACCACTTTATTGGGTCCTTTGTCGAGTGTTAGGGTACTAGTCTGTCCTTGCTCTTGCTTCAAAAAGCCAAGGTCTTTCCAATAGCAGAGGGTAGGAGGTCCCGTAGGAATTTGGTTTGACCACCAAATATGTTAGCCAATAGTCTCTTCCTGCAAGGGTTGTTTTTACGTATGGGAGAATGCCCAACAAAAGCCTAGATCTTTCATTGTCATTATGTTTGTTGATGAGCCTCCATCAATCAATGCATCTACAATAAAGCGCCCTTCAATCCATATGCCAATATCTAGGGTTCTAGGATCCAGGAAGGTGTAGGTTCTGAGGCTCTCTGTTGGACTTTGTTATTGTTGGAGGAGCAATCCTTAGGCTATGTGTTCTTGTCAAGATGCTTTTGAATCTTTTTTAGAAACTGGGAGACAACATCAGCAACTGTCGGAAGGTTAGGTTTGGTTTAAAGATGTCTAGCTCTTTGACCAAATCATACTCTTTGATAGGATCCACAGGTTTTTCCAATCGATTCGGAAATGGTACCATGCCCACTTTTATCTTCCCTTTTTCTTCTAGGAGTGGCAATGTTTGCACTTCTTCATGAGGAGGTACTTCTGTATCCTCTATTTCTTGGGACTTTGGTCTTGTCTCTGCAACTGTCTTTGTAGCTCTTTGTGGCTCTGTACTACATTATTTTGCTTTTCCCGAAAAAGGTTGAACTTCACAGTCTTGGCAGAATGAACGTTCCCTTTTGGAACTACGGATTCTCCTTTCTTTGCACATGTTATGGCGGCCACTTCCAATTCTACCAAATTGGAAGCAGGTTCTTGGGTCTTCTGTTGGCTATCAACAATAGATTTCACAGGGGCTAGACTTGGACAATCTTTTGTAGTATGGCCTTCTCCTTTGCATCGACTGCATAAGGGCTTGTAGTCCACATATCTTCTAGGGTTTGGACAATTCGGTGAGATATGACCCTTTTCTCCACATCTGTAACACTCCACCTCTGATCTCTGACCACCACCAGACTATTATCCTCTATAACTTTGAAAGGAAAATCTCATTGGACCAAAATTAGGACCAAACTCCATAGGCTTTGGTCCAATGTCCTGCATTGTCATTTTGAATTCCAATAAGTTGAATCTTACGTCTTCATCTTTCTTTCTTCTTTTGTGCATCTCTTTTAGAGAGCAAATATCCTTTGTATGGTTCTTCCTCAAATAGTATGAACGAGAAAGCTCCAGAATCGTTGGTTTTTTAGGTACATTCAGTGGCTAAATGTCCTACTTTGATGGCACTTTCCGCACCATGTATTAGAACACATCACATCTCTCCCACTTCCTGCAGGAGTGGATATATTGGTGGTATTCACATTTAGCATTTGTAGCTGCTCTATAATCACATCCATAAGCTCTTTCTTAATACTTACCACTGAATTGGACATATAGTCCTTCAAATTTTCACCTCCTGAAGTACTTGTAGTAGGGTTTTGGGAAGCTTCTATAATTTCTGCATACACAGGTTGGGTTGATCTAGGAGGTCCTCTATTCTGGTTCTGATTCAAAGCTCCTTAATGATACTAATGCATGTCTCTTGCGTGGTGACTGTTTGCTACTACAACAATACATTGTTAATGTTTATTATAGCATTGAGCAATGTAGATTAGCTTAGCAATGTAATAATCAAGCAACTTTGCAAATTGAATTATAAAGAGGATTGGCATATATGATCGATACAATGGATGCAACTAAGAATCATGCTAGTGGGATTGTTGTAGACAAAAGAATAGTATTGCCATCTTTCTTTACAGGTGGACCAGGGTTCATGCACTAACTATATCCAAGATGCTACGTGCTAGATATGCTCAATGCCCCACCCTCATAATGTGCCACCAATGATCCATGGTGCTCAAAGTTGTAAGGCCCCCATTATGAGAAGAAGCCAAATGTGAGCCTGGATATTGGTTGAGTCCTGAATATAGATGAGGTCTATGTGACCGGATGGCAAAAAGGTGACCATTGTGGATCTAATCTTTGGGTTGGATGAGTAGTTAAGCTTGTAGCAACTCGAGGCACATTGCATCGAGTTGCGGGGTAAGGGAGTTAAAAGGAGCCCCTATTTGGGGTTTAGGGGCCACGGAAGCGACGTTGGCGGGGGTTTGGGGGCAGCGGCCCTGGCTTGATGGTAAAGGGAATATTCTCTGGCCGACTAGTGGAGGCTCATATAGTAGGTCGGTCAGGCCAACCTAACCACCTTTGCGGGCTATAAAAGCTAAACCCCTTCATAGTCATCGATGACCTATCTTTCACTTAATCAGAGTTGTTCCAGCTAGCCTTAAGCTCTTCACCCATTTTCTGTCTAGATCACCATCTAAGCTTCACAGTGGAAGCGTATGGGTGGACAGAGCCATCTTTGTATTAGTTGTTTGGAGCTTTAAAAAATTTCTAGTTCTCCTCTTATCTGTTGAGTACTCTCTATCTCTATCTCTTCCTCAGATTCTTTTCACTTCGCCGTGTAATTTTTACACTATGGCCATTTTACAGAATGGAAGAAGAGAAAACTTCCTTTGTTTCTTTGAAAGCTATGCTAAACAATAGATAAAGAAATGCTTTCTTAGCTATAATGGATGTTGTTAATAATGGTCTAGGTGAAATATTCTTTTAAATGGTCTAGGTGGTTTAGAGAAAACATTGCTCTATAAATGCTTACTATAGCAAAGTTATGTAGTTAGGCTCGCATTTCCTTAGCCACAACATCTTCTAGTATTTTTCGAATTGCTTCTAGCAAATGGTCATATAATCCACTTCAAATTTAAAATACACTTGCAATGTTGGATAACCATTCTACTTGCTATATGCTTGTTTAGAGTAATATTGCAAAATTATTGAAAGAAACTAGCTTTATTTTGTGAGATGAAGCTCCATGATGCATTGATATACTTTTGAAGCACTCAACATGACTTTGAAGGACATAATGCACAATGATAAGCCACTTAGCTATAAGGTTATTTTGCTTGGTGGAGATTTTAGGCAAAACTTACATATTATACCAAAGGGTAGCTGTGAGGACATTGTGGGTGCAACTCTTTATTATTTCAATTTGTGGTAGTATATCAAGGTTTTGAAACGAACACAAGATATGTGGGTGATAGTGGATGGGCATCATTTTATCAGATGGTTACAAGATATTGATGATGGAAAATATGTGTCACATAACTATGGTATGCTACAAATTCTAGCTAGAATGGTGTTGAATGGGGGGGTCAATGCAGGACTTGGGTAAATATATCTATCAATATATGCATAGTCTAAATGATCACAAGTCCTTAAGTGAGCATACCATTCTTGCATCTTGTGAGGTGAAAATGTTGAATAATCATGTATTGAAGTTGATGCCAGGAGAGGTAAGATAATATTATATTGTTGATTTTATCGTAGAGACTGATGAGAACTCCTTCCTATACTTTGTGTAATATCTTAGTTCTCTTGACCTTGGCGGAGGTATTCCTCCTCACCTCTTCCTATTAAAGATAAATGCTCCAAAAATGTTACTTAGAAATTTGAATCCTACTAAAGATTTATGCAATGGCACTAGACTTATATACAAGGCATTTAATAGAAAGGTCATTGAGGTTGAGGAACCAATGTTGGGGACAAAGTGTTAAATCATCACATGAATTGAAATCTTGATTAATGAGAAAGAGAATATGGTAAATACCACCATCAACATTGTATATAAGGAAGTTCTACAAAAGCCTCTCATTTTCTAAGTCAATAGTTTTGTGCAAGTGTGGTGTCTTTTGTTGCCTACTTCAAGACTTTAGTACTTATCTTCTTAAGTACTTGTTTATATATAATATCAATTTGTGCTTCATCGAACTTAGTTTTGTTTTTCAAAGTTATTTATTATTAGTCTAGGTGAAAAATTTAGTTCATGGTAATATTTTAAAAATGAATTGCTTATTGTGTTTCTTTTTAGCTTTTTCTTTCGATGACTATTGTTGCTTTTGAGTATTACCATGCTTTGGAAGATAAAAAATGTTGCATTCATTATCTCTGAATGATATCATTTGGAGAAGCCTAGCATGGGTAATAGAGAGCCTGCTCAATGATCACATTATTGATATGGGCACTCCTTTGTTTATAGAGATTTGCTACTATAGCTATGTTCAATGCTATCACCTATTGCCATTTGATTGTGAGCTGGCACAGAAACCATTTCCCCCATGATGGAGTAAGTGAGAGTTTTAGGACCCATCCTGCTTTGTGACTTTGCATCAATTTCACCCCAATCTACAAGTTGCTCAACAAATGTAAAGGCTTGACAAATTACCTCACTAGGTATGACTTACTCATTTTTAATTGACATTTGAATACATATGTGAGTTAACTAATGCGCGTTCTTTCTGACTCTTAGGTGAAGTAATATAGCCTAAGAGCGGATGCGAGACAACTCCACCCCTCCACGTTCTTAGTGTACTAGATTTGACAAAATTGGAAGGAAGAGGAAGCTATTCTTTATATAAATTTATGTTTATGGCATTTTCTCTTTAACTTTGGGATTTTGGACAAAGAAAGTAGAGATTATGTTTCTTTGTAGCTTTACAAACTTTTTACAAATTTGTCTTTTTCTCTATTTGAGGTGTCACAATCCTTATGCTTAGATATATGTTTTGTATTCTTCTATAGATTTATGTTTAACAATGGTCTTGGAAAATTAAATTATGCTTCTTTGTAGATACAGACTATTAATATTGGGAAAATACTAAGATTTCTTATCAAAAGATTAGTTTAGGGTATATTCAATGCATGGTTTTGTACAAAGGTAAAAAATAAATTTGATTTTTGCAACATTATCTAGATGTAGCTTAAAAAGCTAAACGTAAGTTCTCAACTGAATAATAATGGTGAAAAAAATAATACCAGTACAAAGCATCGGGAGAAACATGCATGAAATGTCTTGCCGCATGAAACATGTATTAGAAGACAAAGCGTGCTAATTGTTATTGACACCGATGTTTCAAACTTTGCAATTGGGAGAGAATCTAGAGACTTTTCACACCGAGCACCTAGTGAACATTCAAGACCACGTCAGATAGGATGCGTGCGTGCCTATTGAACTTTCACGACCACATCAAATAGAAATTTGGTGACAATGGGCTCCGTAAGATCACTTGGAATTAGAATTTTACACTGAGGATTGATTCATCGATTACTTAGGAGGAATTTCGGAAGGCTGGGTTTGATGAAATTGGAATGCAGGTACCTGCGGCAGCCCAGCCGATGACGGTCGAGAAGGGTTTCCTCCTCAAACGTTGGAGATTGTGCGGCCTCTGCCTGCTCCTTTCCTGTTTGCCGCCTGCCCTCCTTCTCCTCGCTTTTTCCTCCTCCTCCTCCTCTTCGTCTTCTTCTTTGGATCAACGTGAACACCAGTTGAGCCTCCCCTGGGTGTACCGCATCTTTGCTTCGTCTTCTTTATCTTCTCCACCACTGTTTTCTTCGTCTGTGGCGTGGCATCCGTCAGCGGCTCACGTGGCGCCAAGCGACGTGACGGCATATCCTCCTGCTCCCGCGGCTGTGCCTCCTCCTGCTCCTGCTGTTGTTAGTCCTGCTGGTGCAGAAGATCTGGATGCTGGTATAGGCCTCCTGCAGACCAACGGGTCCAGCGCACCAATAGCACATTACGAGTTTTCTCCGCTCCACAGTACTCCCTCTTCGCCTCCAACATACACTGCCCATCACCTCCCTCCTCTTCCCACACATGAGGCCGCACCGCTGCTGCGCCCTCAGCTTCGATGTGATATCTCTCAGGGCAAATGGGTCCAGGATAACTCTTACCCTCTGTATCGACCTGCGTCTTGCCCTTATGTCGACGAGGCCTTCGACTGTCAACCAAATGGAAGGCCAGATTCTGAATACCTCAAATGGAGGTGGCAGCCCAAGGACTGCGATATGCCGAGGTTTAAAGCACAATGTATATTCGTGTCTCTGTCTGTCTGTACCTTTCGCATGTCTGTCTCACGCTTGACGGGTGATTCGTCAGGTTCAACTCCACTAGGTTTATGGAGGTTCTGAGAGGGAAACGCCTGGTTTTTGCCGGTGATTCGCTGATGCGCAACCAGTGGGAGTCAATGCTATGTCTCCTACGTGAGCCTCTCCTCAATAAAAGTCGAATGTTTGAGACTCGTGGGCAGCGGATCACGAAGGGCAAGGGCGATTATTCATTCAAAATACTGGCATGAGCTCTCTCTCTCTCTCTCGCGTGCTCACACATTCTCTCTTTCTCTCTCTCTCTCTCTCTCTCTCTCTGACTGATTCGATTGCCAAAAGCAGGACTTCGACTTGAAAGTGGAGTTCTATCGATCGCACTTCCTGGTAGCGGAAGGTAAGCAGCCCAAGCCTGGTCGCGGAAAATCAAGGCTTACTTTAAGGCTGGATACCATCGATAGGACTGCTAAAAGATGGAGGCAGGCCAACATTCTTGTTTTTACCACTGGCCATTGGTGGACTCATGGCAAAACCGCTAGAGGGTACGAAGTGTTTTAACTTAATCTCATGCAATCTTCAAACTTGACTATAGCTTTAGATTTTGTTAGAGACGTGTCATTGTTTTCCTTTGCCTCGATGATAAGTTTCAATTGTTGAGTTTTTGGTGAAAGGAAAGACTATTTCCAGGAGGGTAATACAGTGCACCCTAGCCTTCCAGTCTTGGAGGCCTTCAAGAGGGCATTGACTACATGGGCTGCCTGGGTTGATAAGAATGTGAATCCAAGCCTCACCAAAGTTTTCTTCTGTGGCTACTCCCCGGCACATTTCAAGTGAGGACCTGCTCTGTCATTTAACTTTCTGTTGGCAGGATAATGATGATGTTATTAGATGTCCCTTTTGTGCTACAGCTTGTGAGAATTTACCCTGCAACTACATGCTACTTGTCTTTGGTTCTGTGCTTTGCTTTGCAGTGGAGGCCAATGGAATTCGGGTGGCCAATGCCATAAAGAAGTACGACCTATTAGCAATGAATCCCATATCCCAACTTATCCTGACAAAATGGTGGTAGCAGAGGATGTGATACGCCAAATGCAGACACCTGTCAAGATTTTGAATATAACTAGATTCTCAGAATATCGAAAAGATGCTCATCCTTCAATTTATGGGCATATAGAAACCAACACTCGTCAGGATTGCAGTCATTGGTGCTTACCAGGGCTTCCAGACATATGGAATGAAGTCCTATATTCAATGCTGGTGATGGATCAGTAGACAACACCACTGCACACAAACATGGTTTTTTACCTGATGTCTTTTGGGTAGACATTTGATGAGATTCATACCACCCTTTGCTTGAACTCATCAAGTTTCTTTTTTTGAGGTGCATGCCCAAGGCTACATTTCACACTCCACTTAGTTGAAAACTGAGTGGTAGCTGGAGCAAAGGGCTTCAGGTTTGGGCAACATCAAACATATATGGCACAAAGATGTCAATTCTCTGGCCATTTCTCCAGCACTCATTGGTTGTTTCCCATGAGAAGGTTTACAAAACTGAATTACACTATACACTATGCTTGCAGAGCATAGAAGTGATTATGGAGTCAGGAATAAAACTGCAAAATGATTGCTGGATCTGCAGTGTTTTTGCAAAAATCAAAGCTGTTATTCACAATTGGAATGTTCCTTGGTAGTGAACAATTTATATGCGAAGTGACTCAAAACTTTGTATCAGGGGATACCATTTATGTAGGGATTAGGAGGCTCTTTAGCCTTACTCTCCTCCTTTAGAGTAAGTGAATGCAGAAGGATGCTGCCAGATCCTCAGTAAAAATGAAGCTGTAATTCACAATTTGACAACAATTTAATGTGATGAGAGACCCAAAACTCTCTATCAGTTGAGACTTAATGCACTGGCTTAGAAGGCTCTATAGCCTTCTCCCATGGCTTTAAATTAACCTTGAGGTTTAGTTTTATGTGTTGACTTGCTAATGTATGTTATGGGAGTGGTGGCTTCACATCTCTATGCTTGTGTAAATCAGAATTATATGAAGCAAACATTGCAAACACTGAGCTGGGAAATGTTTGATGTGCAGTTCATGCAGAATCTTGCCCATAGAGTGTATGCTCTTATTTAACAGTTTAGCCAGACTAATAATTAAAGAGAGGGTTGACAAAAATGCTTTGTTAAAGTGGACACATGAACATATCAGATCATGAAAAATGCTTTTGATGATGTCTCTGTTTACTTTGATGTCTGCTAGAGAAGCTGAGTGCATGCCAAAACCTGGTGGATTTTCTTGGTTATTTCTCTCATGCTCAACAAACTATGGAACCTATGGAGACAATGATTTGCAGGATATTGCTGTTCTTGAACTGTATTCTGAGTGGCTTCGTTACAGTTTCAACCATGCTCTCGAATCGTTTGCAGGGCAAAAGCGTGAGTTGTGCTCTGTATCCTGCAGAAAACTTGATGTTATGCATGCAGAGTGTGAAACTAGCACAATGGTAGTGCATGCTCTGAAATCCACTACACCTCATACTCTACTGCATGCTCTCAGAAATACTCTAATACATACGATGTTCTATTTACTTTGATATTGGTTACAGAGGTGGAACGTTTTGCAATCGGCTGTGCATCATCCATGAGTATATGCTTTCAGAAATACTGTAATGTAGTTATGTTTACTTCAATGTCTACAGCAGAGGTGGAGCGCATGATGAATCTGGTGGATTCATGGGCATGGATCTCTTGCTCAACAAGGTAGGGGAAACCCATAGAGACATTGATTTGCAGGATGTTGCTGTTTTCAGACTGCGGATCACTGAATGTTTAGAATTTTCCCTTTTCTTGCTCTTCTCGCTGACATTCATTGCGAGTGAGCTGCATGACATAATTATCCATGCTCTCAAGTCATTTGCAGGCTGTCAGTGTGGGGTATTGTTCTTTGTCCCACAAAGTTTTGATGTTATGCATGGCACAACAAAGGGCAGTGCAGGCCCTGGAACCCACTTGTTCTCAAAAATACTTCAGTGTGTTCGGTGATGTTCTGTTTACTGCAGAGGTTCAGCATATGCTGAAACCTGGTGGACGCATGGGCACATCTAACAAGATTAGGAAAACATAGTGTGACAATAATGTACAGAATGTTCTGCTGTTCTTAAGGTGCAAATCTCTGAATGTCTGGACAAACCATCCTCTTGGTCATTCAGACAGGTTGCTGAATGTCTGTGACCTTCTTGCTGTCATTCACCATGAGTGAGCTTTATTACAGAATCAAGTATGCTCTTGAGTCGTTCACAGGGTGCAAGTGCAGAGGTCCTACTCTTTGTCCTGTGCCACAGGGCATGCATGGCCTGAGGCGCAGTGTACCTTATTTAGCGCCATGCACCTGTGTCATGCTTCACCCTTGAATCATTTGATGCAACTGCCCCTGTTCCATGCATCTCATTGGTGAGCTCAATGATGACAACAATGTCATGCTTCTGGGCATGCAGGCCCTGCTTTTCATCCTAGGCATGGCTACTTTATTATTTCGTGCACTTGTCATGCCTAATCCTTCAGCGCAGCTGCTCCTGTTGCATGTGTGCTGTTCTTGAGCTTGGTGATGACTTGCCCATGCATGTGGGAAAAACGTTTTTCGGTGTTTGCGAGAGAGAGAGAGAGAGAGAGCATTCTGAAGGTGGAGAATTAGTGGAGTTTGTTGCAAGCATTAGTAGTTAGGGGGGCATTTGTAGCCAGGGTGTACAATTGAAGGTCTATCCCAGACCAAAACAAGGGGTAAATTGGTTTGAAGACATTTTGGTCATTCTTGATAGAAAGAGAATTGAAGAGTGAAGAGGATTCAAGAAATCTTGGTGTATTTCATCCAAATTGCAATAAAAGATAAAGAAATACTATGAGGGGTGTCAATTTTAGGGCCAATTGGTTGTCCATTGTTTAAGATTACGTGGTGAATTATGCATTTTAGTTCTATGTAATTAATTACTTATAATTGTTGATAAATCAAGTCATTATCATGCTCTTTAAAAAGAAAGGTTGGTTTCATTGTCGAAAACCACCAATTCCTTGGAATTGGTGCATTAGAGGCACTTGATTGAAAGTTAAAAGCTTTGCTTTAATATTAAAATTGTGTTCAGTTGAGTATTCATAGTAAGAATGTCTTTTTATAGTGAGATTGGATTGATGTATTTGATTTTGAAAATGTATATAATGAAGGGGAAAATGCAATATCTAATATTGGAATATGCTTATAGTATGGATAGTGCACAGAAAATGGCGTTGTTGACCAAGAATCAAATCCTTGTAAACCTTAGGATTCTAATGACTAGCAAGAGGGGAATAATATGATGATCAATTCAAGGACCATGAAGCGGGAGCTCATGCTTGATTGTCAAGATCCACAGATTGTTTATTGTTTCAAGCGTTTCAAGTGAGCGACTAATGGCTATCTCTCACTTAGTCATACAATCGATTCTACGAGTGTAGTGAGTTTACCTTGATATGTGATTGAGTATCTTTCTCTCTCAAGTACGTTGATAGCTCCACGATTCGAGATGCGAGCTCAAGCAAGCTCAATCCTCTACCTTTAAACTCCATCCTTCATAGCCTTGTGCCTTAGACAAAAGAAGAGAAGAGAAGAGAAGAAGAGAGGAGAAAATGGAGAGGTTTTCTTTCATGTTCCCTTACCCTCACACTCACTTTCTCACACTCTCATACTTCCTCTCTTAAACACAAGAACAAGCACAAGCGAGGAGAAGAGAAGAAGAGGGTCACTTTAGCTATACACCAAGAATGAGCTTTTACATTCACTTTTGGTTTTTATACATATCATTCTCTCTTTGGGTACCCATCTTTTTTTACATGATTGGGTATCTTGTCAAGGTTCACTTTTTCTATTCCCTTCTATTTACATTATCCCTTCACATATGCCGATCGGTCTACTCTTTACAATTCGTATAGAAGGGAGCTTAGTACTCTTTTACAAAATTTGGGGGTGCCTTTGTTTTTTTAAAATGCACATTTTCCCTTTGCTTTCTTTGAGGTTGCGTTTGTTTCTTTTTGCGTTTTCTTTTCTTGTTTCCTCCATTGAGTTTACTTTTTTGAATTTTCTTGGATTTATTTTTGCTTTTTTTTTTTTCCCCTTGTATTGCACTACGGTTAACATTATCTCCCTCCTAGTCGAGTGTCAATCCCATGGCTCTTGTGGGTCTTTGTTGGTGAAGGGCTCGGTGATTGAAGTTGTCATATGGTTGATGAGGGGACTCTTGTAGGGATTTGATATGCAAGAGAAGCATGTCAGAACAGTCGAGGCTTTGGAGATCGAGGGTATATTGAGTGGTTGATGGTTGGTTGGTGGTTGGATACATTCGTATTTACGTGAAGAAAAGTGTACTGCCTAGGGGATGTGTCTACCTTACCGTGTGGTGCATTGTGTTTGTGATAGTGGAATTGAGAGTTGGGTTTGCAAGCAAGCCTAGGGTATTGTTCTACACTTGAGGACTCAGTTCGTGTACAAGGAACATATGGTGGATATAGCTGATGGAGACATTGAGTGTGAACTCCTTAGGTATGTCTTGCTTGATGTGCCCTAAGCATGAAGTGGGAAACAAAAGGGGCTAGGGGGTTAGACACGGTGTCAGTCAACTGAGGCCACCAGACATATCTAACTTGAGGACCCTTAGGTGCAGTGATTGTGACACTTGGCAAAAATGAGATGTATTGTTTTTTCGCTTTTTATTTTATTTTCTATTGTTTTTTTTTCTTTTGTCTTTTTTGTCTTTTTTTTATTGCTTTGAAAAAAAGCATGCGGAGAGCTAGTCCTCATGATCATGGTCATGGGAGGAGGTTGGGGGCTTAAGGGACTTGCCAAGAAAGTACTTGCCCTACATGTATCATTTCAAGTCAATACATACATTGAGAAGGGTAGTGGACAAGGATGGGTGGTTGCATCTAGTGAACAGTGGTCATTCATGTTCTCTAAGAGGGCCATGCAAAAGGATGGAAGAAGGGGGGCTTGTATCATTAATCTAGCCATGGTGCAACTATCTATGTCAGTATTTAGATTAAAAAATAGGGACGAGAGGTGGTATTCTTGTGGTGTAGGGTCATATTTAAGTAGTATTCTAAGCAGCCTAAGATAGTTATACAGGTTGTGATGAAGGTGGGATCTAGATAAGAAGAAAACTCATTAAGAAAATGGGCAATCGAGGTCCATAAGTCATCCTCGAAAAAGGTAATGGCTTCATCTAGCTTAGTGGCATTTACATTGTATGTTTTAGGAAAATCCATGGATGTCAGGGTTAAAGTCCACTCCTACCCTTCTCAGATATGGCTTGTATGTTGGGTTGTTTCTCTCGAAGGAGAGTAGGGGGTTACAAAATGACATCTAGGCGTCCATGTTCTGGTCCCAGTTTCTTCTCCTCCATTTCGACTGGGACTCATATCCCTTCATAGTCATGGGCACCTTCATAACTTTATTTTCCCGTAGTCATCATGTGCTCTCGTCCCTCACAGTGTTGGATTCTTCTCTCTCTCTTGGTTCCACCTGTCTCCTAGTCGTTTACTCATGCTGATCACCTCCTTCACCACTTTGGTTGATAGCACTCAGCTCATTTTAGGGGGAAATTAGAAAGTAAAGTCGAAAGGTTGGTGGTTATTCTCTTTCTACTCTCACATTGCAAGCTCTGCATTCCAATTCATTGGTAAATAATCTTCTCTTTGTGGAATGTGCACTTCTGGGGCTACTATTGGTTGAGCTCTCAACCTTCTTCGTGCTTGCTTCAACATCCTCATTCTCTTCTTCTTGACCTCCACTTTTTTTTTAGCAGTTGTGTCCACGGCTTGCTGTTGTGCTTCTAGTTGTGGAGACGGAGGTTGTGGTTGCTCCTTGTATTATTACCCCATCTCGAAATCTAGACCTGCTTCTGGAAGTGGTACCTATTGCTCTCTTGCTCTCATGGGCTCTTATGGTCGTTGTCCCTCCTTAAAGCCTAATAGCTCCACATCTTGGACTATCAGCCCTATCCTTAACAAATACTCTCATTGCTCCTATTGGCTTAGACTGGTTCCCGCTCCTTGTGGTTGGACACATAGTCCATGCCTTATGGCTCTGTGGGTGATCTCCAACTTCCTCTTCGGAGTTTCAACGACCTCCTCCTCTTTTGACAGTGTGACGTCCAAGATGGTATTGAGAAAGACGAATTGTTGGGTTTCCAATCTCGCATTCATAGCCTTTGTTGTACTTTTCGCTAATACTATGTCACCTTCTACATGGGTTGGACGGCTTGCTAAGTGTTTTACTTTTCCTTCACTCTGGGTCACCCACGCTTCGGCCTTCTGTTTCATCTCCTCTAGGCTCTCACTCTGCCTTTGGGCTAAGGTCGCTATCATTGGCTCTTGGTCTCTCCACTTTTGGGTCACTTTTTCCTTCTCCAAGTACTTGATTTCTCTTTCCAGCCTTCCTTGCTCCTCTATCTCCATTAGTAGTCTATACCTCATTTCCTCCATCTCTCTTTGATGCTCTTCTTCTACAACCTCAGCTTTCTCTACTTCTCCTACTATGAGTTGTTCTATGGCTTCTTGAACTCTTCTCATTTGCTGTGTGAAGTCTTTGTGTTGCACGATTAGTAGCTTGTATTGTCTTTGTAAGACAATTAGCTCTTGCACTTCTTTTGCGAGCCTTTCTTGCTACATGTCTTCATCTCTTTCTTTGGCCTTGAGCTCTGCCTTCAGCTCACTTATCTCTTTTTGATAACCGGCCACTTGGTGAGTTCTCTCTAGTTGAAAGGTTGTCAATGTTTCTCTTTTAGCTTTCAATTGATCCATTACTGTTTTCTTTTCTTTCTTAGCCCTCTCTAGCTGTGAAAGGAGCTCTTTGACATACTCATTGTAGCCCATAGATGGGAGCACTGCTGTAGGGATGGACGTTGTGGATGCCTCTATTTTTTACTTCTTTGGGTCTTGTCTTGATTTGGCATCTATAGTTATCGATCTCTTTATTCCAGTTGTTGAGGCTCCTCCACTTGAATTTGGAGCTACCTCTTGCACTTTATTTACTAGGAATTGCACCCAAGCCATGAGATTACTTGCATCCGTTGTGGTTGAGGTGCCTTGGATGGGTGTGGCAGTTGGGGTAGTAGGCACAAGAACATATGGAAATGGATGTAATGGGCTTTTGCCCTTGCCTTTTGTTACTGGTGGTGTTGTAGTTTCTGGCACTTGGGCACTAGTGCTTGGGCCTTTTTCCCCTCGCAGACTCATGGCATCCAACTCCTCCTGCTTGGAGGGCTGCTCTACCGACATGCATAATGCTTGAGCCATGTCTTCATCTTCCTTTCTATATAGCTCTTCTGTGTCTTCTTCTGCTCTTCTTTTTCTTTCCTCTTTGGCTCTCTTGGACTCGTCTTGAATCCTTTGCAATTTGGCTTATTCTTTCCTTCATCTCTCTTCTTTAGCCTTCTTTGACTTTTTTTGTGCCTTCTGTAAGTCAGCTTCTCTTTTTTCGTCATTCTCTCCCCGGCTTCTTGCTAATGCTTTTGGAGAGTCTTATTCTTTGGCTTTTTAAGCCCTCGGCTAGATTGTATCTCATGTTTTTCTTCCTCATTGTTCTTTCGCTAGACTATTCTTGCTCATGAGATAGTGTCCTCTCACGTGTCTCTCCTACTTCCTCTTTACCTACCACCTCTCCCACTACCTCTTGGATGAGGGTAGCTAGTACTCCATAGAACCCTATGAATGAAGCTTTTGAGGCAGGTTTCTTTCTCTCTGTTCTAGCTTTTGATGTTGGGGACTCTTCGCTAGTAGTAGTTGGCCTACTCCCTAAGGCTAGTGCTCTTGGCAGATTGATCGATCTTCTTCCGCACATAGCCATTCCAATCAATCCCATCTCGGGCGAATGGACTGCTAGGCTCTCCAACAGAGGCACTCCAATCCTGTGCATGAGCGAGTTGTACCTCTAGCTTGAAAATAATGTGTGGATGACCTTGGCCTAGAGTCTCAATTTAGGGTGAGGGATATCCTCAATGGTGATGCCATCATTTGTTATAGGACTTGGTTCTTGTTCATGTTGAGCATGGTATGGACATCTTTTTTTGGTCTCCTCTCCACCTTGTGTGTACCCTAGTGCCTTCTCCACCAAGGCCTTGCTTAGCTCTCCCTGCACCTATTTGGCCTCTTTGCCTCTTCCCATAGTCACTGTGCCACATGCTCTATTAGAGTCTTAGGTTCTCAAGAACTCTATGCACTGATCTCCTCTCCACCTTGTGTGTTAACCCTAGTGCATTCTCCACCAAGTCCTTGCTCAGCTCTACCTGCACCTATTTGGCCTCTTCGCCTCTTCCCACAATCATTGTGCCACATGCTCTATCAAAGTCGTGGGTTTTCAAGAACTCTATGCACCGATTGTAGTCGGCCTCTTGCCCAAACTTCTCAACATACTTTGCTAGGTTGCACTATTCTGTGATTCTTCTGGGGCTGCTTCCTCCTTGGCTACCACCTTGTTAACATTATGGATGGTCCTGAACTTCAAATGATCATAGGCTTGATTCTTGAGGGTGATGTCGTATTGTGTTCTTTCTTCTTCCATGAATGGAAGTTGATGGGTGTGGTCTTGTTGTCTTGCCATTTCTAGCTCCTATTGTAGCACAACAAGATTCCATTAGTTCATCAACAAATTGATTTTTTCCACAAGATGACAAAGGGATTGCAACACAATTTTCACTTCAAGGAACTCATTTATTCCAAGCAAGCATTTCCTCCTTATTCTTTTTAAGTATAAAATTACGTCTCTTCTTTTCACTTTTAGGTTTCAGTTTTGAGGTTCTCTTATTGTTTCTTTTTCCTTTTTGTACTTATTTTGTTTGCTTTTTAGTGTTTTGATTTTCAATTGATTTCCACCTTATCCCCTCCCCCTCGAGAATGATGTGACTCCTTTTGAGGATTATAGGTTGAAGGATTAAGGGCATTTAGCACGGATGCTCAGGGTGCTTTACTTCCACATGAGCCAAGCATAAAAGTGCAGGTTATACTCCAAGTTAGCATAGCGGTCCATGTCGAAATGTCAGATACCTATGTGAGTAATGTAGGTGTGAGGACATCCATTAGGAAGTCATCAGAGTCGATTATGTTGGCAATGTGTAGCTTTTCCTTAGTAAGGATGTGATCTAAATAGGGGTGGATCATGACATGCTCTTTTAGAGGTCGGTTGTGAGTAATGGCTAATACCCTATATAGGAGGTGGGAGCTACATAAGTTGGGTCATACTTAGAGGTTTTGATTGTGCGTCTCTACTCAACGTCGGTTATAAGTTGGAGAGCATACCATTTTCATAAGAAAGAGGAGTTGTTGGCAACTAGGTTTTTTAACTCTTCAATTTCTTGGTTTGTGACAGAGATTGTGCTCTTGTCATAAGATATAATGAGTCATTGCGCGCTTGCATGTGAGAAATTTTGTTGGAAATTAACTCTTTAGCTGCCATGGGGGCCTTAATGAACACAAATTCCAATTCCTTCTAGGTGTAAGGCAATGTATACACTTTTGTTGCTAAAGGCTCTTCTAAAAGACCTAAGTCTAATCGCTTATAGCTTTTAACAAGCATGGTAAATGTAGCATCCAAACATCAAATGCAAGTGACCAAGTCATCCCCCGTATTTTCAGCTAAGTCAGAGACCAAGGTAAGGATGGATCGCCACTCATAAGAGGGTCTAAGGCCTGCAAGAGGTTGGGGTTTGATTGATTAGACATCTCAGCAAAGCTGGTGTTTGTGACTTTGGTTAATCATGAGGGCACGGTTTAGTCTCTTGTGCGATAGGCGTGGTTTGCGATGCTGATATTGTACTGTTAGATACTTGTGATGCTCTTGGGATACTAGCAACAGTAGGTTGAAGCGGTTTGGAAGCAGCAAGCTATGGTTTCTATCAGTAGACCTATTGAGGCTCAACAGGCTTAGTGGTTTTGGGCTCTATAGGCTTCGCAGCTTGAGTCTCATGTGATTTCGGTTCCTTAACTATTGTGTAGTGTGTGGTCTTGTGTAGACAAGTTCGAGGAGGGTGGCGCTTGAGTGGTGACCTTGGCAATCTTGGCTCTAGGTACCCATATCTAGGTATTGCCCTCATAATAGCCTTGCGCTTGCAATATGGTTTTGGGGACCCATCTTGGTTTGACTGTTCCTCTATGCCTATAATGTTTCCTTTGCCTCCTAGGTCTCAAGTATAAGTTTCTAGCAGAGCGAGGTCATGGCAATACTTGGTGCTTGGACACCCATTTGAACTTGGGTTCATTAGCCTTGATTATACTCTCGGTAGTTTCCTGGTGTTGAGGCTTGGTGGGTTGTGATAAGTCATGACCCCCTCCTTAGATTTGGTTGTAGGTTTATCTATTGGTGGCTTTGCAGGCTTTGATGGAGTCGTGTTGCCCTTGTTGAAAGGTATCACTATGCGTATGTTATCAATGGCAAGGTGAATGCACTGTGACTTGTAATTGACATTGCAATGTGCCTGCTTCTTAAATGTGCGTTCCTAACAAGGATTCCGTATACTAGCATCCTTTTTGTTTGGCAGCATATAAAAGACCATGTGCATGTTCTCACACTCGATAGAGACTACAACTTTACACTTTCCCAAAGGTGTACATGATTGACCCCCAAATGGGTTGAGTTTAGCATTTGTGGCTTGTAGTTGTGGTCGACCAATGAGAGTCCAATGATCGTGAGTTAAGATATGAAAATCGGTTCCCCCATCAATCAACGCATGGAAAGTATGGTTTGTCGGATGGTGAATGTTATGCATAGGTAAGCGGGTGCTACTACTTTCTCATCTTTCTCCTCAATCTCTGTAATTGTAGCAACTTGTACATTCATAGGGGATTCTAGCATTGGTGGCTTGTGTAGTGGATGCATGGGAGGATAGTTCTTCTTTATGCGGCTTTTGTTGAAGAAACCTATGCCCTTTCTGTCTAGAGGTGAAAAATCCAAAAAATCTAAAGCAGAAGACAAAGCCAAGGCAAAAGCAGAATGGAGAATAAAGGCACGCCAAGAAAAATCAGGAAACACAAGAAGTGTGAAAAAGTCCTACATCAAGGAGAGGCGCTCAAGAAAAGGCGCAAGTCAATACTTTTGTAAAAGAGCACAAGGCACATTGTGATTTATTTTAAGAATGCCAGGTTCTGACCTGTGCAAATCGTAAATGTAGATGGGCGATAGGAAGGAAGCTAGGAAGATAGAAGAACAATGGAAAAAAGGGCCTAGGCTATGACCGGCCATGTAAAAAGGGGATGACCGCCCCAATGGGATTTAGGGCTTTGTATATAGAGTTCAAAAGATGGATAAGAGCTCATTCTTTGATATGTGGCAAAGTGGACTCTCTCTCTTTTCTTCTTTTTCTCTTCTCTTCTCACTTGTGAGTGAGTGAGTGAGGGAGTGTGTGAGGGTGAGGGATCTTGGAGGTGAAGCCCTCCTCCATCTCTCCTCTTATTCTCATCTCTTCTCACGTCTCACGCATGGCTACAGAGGATGGATCTTGGAGACGGAGGTTTGAGGATGCTTGAGCTTGCATCAAGAATCGTGGAGCTATCGGAGTGCTTGAGAGAGGAAGCAACTATATCGGGCATCAAGGTAAGCTCACTACACTCGTAGAGAGGGATGGCACGTCGACTAGAATAAATTAGAGGAAATTAGAGAGGAAAGCTTGAAGTTCATTTCTGTAAAATACTTTTGAACAGGAAAATAACATGGGAAAATGAAAACAAAAGAGTGCTTAGATGTCTCGGAGTCGAAGGCTGAGTGATTAAGCCAGTGAGGGCTTAAGGTCGTGGGTGACCAGGGAAAACTTCATTTATAGTTCTGGCTTTGTAAGAGAGAGAGAGAGAGGGAGAGCTTGCAGGTCTAGCTCTACATCGGATCGATCAGAGCATATCGGGACTTTTAATGAGATTCAGGTATGGAATGCCTTGGCCTACACTCCTCTTTGATTACTAGAAGTTCTGGTAGCTACTAGTAACATCTATATCTAGATTTTTGGCAAATAAGTGATCGACACATGTTTTGGTTGATGGAATCGGATGCCTCCCCTAGTGTCCGATTCTCAAAATCAGACTGAGTGAACTGTCTGATTTTTAGAATCGGATACTCGGACAAACCCACCTTATCTGATCGAACACCTTGTCTGATTTTGAAAATCGGACAACCCATAATTGGACCACTCTGACTCAGACTGTTCGATCGACTGATCGGACCAACTCCAATTGGACACACTACACGTTCGATCGAACGCTCAACTTGTTCGATCGCAACGATTGAACCAATAGGCTTGTCCGATTGGACATACCCCAATTGGACCATTTAGAATCGGACACTCTAAAATCGAACACTGTCTGATCAGACGTCCGATTCCTAGGATCGGTTTCCCAGAATCTGACACACGGACATCGAACCGTGACTCTAGCTGTCCGATTGAATACACACCTGTTCGATTGTGACAATCGGACCCGAACCTGTCCGATGCCTAGAATTAGACACTAGTAAATTAGATGTCCGATTTTTAAAACCAGATGCAGCATGGGAAGGAAATCCTAGGAATTTGATGAACCTCGGCTAACGAGAAGTGTGACCCACGTTGGAAGAACCCACCATCGCCTCACACACAATTACAACCTAGGGATCGTGGTCGAATGGTCTAAAAGGGTGTTTGGTGTTGTGGGCTGATCGGAAGACCCCAACTCGACCTTGACCGTGAGTTAAACAAGATAGCACAGCAAAAAAAACCTAGAAGCTGATGGGAACAATTAGGAACCAAACACACTACCATGTCAATCCAACCCATAGACAAGAGCATTGGAGCTATACACACTTTGTTTTTTCACCCACTCCGATTTCTATCACTCGAAGCTCAATTAAGGAAAGCTAAAAGATTGATTTCGCACAATGCATAGAAAAGAGCACACCACGCACCCATGCACAGAGTGAGAGTAAGTTGAGGACTGATTGCAAGTAATAAGGAACACACTTGGACTTAAGAACTGGAAGGAACCCACCGGTAAGAGAAGACCCAAAGACTTAGAAAGAATATCGAATCCCCAAAGGTAGGACCAAGTGGAGAACACGGTCAAAAGCTTGAACGCAACAAGGATAGACAATACTGCGAAAGTGGATTTGCCCGGCCTTATCAACTTGATTGGCAACTTGGCAAAACATGAAATCCTAGGCATGGAAGAAGGTAGCTTAGGTCGTAGAAGTGATGAGGAGCTTAACCTAGGAGACTTTCCTAAGGTTATTTAATAGTTAGTGTACAAATATGACACTCGAACCCGACTAGAACACTGCGGTAGACCAGTCGAGGATATCATGGTAGACCTAGAGGAGGAATGAAAACTAGTTCGCAGAGCGCTACAAGGCCTAGTGGCGTATTACCAGGATCAACAAACTAGGAACTTACGCTAGAGCTTAGAAATGCGAGAGATCCAGAGAATACTAGACTCAGTGGGCATGAATTGGTCAAAGAGTGAGAGAGCGCTAGAAGGAGATTTCATGTTGAGTGAGCTCCTGACAAAGCGACTGCTAGATAACACGACCACAGAACAAAGTGCTGCAGGATTGGCAACATCACTACTGATAAGGTTGGGAGTCAACCAAGGCTCTAGGAGCCAATCGAAAATCCATGTGGTAGCAAAGTAGCAAGATAAATACCAAGCAGCCGATGACCCATATAGCTTTGTGGAGCAGTTTGAGTAGGTCTGCGAAGCCAATGGCCTCACGATCCTAGTCAATGATCCCAAGCCTTCGGATTGTGCTTAGGCGACAAGGTTTGGACATGGTGGTATACAAGTCTAGATGTTGCGGAGTGTGTCTATTTCAATGGCCTGAAAAATCTCTTCATTAAGAGATTCTCAAAACCGGGATACTCTGATAACCTGTTAGTGTGGCTTATGAATGTCAAGGAGAAAGAGAGAGAGGATATTTGAGATTATGTGACCCACGTAAGGAGCCTCTTGAAGAGAATTTCCTTGGGTGAAAGACCAACTGAAAGGGTGGTATCCATAGTATTCATCAACGGAATACGGGGCGAGGAGCTCTACAAAGCCTTGGCCGACAACTCAAGCTTGTAGTGAGACGCATTGACAAGAGTCTTTGAAGAAGCTATTAGAGTGGATAACTAGCTCAAGGAAAGAGGCTCTAGAGACTCGAATTAGGAAGAGTCCCGTGCTAGGAGTTTCGAGAGAGCCTCAACACTGAATGAGAGAATAGACTTAAGCACTCAGGACAAAGGAAAGGGCACTGAGTGCAGACAAGAGCTAGGAGAGATTAGAATGGACATAGCCAAACTACAGGAGATGATGAGATGACCAATGCACCCACACGTCCAATGTGTGCATTGTGGTGAAAACCACTTGTCAGCTGAGTGTCAGGAGCCTAGGTCATGACCTTGTGCTAATTGTGGTAGGTTTGGCCATGACACCATGCATTGTCGATCACCTCAGAGGCTCCCATACCTGCACCTTTACGGTCAACCCCACCTTGTGAACATGCCATCGAACTTGTTTGGAAGGGAAGCCCCGTTGGCTCTTTCAGCACCAAATGATGCTACACCTACCATCCCTAGGATGGAAATCAATCCTACAGGTATCCCTAGACTGCCTGGACCCTACATGACCCATCCATCGAGTGATACCCCAGTCCACTATGTGGACGAGCTTAGCAACGATGAGCCGTATGTAAGCCCATACATGTCATACAATGAGGAAGGCAATGCTATTCTCATGGACTATCGACCAGTACTGGTGATGGCGTTGGGAAGAGGGAGAGGCAGAAACCTAGGAGGGCAAGCCCAAGAGCTAGTTGTGTACTGGACTTGTGGTCACCTAGGACATATTTCTTTGCGCTGCCCCAAGAGGGAGCAAGCGAATAGAGATAAGGCTGACTTAAGATGTGCTAAGTGTGGAATCACTATTACGCATTCTCTATTTAATAAATTCATGTCAATAAATTAATGACTCACTTTTCTTTAAGTGTTGATGATGATCTAGTATGGCCATGAGACCATTTAGAGACCAGTATTCCTAGTGCATCACTTAATGGGGTGATCAGAGCACTATGATGGGGATATCTGGTACAGGAAGTACAAGTTATGAAGGGGAAAATAAGTGTCTGCCAAGTGTAAGAGTGTACACAAGAACCAAGGAGTCACACATAAATGAAGATGGATTGAGTTCTAAGAAGAGGAAGTACATTAGCATTGTGTATATGCATTTATGTGTGCATCCAGGGACGCCTAGGAATGTTTACTTGTGTGTAATGAGTATTGCATTCATTTGGGGTCATCCTCTCCCCTACAAGTCAAGGTTTAAGGTCTTTTCTTTCATTAAGAAAAACGAGAGAGAGAATTGTCTCACTAAGAAAGACGAGAGACGTGATCCTCTAGAAGTGAGGAGAGAAGTGATTTTCTCTTTCTAAAGTTTAAAATGACATAAGCTTTTGTGTGGAATTCAATCTTAAGGTTGAGGCCCAAGGCAATCTAATGAACTCTCCTTATCTATGACTCAAGGTGGTTGCATGGACCACAAGTTAAGAGTACCATTTAAAAAGTTATTTTTTGGAAAATCCATTTTTAAAATATCTTGCAATAGAAAAATGATCTCTAAAAAGGGCCATGTGGGTTATCGAAAACAGCGAGATCTACAACTTTTGTGTTGGACGTTTTTTCATCCAAACAACGCACAAAGAGATATCTCGAAATTAGTGCTGTAGAGTAGAACAACCACATTTTGCATGAAGATAAACTCAACTCTCTCTCCAAGAAGAGAAGCTCTTGAAATCCTATAAAAGAGGAGGCTCTCCTTGGGTATAAGGGAGAGGGGAAGGAAGCATCGTTTTGCATGTATCCAAGAGGAGAAGAGAAGGTGCAAGTGCTACGAAAGCCCTGCTGAAATCAAGTGCTACAGAAGCTCTGTTGAAATCAAGTTCCAAGAGGAGAAGAGAAGGTGCAAGTACTGCTGAAGCTCTACTGAAATCAAGTTCCAAGAGGAGAAGAGAAGGTGCAAGTGCTGCAGAAGCTTTGCTGAAATCAAGCGCCAAGAGGAGAGCCCTACACATATTGTGTAGGAGAGAAGGAGATTCAAGAAGGATCAAAAGGTGTCAACTTCCAAGTTGTGCAAGTGTTAGCCAATTGTATACCGTGCAAGGAACCGTGATCTTGTTTCCAAGATCTACAAGTAAGAATTGGCTTATGTGTAATGAAGGAGCTTGCTCCTTGTCAATAATATAACTCCACAAGGGGGGGGACTAGCTCATCTTCTAGTCCCTAGTGTGTTGCCAATTTCTCTACCTCTCTCTCTACATCTTTCTTTTCTCTTATCTATTCTCTTTCTATGCCAACATAATATTCGCCATATATATTTTAAGTATATAAGAAAGCCGAGTGTGTATCTCGGATTTTATAACATATAGACACTCCAATCTCTCTCCCACAACCAAGGGAGGCAATGAAACCACAAGCTGGGCCACCTGGACAAAGTCTAAATGCTTTAGGTCAGCAAAATAATCAAGGCCATTGGCCAAGAACCACAGACCTAGAAGATAGACAAGTGACTAGTAGCCTCCTCAATACACTAGTGACTACCCCGGTAACTCTGAGCTTAGGCAACGTGCTTAGACAACACCCAACACTATGGTTGGAGGTAAAGCAGTGGGTTGAAGAACCAAATGAGCCAATTGCCACAGACTTACCTGAGCATGATGCATAAACTCAAATACTGAGCCTACGCTGCACATGCATGGTATCGCACATCCATCCACACATGGAAAATTGTAGAATCTCTACAGGATTTACAAGAAGTAGGACTGGGGTAGGAGTGAGTGTACTAAGCCATGCGGTGCTCCAAACTTGGGGTAACCCACCAATCGAGACTGCTAGGTTTCACATGACACTGGCAAATGGAATGAAGGTGAAGCCGTTCGGAGTGTTGAAAAATTGGCTAGTAAAGATCACAGGCATCCAATTCTCTATTGACTTCATAGTCATGAAGGGAGTGGACTATGACATCCTGCTAGGCTGACCCTGGATGCGCAATGCGAGTCGTGGAGGAATGGAGCAACAGTCTTATCTTCTTGGGCAATCGAGCAGTAGCTATGAGAGTAGAGATGGATACGTGGAAGACTATGTCAATCAACCTTGATGCCATCTTCACCATGCTAAAGGGTTACATACAGACTAGGGGATCCTATAGGGATCTTATCAAGTATATCCCATGCCTTAAGGACGAGCGAGACTGGATGCATGTTCTTGCTACCATCGACCTATCGTTCTTAGATACTGAGGCATACGAACAAGCCGACAAGGCAACTGATAAGTTGAAGGACACACCTTCAGTGCCAGTCTGCATGATGAACGAGAGTCTACGTGGACAACCCACTCATGTTGTATTCCGAGTCCCAAGCAATAGACGCGAGCTCTAGGAGATCCTAGGATACTTAATCAACAAGTTGGCTGGCAATCCAACGACGAACCTTAAGCCACTCCAAGATCTCTTGGATGAGCTTGAATGGTGATGGTCCAAGGTACACGATTTGAACTTGAAGTACAATTGGACCTTACTCCTCGACCAACAAGAAGGGAATTGTCAGAACCACGAGAATTAGGAGCGATCGGACAAAGACAGCTCCGATGACAAAAATGAGGACTATTATTCTTTCAGTGATGAGATTGAAAGGGAAATCGATACCCTAGAGTACGACATTGGGGGGCATATAATAAAAAAAATACAAGTAGACCTTAGACCGCACAAGTGGAGTGCACTTAGAGTGGTGTTAACCCTCAAATGAACAAGGTGGAAAAATCGAAAAATCTAAAGCAGAAGACAAGGCCAAGGCAAAAGTGGAACAAAAGATGAAGATGCGGCAATAAGAATTTGGAAACATAAGAAGTGTGGAAAGGTCCTAAATCAAGGAGCAAGGTGCACGAGAAAAAGTGCAAGTCAATACTTTTGTAAAAAAGGCACAGGGTGCACCATGATTCATTTTAAGGGTGCCGGGCCCTCACCCGTGCAATTTCTAAAGGTAGATGGGCGGTAGGAAGGAAGCTAGGAAGATAGGAGGACAACGGAAAAAAGGTCTTAGGCCACAGGCAGCCATGTAAAAAAGGGGATAAGGGGATGACTGCCTAGAAGGGATTTAGGGTTTTGCATATAAGGTTGAAAAGTAAATGGGAAGCTCATTCTTGTGTGTGGCCAAAAGTGGCTCTCTTCTTCTTCTTCTTCTTCTTCTTCTTGTTCTTGCTTGCTTGAGCTTGTGCTTGAGAGAGGGAGTGTGAGAGTGTGAGAGAGTGAGTGTGTGAGGTTGAGGGATCAGGGAAGAGAAGCTCTCCATCTTCTCCTCTCTCCTCTTCTCTCTTCTCTTCTCTTATCTTACTCGTGGCAATGGAGCTTGGAGCGCGGAGCTTGAGGATGGAGCTTGCTTGAAGCTTGCACTTGGATCGTGGAGCTTCCGGAGTGCTCGGGAGAGGAGGTAACTCGATCGGGCATGGATGTAAGCTCACTACACTTGTAGAGATAGATAGTGCATCGGCTATGTGAGAGGTAACCATTAGTGCTCGGCTTGGAACGCTTGAAGCAATAAGCGGTCCATGGGACTTGGTGGTTGATCACTACTACATTTTGGTTCCGTTGGTGGGACCAACAGATTCAAGCCTTGAGCGCTTGCTTGCTTCGAATCGAGCATTGAAGTAGGGTTTTCCCCGAACCAGTGCTTGAGGTAGATAGGTAGGAAGCGAGGGAGTTTAAAGAGGTATTCGATCTCCTTAGCAAGTAGGTTTTGGTTTTTGGATTTGGAAAAGTATGTTGGAGTAGTGTAAGTATTTCCGTTATGATTTTTTCTTGCATTTAGGTAGGAAAGGAGTAAAACATTGGAGCATGCAATATGGTTTTCAATTGATGTATAATAGGCTGAAATAGGGAAAAGAAGGGCAAAAAATGAAAATTTGGGTTAAATATTGGTGAGGGGAGCAAGACTAAGGTGAGTGCAGGGCTGGGCAAAGTGGCAAGGAAGACCACATTTTGCATTGTAGGGTTTTAACAGAGCTCGAGAGAGGGAGAGAGAGCTTCATTGTGTGGACATACTTCGAGCTTGCCATCGTGGAAGTTCTTGCCCACCACAGGTAATTCCATACCTTCCCCTACATGGGTAGCTTGGATCTGGAGGTGCTCGACCGGTAGGAAGGCCTTGATCGCTCAGCGTAAGGAATTCTGTGGAGTCCGACGAAAAATGCATCACGCTCGGCCCATTCGAGTGATGGTGATTTTGGGTCGAGTCCCAGAATTAGCCATCGGCTCGTCACCCCCGACCTCTGAATCGAACACTCGAACGAACTTAATATTTGGCCCAACTCAGCCCTCAGACCACTCGATCCACTCGGCTCTCAGAGCAGCCAAATTCACTCTTTGGACCACTTGCGTTTCGCTCGCCTGACTCAGCCCTCAGCCCTCGGATAGGCCAAATTAGGCATTCGGCCCTGCAATTCGGACCTGTTGGGCCGAATTTGGATTTAGTCAAAATTTTAACTTTTAGGCCTTGATAAAGGCGAAAACACATCATAGATCTATCATTGGGCTAAAATCTAGTGCAAGTAGTTCAAAATTTGGCTAAAATCTAGTGCAAGTAGTTCAAAATTTGGCTACAAATGGTCCTTCAAATCATGTATGTTATTTAGTGTAATGGCCCTACAGGCCGAGGGGACTGCCCCCCCGAACCCTTGTAGAGGAGGCTTTGCCCCCTCTGCACCTCCCCCAAGTAGGTTGGAGAGAAAATGCGTGCCGTTACAAGTTGTCCAAATTAGATTCTAGTGTAGTAATGGATCTACACAATCATGGATTCTCACTTGCAAAAGAGCAACCAAAAGCCCATACTCGAAGAAAGACAAATAGAGACCTTAGAACATCAATGGGCCAATCTAGCCAACAAGGGCAAAAAGGCCACCCTGCAAAAACACGTATGTGTTGCATTCAGATTGTATCTAGTCAAAGCGTAAAGCATCAACTACAAGGATGACTAGATATGATAGTCTAGATGCACCTTGAATAGCACTGCACAGACAATCTAAGACATTGGTGGAGAATCCACATCTAGTCGTGCAAGGGTATTTGTCAGAAGGCTTAAAATTATAAGTCAAGACTCGAAAAATGAAGACATAGTACTGCATGCTTATCTTAGGGTCAAACTCACCGTGAAAAGAGAGCACACTGTCGATGCTCTCATTGATGAAGGAGCTGATTTTAATATCTTGACCTATGATGCACGGACCCTACTCAGTCAACTAGAGCTCACACTAACTAATGCAACTCTTAGTCCTTATGGGGGACACTCACAAGCACTTATAGAGAAGTGCAAAATCCTTATAACTATTGAAATAGAAAGCTTGCTATCCTCTTCCATGTTCCTCCAAATAGTGCTAATTGTGGAAAAGAAACCCTCCTAGAAGACCCTTTAAAAGGGTGACAAAGTGTGAGGCTGATTATGTAGCACAAATGATACACTTGACACTACCGAGTGCGAGTATAGTCACAACTTTTAGCAAGGGTGACCTCATTGAACCTTGAGGGAAAGGCAAGGAAGGTGTTGACATAACATGCAAGCCTACTAACGAGAGCAAGGACTTGTTGAAAGAGTTGGTACAAGCACATATTGAACAGAGAGAACCAGTGAGCAAGGCCATGCTTAAAACAAGAAGGTTAGGAGACAATGCCAAGGATAGGCTTTGGACTTACAAATATCATAGAAGACCACAAAAGAAGCCCAAGCCTTATGGATGAAGGTACCGATGGAGAGCCAACGCAATGCCGCGATGGATATCCAAAGCATTGCTATGTGCTCAAGGGTATTATGCAAGTAATCAATGGATTTGGTTACCAAAACCCCCCACTAAACCACATCTATTAGCCAAAGGCTAGGACGTATCAAGAGCAAAGAAGCACAAGGGGAGGTCTAAACGAGAATCCAAGTCTCGAGTCAAAAACATTGGAGTGACTGAGCCCCTCACGACTGAAACCAAGAAACCAACCGTGACTATTTGAAGGGTAGAACCTCAGCCTAGCATGCTTAACAAGCGAATATCATATGCACCCGTTGAGTGTGCACAAAAGCCACTAGTGCCTAAGGAGCCTTTGATTTCCCAAGAGGATGACGAGCATCATAGGCACAACATTGCTCATGGTAAGGTTAATTGCTCAACAAAGCAAATGGCAAAATCATCTAACAGCCACGAGCAAATTGCCCGGCCAATATCAAGGCCACTTAGGAGTCCCAAGCCTCCTACACCCTCTTTCCCTAAACGGACATAGGAAGCACAACAATAGTCGTCAAGTGCAGTTGCTCAATCCCAATCTCTATCTCCATCTAAGCTTCCAAATGTCCAAAATGTGGGACATGGCACCACCCTTAGCTCTCAACATAAGGATATACATGTGCAATTGATTGCGACTAGCTCAACTAATGCTTGATCTGCATAGGTGAATGCGTGAAGGGCAACAAAGGACATGTCCACTTTTGATCTGCTTAGATACCTCCTAGCAACATCGTAGTCGACACATTCATCGGTGGAAGAGGTGTCGCAACCAACGTTGTTGATACCTCCAACATTGCCGAAGCACCTAAAGCCTAGGCTTGAGGAGAAACCTCTCAAAGATGTGGCCAAGGAGATAGCGTATCTGACCAATAAACCTAGCAAGGCTGTTCAATAGGTCACAGCTACGTCCCATGAGAACACACCGGAGAAAGAGAGAGCTAAGGTCCAACCAAGCACAATGGCTGACCTAGTTCAGGGTCCTGAGTCTTTAAGGGAGACACCTTCATTGCTCACGAACAAGAGGAGAACACAGCGATCACAATGGCAGTTACAAATGGTTGTGGATGCTAAGAAGATTGAGACCAAGAGCACGTAAGAACTTGGGAATAAAGCATCGTGTCCACCCACTAAGGAGCCCGTTACCATCTCCCCTAATAGCGGTGAAATCTTAGAAACATCCATGTGTTCTGAGAAGTCAAAGCAACCATCACCATCAATGGTTGCTTGCAACACTCAATCCATCGACAATAGAAGTTGCATTGACCAATCAAGAGCAGATACAACACTGTCACAACAGGATGACAAATCTATACTAGTCACATCAAAGGAGAACCATGATGCAA